>NC_090745.1:63126637-63181637 GCF_036898095.1 Palaemon carinicauda | reverse complement strand
TTCCCTTGCTTAAGGTCTCCGACACTAGATTCTGTTCCTATCCACTGAGACAGCGGCCTGGGTGCCGCCATCTCACCCTATCAGACTAACCTAATCTAGGGAATTGAATTCCCTGGCCCCTAAGGCTGTCTTTACTCTAGATCAGAATCTTTTAGGTTAGGTAGGACCTACCAGGTACTACCTCACCTACAGGACCCTTACCTCTCCCCTGTTGTCCTTTGGTGTTGGCCTGGCCTTCACACATCTTGGCCATCATTCTATAATCGACTCTGCGAGTAGATTGTTGGATTAGCTCGGGTTCTCTGTTGGTCGTCGACTGAGTCGGCTGCCGGCAGAGATTCCCTAACCTATCGAGTGTTCTTCAGTCCTCCCTTGGACTGCCTTCCATATCCCCACCAGCTGGCACTGACAGGGCTATGGTTGGATGGAAGCCCGAATATAATTCCCCCTTTCATATGAACCGTCATTCTGGATGGCGGTCTGCAAGGCTGAGCCTTTGCTTCCCCCTCCCATCTATGCTTTCTCTCTCTCTCTTACCATCTACCCTGGGCCAGCTGCCGGCGTTCTATAGCCATCGGCAGCCAACACGGACTGCGGTTTGCCGTCAGGTTGCTCTGCTGTCGCTTGCTACGGATTACCGTTGACCGGTGACAAAACGACAGCCGGCACACCCAGGCCAGTTGCCGGCAACTATGCTGACTGCCGACAACCGGTCGACCAATTGTCTGAAGACATATTCTTTTGCCCGCCGCCGGAGGGTCCACCATCATAGACGAACCCCCGGCGGCCGGCAGCAGGTCGGCTGCCGGCGGCCTGCTGCCCATTACCTTCTGAAGGCAGTGTACCTTCAAAAATCCCAGGGTAATGCCGGCTTATGCCGGCTTATGCCGTCAGGCACTACAGTATTGGCCGTGGAGTGGTCAGTAGTCACTCGGATACTGATTATCCTGCACTAGAAATACCACTGTGCGGTCTGTGCTGAAGCCCAACCTACAAGGTGCTTCATGGGCAGCCTATTTTGAGACCACCAGACCAAGAGAGCGATTCTCTCTTGTTAAGAAAGCGATATATGATCACTTTATTCAATCCCCAACATTGAACTTTCGAAGACGGTGTTAGGTTACAACTTTTATCCAAAGGATAAGTTGTCTTCTCCTAAAAACTCGACTTAGAATATAGAGTTCAATATTGAAGGAGGTCCTAGCAATTGGGTGGACAGGAAACACATATGGGTGTCTTTCCTCTTTCCCTTCTAGCTTACCTATCCTAAGTTAAAATATACACAGCATTGTATGATGACATTATGTGATATTTCACCGAATACTCATCCGCCTTTCCTTTCTTTACAGGAGGAGCATCCCGAGTACGGGAACCATTTCTGCAAGGTCCGCAGTAAGAGCTTCTGCGGCCATGACATGTGGAGAACCCATGCATGCTGCGCGACAACGAAGGGCTCTATTAAGTATTGAGACCCCCAGGTATGTGACGTTTATTCCAATCTGGTTACTGAGGCTTTTGATGATCAAAAGTCTACTGAGTCAAGGGATGCAGCAAGAGAGATGCTGCGGATATGGGTCAGGGGTTTTCAGAAGAACACCACTGGCCCATACCTTCCTAATGAAAGGATGAGGGCTTTTTTGTTCCCTAGAGCATCTTCGGATGTAGTTATCCCTCAAGCTCAGCCTGAGATCCCCCTCGTCCAGATTCCGATAGAATCTGATGTTTCAGATGCCTTCAAGGACATCCAGCTGGAGGACAACATGTCGGTGCTTTCCAAGGATACGGAACGTAGTCTTCTAGCTGAAGAACAGGATCAGGAGTCTGTTTTACCTCCTGAAGGCGACGAAGAGAAAGCCGAAAGTATTTCGGTTTCATCAGGTATGGTGGCTGAGCCTGTCCCGTCGACTTCTTCTGCCCCCAGTTAGAAAAGATTAGCCATACGCTAACTTCTCTCTTGTCCATGTTCCAGGAAATGAAGAAGCAGTCATCCGAGAAGGAAGCTTCGCTTCGAACGGAGAGGCACCAACTCGGGTCTTCCCGTTTAGCCCCTAAGAAGCTAAACGTTAAGAAACTTCCCCACTTTTCTGACGTCAATCCTTGGAGGTATGCTGAACACTTGCCTATGTCATGAGGGCACTGTCCCAGTTGAGGATATTGTACCAACCGTGTGTCGCACGTTCGTACATAGTTCATTTTGTGCTTGTATCTTGCACTAAAAAGAACCTGAAAAGACATGTCTTGTTTCTCCTCCGTAACATTGACTGTATTTTGAACATGAAAATTCTTGTTGCCTTGAACTTTTGTATATAAAGGAGAGTGTTCTATAATAAAGTAACTCAGTTGCCTTCATACTGCCTTTGAGTTCACAACCTTCTCTAGGCACCATCACATTGGTGACCCCGAAAGTCGACTCGCTCCCACCGCCTTCCACACCCACACCCCTTGCCCCTCCAACGTTGGTACTATGGCGGACTCTACAGAAGTTGGCGCTGCGGCTGCTCCATTGAAACTTTCATCGTTCCCAGCGGAGTGGCGGTTGCTTGGTTTCAGCGCGCAGAAGTCCAGTTTCGCATCAAGGGCGTGACTCGCTCAACCACCAAAGCAGATTATGTTCTTGCGGCGATACCCGAGGACACCTTCGCGGAAATATCCGACTGGCTTTGTGAACAAGGAGACACCCCAATAGCGTATGACGCCCTCAAAACATACCTTCTGCAGCAGTACTCGCCGTCGCCAGCCGCCCGTATAACAAAGTTTTTTCAGCTCTCGCAACAACCGTTGGGGGACCAAAGGGCTTCGCTTGCCCTCAGGGAAATGACCAGTATCGCTCGCCTTCAACCTGCTGCAGACGGCTCTCCTCGTGAGGTGAACCTACTTCATGCCCTTTGGATACGCCGTTTACCCGGACCTACACGTGCTGCCATACCCGATGTGGATAGTTTACCCTTAAAGGACTTGATGACCAAAGCCGACGCCCTTATGGACAGCCACTTCCAGACCTCCATCAACACCTCCACCCCTGACAAAGAGGATGCCTATTCAACGTCAACCGAAGCTGACATGAATGCCGTAGGACATACACGCCTACCCCGTGACGTGCCGAAGCAGCAACAAAGCCACCCACCCCCCACCAATCGCTCGCGACCCAACAAACAACTTCTATAGCCACTTACTACCTCCTATCCGCCGCAGTTTTGCTACTACCACTTCAGATTCGGGGCAACCGCGAAGAAATGTGCCGAGGATTGTCAGTGGCCAAAAAACGTGTAAGTAGGCCATCGCTCGTGGCGGTTGCCTCACATGTTTCTAATCTTTTCTTTTTACATGATGCAGGAACGGGCGTGCGATTTTTGGTAGACACGGGTGCTTGTCGTTCTCTTTTGCCAAGGAAACTCTTCAAGACACGACGTAGTCTGTCTACATCTGCCGACGTCCGCTTGGTAGCTGCCAACGGATCTGCGATACTCACCTACGGTTACGAGAACCTCACATTATCGTTCAGAAACGGTAAATTCAATTGGAAGTTTCTCGATGCTGACGTAACATTGCCAATCCTCGGTGCGGATTTCCTCTCTCATTTCCACCTTCTGGTCGATGTCACCCACCGACGATTGGTTAACGCAGACTCGTACTTGTCGACGCCTCTTCAACCTGCCCCCTCTAACCTCGCTCTCCACATTAGCGCACCCATGGATGCCTACACCTACCTCCTCATGTCGTACCCGGATGTTTTCCGTCCAGAACTTCGCCAAACGCCAACAGCTCCTGCCAAGCATGGTATTTATCACCATATTAAGACGACGGGACCCCCAGTCTTCGCAAAATTCAGACGTCTGGCACCGGAACGATTGGCAGCCGCCAAACAGACGTTCGCTGAAATGGAGGAAATGGGCCTTTGTCAAAAGGCCTCTAGCCTCTGGACGTCACCCTTACACATCGTTCTGAAGAAAGACGGCTCCCTCCATCCGTGCGGGGATTACAGGCGCCTGAACATGCAAACAGAACCGGATAACTACCCCTTCCCAAATATTGCCGACATGACCTCCTACCTGCACAAAGCAAAGATTTTCTCTCCGCTCGGCCTCCTGAAGGGGTATTATCAGGTGCCTATGAACCCAGAAGACATCTCCAAGACCGCCATCACCACTCCGTTTGGTACCTACACCTTCAATTACTCCTGTTTTGGCCTTCGTAATGCTGGGGCCACATTTCATCGTCTCATGGTTGGCATCTTAGGGGACCTCCCCTTCTGTGTATGTTATGTGGAAGATATACTTGTGTTCTCCTCCTCAAAAGAGGAACACCTCCGTCACCTGCGCATCGTGCTCGACCGCCTGCAACAAAACGGCCTTGTAGTCCGATACGACAAGTGTACCTTTGGCGCCAACGAAGTGTCGTTCTCAGGGCATAGCATCACTCCCGAAGGAGTCCATCCCCTCCCTGAGAAGGTAGCAGCTGTTAAGGACTTCCTCGTGCCCTCGACCGTCAAAGCTCTGTAGGAATTTTCGGGCATGATCAACTATTATCACCGTTTTCTGCCAGCCATTGCCGCCACTCTTGCTCCCCTCTACGCCTCCCTCAAGGGCAAGCCAAAGGACCTGAAGTGGGGTCCCCTTCAAGAAGCAGCCTTCTGCAATGCAAAGAAGACCCTATCAACTGCCGCGGCTCTCACTTTTCCTATCCCACATGCCCCTCTCCTTCTCTCCACCGATGCCAGCAACGTCACTATTGGTGCAGTACTCGAGCAGGTGGTCAACGTATCACCCCGCCCATTAGCCTTCTTCAGCAGAAAACTGTCCAAGGCAGAATCGGGTTATTCTACCTAGGATCGCAAATTTCTGGGGGGGCACTTGGCTGTCCGTCACTTTCGCTATTTCTTAGAAGGTACGCCCTTCGTCATTCGCACAGACCACAGGCCTCTGGTGCACGCTTTCACTCAACAGTCGGACACCTGGTCCGCCCGTCAACGCCGACATCTCTCCGCCGTGGCTGAATACAATTGCACCCTTCAATACGTCCCTGGGAAAATGAATACTGTTGCCGATGCCCTTGTCAAGAAACACGTTGGCTGCCGTTCAACTGGGATTGGATTACAACGCCCTGGCTTAAACCCAACGACAGGATCCAGAGTATCAGGCATGTAGGACATCCCGCACGTCCCTCCGTTGGGAAGACTTTCCCCTCGAAGACTCCAACACCACCATCCTCTGTGACGTCAATACTGGTAGACCGCGACCTTGGATCCCTGCTCCCATGCGCCAGCAGGTGTTTGATTTCATTCACGGCCTTTCACATCCCTCGTGCCGTTCTACTGCACAGCTGCTGAAGACGAAGTTCATTTGGCACCGCATTTCTAAGGATGCTAAGGATTGGGTCCGCGCCTGTACTTCTTGCCAAACTTCCAAAGTAGATCGACACACGGATTCAGGAGTGGGCACCTTTCCTCAACCTCAGCGTCATTTCGCACACATTCACGTCGACGTTGTAGGTCCCCTACCCACATTACAAGGACATCGTTACCTGTTTACCGTCATCGACCGCTCCACTCGTTGGCCTGAAGCCATTCCCATGGAAACTGCAACGTCCGCCTCATGTACATCTGCCTTACTCTCAGAATGGCTTGCAAGATTTGGTATCCCTGAGCATATTACTTCTGACAGGGGTACCACTTTCACATCTCAATTGTGGACATCATTAGAGAATCTCCTGGGCATCACCCTACATCAGACAACGGCCTACAACCCCGCTGCCAATGGAATGGCTGAACGTTTTCATCGCACCCTCAATACAGCTTTGATGTCCCGCTGCAAGGGTTGCAACTGGTTTACTCAGCTTCCCTGGGTCCTCCTGGGACTAAGGACCACTCCTAAAGACGCCCTCGACGTCTCGGCAGCTGAAATTTTTCCTTCTACAACCTCCTCCGACGATCTCCAGCACATACGTCACGTCGTGAGAAAACTTACTCCATGCCGCCAGACATACAAGCTCCCTGCGAAGCATCACACACCGACACACTTGCACTCTGCAATGCACGTCTTCCTGCGCAACGACACTAGCAAGCCACCGCTAACGCCCCCTTACACGGGCCCTTTCCTTGTGATCCGACGCAGTCCGAAAACATTCCTACTAAACATTCGTGGCAAAGAAGACCGGGTCTCCATTGATCGTCTAAAACCTACCTATCTCCTGCCAGATGACCCACCTACAGTTCACCTCTCTAGATCAGGGCGCCCTATTTAACATGTACACTATGTCATTTTTTGGGGGGGGAGCCATGTACCAACCGTGTGTCGCACGTTCATACATAGTTCATTTTGTGCTTGTAACTTCGCTCTCCCCTCGCACTAAAAAGAACCTGAAAAGACATGTCTTGTTCCTCCTCTGTAACATTGTCTGTATTTTGAACATGAAAATTCTTGTTGCCTTGAAGTTTTGTATATAAAGGAGAGTGTTCTATAATAAAACAAACTCAGTTGCCTTCATACTGCTTTTGAGTTCACAACCTTCTCTCGGCACCGTCACAATATTAAGTTTTGGCTCAGCAAAGGGGCCTATGCGGATTGTTACGTCCGCTTAAGGACGGAACCCCTCTCAAAAGAGGAAACGGAGCCAAAAGAGGTCATCATACTGGACCTCCCCAAGGCCCAAGCCTTGTTCACTAAGACCTTGAAGGAGAGGGCCTTCACTAGTTGCTAGGTGCCAGCTCTCAGTAAGAAACACCCATCCTTCATTTCTGCTTCTTCCCGTGTCTTACCCTTTATGGAGAAAGGGTTCAAGGCATCCTTAAAGGCAGTTGAGGCAGGGAAATCTTGCCCTACAATCGAAGAGTGTAGACCCTTTTCCCTCGCCCTACCATCTGATGATGCGGACCGGAAGAACGTTTACAACACCTTCTCAGTCGGGAAGCTGGAGGCCGACATTGCCGGACGTCAGTTTGGAAAAGACCTCCCGAAGTTGTCGGACTTACACCTGCGCAGGGAGCAGGAAACGAAGGAGAGACTTGCCGCCCCTATGTCTTTGCAGACTGGATTAGAGACAATGGCAAGCGTCCCCGACACCCCAGATATATATATGGCCTTTGCCAAAGCACATTTGGCAACGGTCACCAAGGACCTATACAACTTCATTAAAGCCAGACGGGCTTGCAGAGAGTTCGTGTTCGCCTCGGCTGCGGTGAGACATGAACCAAGGAAGCTGATAGCTTCCAATATCTGGGAAAAAAGACTTCTTCCGAAGCGAAGTGGTCAAAGAGGTCGTTGACAAAGCCACTACGGAGAACAGGAATCTCCTCCACAAATGGGGCTTATCATCTAAGAGGAAGATTTCCACTGAAGAGAGTCCCCAACCCAAACGGAAAACCAAACAACCTAGAGTGCCCTCTTGCCTTCCACGACAACAACAACAGCTACCCGTAGCCACGGTGCCCCAGACGGTGGCACAACCACCTACCACGTTCCAGCTGGTGCCATAACAGGTGGCGACCCAGTCGCCTGTATTTACCCCAGCCTGTGAAAGGCAATCAACAACCTTTCGGCCAAAGTCTCGGGTGCCTTTCAAGGTTCTTCTAGACGCCCCTCCAGAGGCAGGGGCAACAAAGGTGGACGTGGCCAAAGAGGCAAGTCCTCAAACCAGCACTTCAAGTGAGATGCTTCCAGTAGGAGGGAGACTTCTCCTCTTCCGGAATCACTGGACCTTCGATCCCTGGGCCCACAGCCTAGTCAAGAACGGACTTGGGTGGTTGGAATGCAACTCCACCAGTTTTCCCTCAGTTCTTCCAACACTTAACCCCCATGTTGGAAGAATATGTTCAAGAACTCTTAGACAAGAGAGTTGTAAGGAGGGCAAGGTCCATCAAATTCCAAGGAAGGCTGTTTGTGTTCCGAAGAAAGACTCGGAAAAGCTCAGAGTCATTCTGGACTTATCACCACTCAACAAGTTCATAGTGAACCAAAAGTTCAAAATGCTGATTCTTTAACACATAAGGACCCTACTGCCCAAACGGGCATATACAGTCTCCATAGATATGGCGGACGCACACTGGCATGTTCCGATCAACCGTCAAGTTTTCTCCTACCTAGGATTCAAAGCGCAAAAAATACAGTACGTCTTCAGAGACATGCCCTTCGGACTAAACATAGCCCCAAGGGTATTCAAAAAGCTTGCGAACCCAGTCATTCGTCAACTACGCCTAAAGGGAGTTCAGGTGATTGCCTACCTGGACGACTGGTTGGTATGGGCAGCATCCAAAGAAGAATGCACGCAAGCCTCCAAGGAAGTGATCCAGTTCCTGGAACATCTAGGATTCAAGATCAACTTGGAATAGTCTCGTCTATCTCCAGCTCAGAAGTTCCAATGGCTGGGTGTCCACTGGAACTTACAGTCACACTGCCTCTCCATTCCATCAAAGAAGAGGAGAGAGATAGTGGGATCTGTCAAGAGACTCCTTCAATCCGTCATGATTTCAAGAAGTCAACAGGAGAGAGTGTTGGGGTCTCTCCAGTTCGCCTCAGTGACAGACCCAGTGTTGAGAGCGCAATTAAAAGATGCATCAGGAGTCTGGAGAAAATACGCATCAAACGCTCAAAGAGATCTGAAAAGACCGATACCGACTCGTCTGCGATCACTCCTCAAGCCATGATCAGAAACCAAGTACCTAAAGAAGAAGGTACCCCTACAACCGTCTCCACCTTCAGTCAGCGTTCACACAGATGCTTCAAAGGAAGGCTTGGGAGGCCACTCTCACCATCAGAAAGTCCAAGGAACCTGGTCCTCCCTCTTCAAGAACTTTCACATCAACATTCTGGAAGCCATGGCAGTTTTTCTCTCACTGAAAAAACTAAAATTTCACTGCTCGATCCACATCCGACTGGGCCTAGACAGCGACGTTGTAAATAGATGCCTGATTTGACAAGGCTCGAGATCGCCTCAAATCAACCAAGTGATATTGGCCATCTTCCGCCTGGCGGAGAAGAAGAGATGGCACTTATCAGCAGTTCACCTTCAAGGGTTCCGCAATGTGACGGCGGACGCTATATCCAGGCTTAACCCGATAGAGTCAGAGTGGTCTCTAGACGCAAGATCATTCTCCTTCTTCATACACAAAGTCCCAGGACTGCAGATAGACCTCTTCGCAATGAGCAACAACAAGAAGCTACCCCGGTACGTAGCCCCATACGAGGATCCTCTAGCGGAAGCAATGGATGCGATGTCCATAGACTGGAACAGATGGTCCAAGATTTACCTGTTCCCTCCAACCAACCTCCTGCTGAAGGTTCTCAACAAACTGAGATCCTTTCAAGGAATGGCAGCAATAGTGGCTCACAAGTGGCCCAACAGCATCTGGTTCCCGCTGATAACGGAACTACAGCTGAAACTGATTCCGTTGCCGGATCCAGTTCTGACTCAGCAAGTGCAGAAGTCGACTGTGTCAGCTTCATCACAGAAAACCCGGAACCTTTATCTCATGATTTTTTCATCTTAGCAGTCAAGAAAAGATTCAGGATTTCAAAGGACAGTATTAACCTTTTAGAAGAATATAAGTCGAAATCAACGAGAAGACAATACAAGTCTTCCAGGAAGAAATAGGTTGACTTTGTCAAGGCAAAGAAACCAAAGGAGATATCAATAGAATTTTGTTTATCATTCTTTATCCATCTCCATAAACAAGGTTTAGCAGCCAACACGATTTCTACGTGTAAATCTGCCCCGACTATACCCTTACTATACGCCTTCCAGGTGGACTTCTCCAATGAAATCTTCAACATGATACCAAAAGCCTGCTCTAGACTTCGGCCCGCAGCCCCTCCGAGGCCCATTTCTTGGTCCTTGGATAAGGTTCTTCACTTAGCGTCGACCTTGAACAACGAAGATTGCTCTCCAAAAGATTTGACTCGAAAGGTGATATTCTTATTTGCACTAGCGTCAGGAGCCAGAGGTAGCGAAATAGTGGCCCTTTCGAGGAATGATGGCCACATTCAGTTCAAGGACTGAGGAGAACTGAACCTTTTTCCTGACCCAGCATTTCTCGCCAAGAACGAGTTGCCCCTGGAGAATCTGCCCTCTGAAGGAATAAGCAACTCTATGTCCAGTAGAATGCCTAAAGGTCTATCTTCACAGAACTTCAGACATAGTTCATTTTGTGCTTGTATCTTCGGTCTCCCCTCGCACTAAAAAGAACCTGAAAAGACATGTCTTGTTTCTCCTCTGTAACATTGTCTGTATTTTGAACATGAAAATTCTTGTTGCCTTGAACTTTTGTATATAAAGGAGAGTGTTCTATAATAAAATAACTCAGTTGCCTTCATACTGCCTTTGAGTTCACAACCTTCTCTCGGCGCCGTCACAATATTGAGTTTTGGCTCAGCAAAGGGGCCTATCCGGATTGTTACGTCCGCTTAAAGACGGAACCCCCTCAAAAGAGGAAACGGAGCCAAAAGAGGTCATCATACTGGACCTCCCCAAGGCCCAAGCCTTGTTCACTAAGACCTTGAAGGAGAAGGTCTTCTCTAGTTCCTAGGTGCCAGCTCTCAGTAAGAAGCAACCATCCTTCATTTCTGCTTCTTCCCATGCCTTACCCTTTATGGAGAAAGGGTTCAAGGCATCCTTAAAGGCAGTTGAGACAGGGAAATCTTGCCCTACAATCGAAGAGTGTAGACCCTTTTCCCTCGTCCTACCATCTGATGATGCGGACTGGAAGGACGTTTACAACACCTTCTCAGTCGGGAAGCTGGAGGCCGACATTGCCGGACGTCAGTTTGGAAAAGACCTCCCGAAGTTGTCGGACTTACACCTGCGCAGGGAGCAGGAAACAAAGGAGAGACTTGCCGCCTCTATGTCTTTGTAGACTGGATTAGAGACGATGGCAAGCATCCCCGACACCCCAGATATATATATGGCCTTTGCCAAAGCACATTTGGCAACGGTCACCAAGGACCTATACAACTTCATTAAAGCCAGACGGGCTTGCAGAGAGTTCGTGTTCGCCTCGGCTGCGGTGAGACATGAACCAAGGAAGCTGATAGCTTCCAATATCTGGGAAAAAGACTTCTTCCGAAGCGAAGTGGTCAAAGAGGTCATTGACAAAGCCACTACGGAGAACAGGAATCTCCTCCACAAATGGGGCTTGTCATCTAAGAGGAAGATTTCCACTGAAGAGGGTCCCCAACCTAAATGCAAGACCAAACAACCTAGAATGCCCTCTCACCCTCCACGACAATAACAACAGCTTCCCGTAGCCACGGTGCCCCAGACAGTGGCACAACCACCTACCACGTTCCAGCTGGTGCCATAACAGGTGGCGACCCATTCGCCTGTCTTTACCCCAGCCTGTGAAAGGCAATCAACAACCTTTCAGCCGAAGTCTCGGGGTGCCTTTCAAGGTTCCTCTAGACGCCCCTCCAGAGGCAGGGGCAACAAAGGTGGACGTGGCCAAAGAGGCAAGTCCTCAAACCAGCACTTCAAGTGAGATGCTTCCAGTAGGAGGGAGACTTCTCCTCTTCCGGAATCGCTTGACCTTCGATCCCTGGGCCCACAGCCTAGTCAAGAATGGACTGGGGTGGTTGGAATGCAGCTCCACCAGTTTTCCCTCAGTTCTTCCAACACTCAACCCCATGTTGGAAGAATATGTTCAAGAACTCTTAGACAAGAGAGTTGTAAGGAGGGCAAGGTCCATCAAATTCCAAGGAAGGCTGTTTGTGTTCCGAAGAAAGACTCGGAAAAGCTCAGAGTCATTCTGGACTTATCACCACTCAACAAGTTCATAGTGAACCACAAGTTCAGAATGCTGACTCTTTAACACATAAGGACCCTACTGCCCAAACGGGCATATACAGTCTCCATAGATATGGCGGACGCATACTGGCATGTTCCGATCAACCGTCAAGTTTTCTCCTACCTAGGATTCAAAGCGCAAAAAATACAGTACGTCTTCAGAGACATGCCCTTCGGACTAAACATAGCCCCAAGGGTATTCAAAAAGCTTGTGAACCCAGTCATTCGTCAACTACGCCTAAAGGGAGTTCAGGTGATTGCCTACCTGGACGACTGGTTGGTATGGGCAGCATCCGAAGAAGAATGCACGCAAGCCTCCAAGGAAGTGATCCAGTTCCTGGAACATCTAGGATTCAAGATCAACTTGGAATAGTCTCGTCTATCTCCAGCTCAGAAGTTCCAATGGCTGGGTGTCCACTGGAACTTACAGTCACACGGCCTCTCCATTCCATCAAAGAAGAGGAGAGAGATAGTGGGATCTGTCAAGAGACTCCTTCAATCCGTCATGATTTCAAGAAGTCAACAGGAGAGAGTGTTGGGGTCTCTCCAGTTCGCCTCAGTGACAGACCCAGTGTTGAGAGCATAATTAAAAGATTCATCAGGAGTCTGGAGAAAATACGCATCAAACGCTCAAAGAGATCTGAAAAGACCGATACCAACTCGTCTGCGATCACTCCTCAAGCCATGATCAGAAACCAAGTACCTAAAGAAGAAGGTACCCCTACAACCGTCTCCACCTTCAGTCAGCGTTCACACGGATGCTTCAAAGGAAGGCTTGGGAGGCCACTCTCACCATCGGAAAGTCCAAGGAACCTGGTCCTCCCTCTTCAAGATCTTTCACATCAACATTCTGGAAGCCATGGCAGTTTTTCTCTCACTGAAAACACTAAAATTTCACTGCTCAATCCACATCCGACTGGGCCTAGACAGCGACGTTGTAAATAGATGCCTGAATTGACAAGGCTCGAGATCGCCTCAAATCACCCAAGTGATATTGGGCATCTTCCGCCTGGCGGAGAAGAAGAGATAGCACTTATCAGCAGTTCACCTTCAAGGGTTCCGCAATGTGACGGCGGACGCTATATCCAGGCTTAACCCGACAGAGTCAGAGTGGTCTCTAGACGCAAGATCATTCTCCTTCTTCATACACAAAGTCCCAGGACTGCAGATAGACCTCTTCGCAATGAGCAACAACAAGAAGCTACCCCGGTACGTAGCCCCATACGAGGATCCTCTAGCGGAAGCAACGGATGCGATGTCCATAGACTGGAACAGATTGTCCAAGATTTACCTGTTCCCTCCAACCAACCTCCTGCTGAAGGTTCTCAACAAACTGAGATCCTTTCAAGGAATGGCAGCAATAGTGGCTCACAAGTGGCCCAACAGCATCTGGTTTCCCCTGATAACGGAACTACAGCTGAAACTGATTCCGTTGCCGGATCCAGTTCTGACTCAGCAAGTGCAGAAGTCGACTGTGTCAGCTTCATCACAGAAAACCCGGAACCTTCATCTCATGATTTTTTCACCTTAGCAGTCAAGAAAAGATTCAGGATTTCAAAGGACAGTATTAACTTTTTAGAAGAATATAAGTCGAAATCAACGAGAAGACAATACGAGTCTTCCAGGAAAAAATGGGTTGACTTTGTCAAGGCAAAGAAACCAAAGGAGATATCAATAGAATTTTGTTTATCATTCTTTATCCATCTCCATAAACAAGGTTTAGCAGCCAACACGATTTCTACGTGTAAATCTGCCCCGACTATACCCTTACTATACGCCTTCCAGGTGGACTTCTCCAATGAAAACTTCAACAAGATACCAAAAGCCTGCTCTAGACTTCGGCCCGCAGCCCCTCCGAGGCCCATTTCTTGGTCCTTGGATAAGGTTCTTCACTTAGCGTCGACCTTGAACAACGAAGATTGCTCTCCAAAAGATTTGACTCGAAAGGTGATATTTTTATTTGCACTAGCCTCAGGAGCCAGAGTTAGCGAAATAGTGGCCTTTTCGAGGAATGATGGCCACATTCAGTTCAAGGACTGAGGAGAACTGAACCTTTTTCCTGACCCAGCATTTCTCGCCAAGAACGAGTTGCCCACCAAGAGGTGGGGTCCCTGGAGAATCTGCCCTCTGAAGGAATAAGCAGCTCTATGTCCAGTAGAATGCCTAAAGGTCTATCTTCACAGAACTTCAGACATAGTTCATTTTGTGCTTGTATCTTCGGTCTCCCCTCGCACTAAAAAGAACCTGAAAACACATGTCTTGTTTCTCCTCTGTAACATTGTCTGTATTTTGAACATGAAAATTCTTGTTGCCTTGAACTTTTGTCTATAAAGGAGAGTGTTCTATAATAAAATAACTCAGTTGCCTTCTTACTGCCTTTGAGTTCACAACCTTCTCTCCGCGCCGTCACAATATTGAGTTTTGGCTCAGCAAAGGGGCCTATCCGGATTGTTACGTCTGCTTAAAGACGGAACCCCCTCAAAAGAGGAAACGGAGCCAAAAGAGGTCATCATACTGGACCTCCCTAATGCCCAAGCCTTTTTCACTAAGACCTTGAAGGAGAGGGCCTTCTCTAGTTCCTAGGTGCCAGCTCTCAGTAAGAAGCACCCATCCTTCATTTCTGCTTCTTCCCATGCCTTACCCTTTATGGAGAAAGGGTTCAAGGCATCCTTAAAGGCAGTTGAGGCAGGGAAATCTTGCCCTACAATCGAAGAGTGTAGACCCTTTTCCCTCGTCCTACCATCTGATGATGCGGACTGGAAGGACGTTTACAACACCTTCTCAGTCGGGAAGCTGGAGGCCGACATTGCCGGACGTCAGTTCGGAAAAGACCTCCCGAAGTTGTCGGACTTACACCTTCGCAGGGAGCAGGAAACAAAGGAGAGACTTGCCGCCTCTATGTCTTTGTAGACTGGATTAGAGACGATGGCAAGCATCCCCGACACCCCAGATATATATATGGCCTTTGCCAAAGCACATTTGGCAACGGTCACCAAGGACCTATACAACTTCATTAAAGCCAGACGGGCTTGCAGAGAGTTCGTGTTCGCCTCGGCTGCGGTGAGACATGAACCAAGGAAGCTGATAGCTTCCAATATCTGGGAAAAAGACTTCTTCCGAAGCGAAGTGGTCAAAGAGGTCGTTGACAAAGCCACTACGGAGAACAGGAATCTCCTCCACAAATGGGGCTTATCATCTAAGAGGAAGATTTCCACTGAAGAGAGTCCCCAACCCAAACGGAAAACCAAACAACCTAGAGTGCCCTCTTGCCTTCCACGACAACAACAACAGCTTCCCGTAGCCACGGTGCCCCAGACGGTGGCACAACCACCTACCACGTTCCAGCTGGTGCCATAACAGGTGGCGACCCATTCGCCTGTCTTTACCCCAGCCTGTGAAAGGCAATCAACAACCTTTCGGCCAAAGTCTCGGGGTGCCTTTCAAGGTTCTTCTAGACGCCCCTCCAGAGGCAGGGGCAACAAAGGTGGACGTGGCCAAAGAGGCAAGTCCTCAAACCAGCACTTCAAGTGAGATGCTTCCAGTAGGAGGGAGACTTCTCCTCTTCCGGAATCGCTGGACCTTCGATCCCTGGGCCCACAGCCTAGTCAAGAATGGACTGGGGTGGTTGGAATGCAACTCCACCAGTTTTCCCTCAGTTCTTCCAACACTTAACCCCCATGTTGGAAGAATATGTTCAAGAACTCTTAGACAAGAGAGTTGTAAGGAGGGCAAGGTCCATCAAATTCCAAGGAAGGCTGTTTGTGTTCCGAAGAAAGACTCGGAAAAGCTCAGAGTCATTCTGGACTTATCACCACTCAACAAGTTCATAGTGAACCAAAAGTTCAGAATGCTGACTCTTTAACACATAAGGACCCTACTGCCCAAACGGGCATATACAGTCTCCATAGATATGGCGGACGCATACTGGCATGTTCCGATCAACCGTCAAGTTTTCTCCTACCTAGGATTCAAAGCGCAAAAAATACAGTACGTCTTCAGAGACATGCCCTTCGGACTAAACATAGCCCCAAGGGTATTCAAAAAGCTTGTGAACCCAGTCATTCGTCAACTACGCCTAAAGGGAGTTCAGGTGATTGCCTACCTGGACGACTGGTTGGTATGGGCAGCATCCGAAGAAGAATGCACGCAAGCCTCCAAGGAAGTGATCCAGTTCCTGGAACATCTAGGATTCAAGATCAACTTGGAATAGTCTCGTCTATCTCCAGCTCAGAAGTTCCAATGGCTGGGTGTCCACTGGAACTTACAGTCACACGGCCTCTCCATTCCATCAAAGAAGAGGAGAGAGATAGTGGGATCTGTCAAGAGACTCCTTCAATCCGTCATGATTTCAAGAAGTCAACAGGAGAGAGTGTTGGGGTCTCTCCAGTTCGCCTCAGTGACAGACCCAGTGTTGAGAGCATAATTAAAAGATTCATCAGGAGTCTGGAGAAAATACGCATCAAACGCTCAAAGAGATCTGAAAAGACCGATACCAACTCGTCTGCGATCACTCCTCAAGCCATGATCAGAAACCAAGTACCTAAAGAAGAAGGTACCCCTACAACCGTCTCCACCTTCAGTCAGCGTTCACACGGATGCTTCAAAGGAAGGCTTGGGAGGCCACTCTCACCATCGGAAAGTCCAAGGAACCTGGTCCTCCCTCTTCAAGATCTTTCACATCAACATTCTGGAAGCCATGGCAGTTTTTCTCTCACTGAAAACACTAAAATTTCACTGCTCAATCCACATCCGACTGGGCCTAGACAGCGACGTTGTAAATAGATGCCTGAATTGACAAGGCTCGAGATCGCCTCAAATCACCCAAGTGATATTGGCCATCTTCCGCCTGGCGGAGAAGAAGAGATAGCACTTATCAGCAGTTCACCTTCAAGGGTTCCGCAATGTGACGGCGGACGCTATATCCAGGCTTAACCCGATAGAGTCAGAGTGGTCTCTAGACGCAAGATCATTCTCCTTCTTCATACACAAAGTCCCAGGACTGCAGATAGACCTCTTCGCAATGAGCAACAACAAGAAGCTACCCCGGTACGTAGCCCCATACGAGGATCCTCTAGCGGAAGCAACGGATGCGATGTCCATAGACTGGAACAGATGGTCCAAGATTTACCTGTTCCCTCCAACCAACCTCCTGCTGAAGGTTCTCAACAAACTGAGATCCTTTCAAGGAATGGCAGCAATAGTGGCTCACAAGTGGCCCAACAGCATCTGGTTCCCGCTGATAACGGAACTACAGCTGAAACTGATTCCGTTGCCGGATCCAGTTCTGACTCAGCAAGTGCAGAAGTCGACTGTGTCAGCTTCATCACAGAAAACCCGGAACCTTCATCTCATGATTTTTTCACCTTAGCAGTCAAGAAAAGATTCAGGATTTCAAAGGACAGTATTAACTTTTTAGAAGAATATAAGTCGAAATCAACGAGAAGACAATACGAGTCTTCCAGGAAAAAATGGGTTGACTTTGTCAAGGCAAAGAAACCAAAGGAGATATCAATAGAATTTTGTTTATCATTCTTTATCCATCTCCATAAACAAGGTTTAGCAGCCAACACGATTTCTACGTGTAAATCTGCCCGACTATACCCTTACTATACGCCTTCCAGGTGGACTTCTCCAATGAAAACTTCAACAAGATACCAAAAGCCTGCTCTAGACTTCGGCCCGCAGCCCCTCCGAGGCCCATTTCTTGGTCCTTGGATAAGGTTCTTCACTTAGCGTCGACCTTGAACAACGAAGATTGCTCTCCAAAAGATTTGACTCGAAAGGTGATATTCTTATTTGCACTAGCCTCAGGAGCCAGAGTTAGCGAAATAGTGGCCCTTTCGAGGAATGATGGCCACATTCAGTTCAAGGACTGAGGAGAACTGAACCTTTTTCCTGACCCAGCATTTCTCGCCAAGAACGAGTTGCCCACCAAGAGGTGGGGTCCCTGGAGAATCTGCCCTCTGAAGGAATAAGCAACTCTATGTCCAGTAGAATGCCTAAAGGTCTATCTTCACAGAACTTCAGACATAGTTCATTTTGTGCTTGTATCTTCGGTCTCCCCTCGCACTAAAAAGAACCTGAAAAGACATGTCTTGTTTCTCCTCTGTAACATTGTCTGTATTTTGAACATGAAAATTCTTGTTGCCTTGAACTTTTGTATATAAAGGAGAGTGTTCTATAATAAAATAACTCAGTTGCCTTCATACTGCCTTTGAGTTCACAACCTTCTCTCCGCGCCGTCACAATATTGAGTTTTGGCTCAGCAAAGGGGCCTATCCGGATTGTTACGTCTGCTTAAAGACGGAACCCCCTCAAAAGAGGAAACGGAGCCAAAAGAGGTCATCATACTGGACCTCCCCAAGGCCCAAGCCTTGTTCACTAAGACCTTGAAGGAGAGGGCCTTCTCTAGTTCCTAGGTGCCAGCTCTCAGTAAGAAGCACCCATCCTTCATTTCTGCTTCTTCCCATGCCTTACCCTTTATGGAGAAAGGGTTCAAGGCATCCTTAAAGGCAGTTGAGGCAGGGAAATCTTGCCCTACAATCGAAGAGTGTAGACCCTTTTCCCTCGTCCTACCATCTGATGATGCGGACTGGAAGGACGTTTACAACACCTTCTCAGTCGGGAAGCTGGAGGCCGACATTGCCGGACGTCAGTTCGGAAAAGACCTCCCGAAGTTGTCGGACTTACACCTTCGCAGGGAGCAGGAAACAAAGGAGAGACTTGCCGCCTCTATGTCTTTGTAGACTGGATTAGAGACGATGGCAAGCATCCCCGACACCCCAGATATATATATGGCCTTTGCCAAAGCACATTTGGCAACGGTCACCAAGGACCTATACAACTTCATTAAAGCCAGACGGGCTTGCAGAGAGTTCGTGTTCGCCTCGGCTGCGGTGAGACATGAACCAAGGAAGCTGATAGCTTCCAATATCTGGGAAAAAGACTTCTTCCGAAGCGAAGTGGTCAAAGAGGTCATTGACAAAGCCACTACGGAGAACAGGAATCTCCTCCACAAATGGGGCTTGTCATCTAAGAGGAAGATTTCCACTGAAGAGGGTCCCCAACCCAAATGGAAGACCAAACAACCTAGAGTGCCCTCTCGCCCTCCACGACAATAACAACAGCTTCCCGTGGCCACGGTGCCCCAGACGGTGGCACAACCACCTACCACGTTCCAGCTGGTGCCATAACAGGTGGCGACCCATTCGCCTGTCTTTACCCCAGCCTGTGAAAGGCAATCAACAACCTTTCGGCCGAAGTCTCGGGGTGCCTTTCAAGGTTCCTCTAGACGCCCCTCCAGAGGCAGGGGCAACAAAGGTGGACGTGGCCAAAGAGGCAAGTCCTCAAACCAGCACTTCAAGTGAGATGCTTCCAGTAGGAGGGAGACTTCTCCTCTTCCGGAATCGCTGGACCTTCGATCCCTGGGCCCACAGCCTAGTCAAGAACGGACTGGGGTGGTTGGAATGCAGCTCCACCAGTTTTCCCTCAGTTCTTCCAACACTCAACCCCATGTTGGAAGAATATGTTCAAGAACTCTTAGACAAGAGAGTTGTAAGGAGGGCAAGGTCCATCAAATTCCAAGGAAGGCTGTTTGTGTTCCGAAGAAAGACTCGGAAAAGCTCAGAGTCATTCTGGACTTATCACCACTCAACAAGTTCATAGTGAACCAAAAGTTCAGAATGCTGACTCTTTAACACATAAGGACCCTACTGCCCAAACGGGCATATACAGTCTCCATAGATATGGCGGACGCATACTGGCATGTTCCGATCAACCGTCAAGTTTTCTCCTACCTAGGATTCAAAGCGCAAAAAATACAGTACGTCTTCAGAGACATGCCCTTCGGACTAAACATAGCCCCAAGGGTATTCAAAAAGCTTGTGAACCCAGTCATTCGTCAACTACGCCTAAAGGGAGTTCAGGTGATTACCTACCTGGACGACTGGTTGGTATGGGCAGCATCCGAAGAAGAATGCACGCAAGCCTCCAAGGAAGTGATCCAGTTCCTGGAACATCTAGGATTCAAGATCAACTTGGAATAGTCTCGTCTATCTCCAGCTCAGAAGTTCCAATGGCTGGGTGTCCACTGGAACTTACAGTCACACGGCCTCTCCATTCCATCAAAGAAGAGGAGAGAGATAGTGGGATCTGTCAAGAGACTCCTTCAATCCGTCATGATTTCAAGAAGTCAACAGGAGAGAGTGTTGGGGTCTCTCCAGTTCGCCTCAGTGACAGACCCAGTGTTGAGAGCATAATTAAAAGATTCATCAGGAGTCTGGAGAAAATACGCATCAAACGCTCAAAGAGATCTGAAAAGACCGATACCAACTCGTCTGCGATCACTCCTCAAGCCATGATCAGAAACCAAGTACCTAAAGAAGAAGGTACCCCTACAACCGTCTCCACCTTCAGTCAGCGTTCACACGGATGCTTCAAAGGAAGGCTTGGGAGGCCAGTCTCACCATCGGAAAGTCCAAGGAACCTGGTCCTCCCTCTTCAAGAACTTTCACATCAACATTCTGGAAGCCATGGCAGTTTTTCTCTCACTGAAAAAACTAAAATTTCACTGCTCGATCCACATCCGACTGGGCCTAGACAGCGACGTTGTAAATAGGTGCCTGAATTGACAAGGCCCGAGATCGCCTCAAATCTACCAAGTGATATTGGCCATCTTCCGCCTGGCGGAGAAGAAGAGATAGCACTTATCAGCAGTTCACCTTCAAGGGTTCCGCAATGTGACGGCGGACGCTATATCCAGGCTTAACCCGATAGAGTCAGAGTGGTCTCTAGACGCAAGATCATTCTCCTTCTTCATACACAAAGTCCCAGGACTGCAGATAGACCTCTTCGCAATGAGCAACAACAAGAAGCTACCCCGGTACGTAGCCCCATACGAGGATCCTCTAGCGGAAGCAACGGATGCGATGTCCATAGACTGGAACAGATGGTCCAAGATTTACCTGTTCCCTCCAACCAACCTCCTGCTGAAGGTTCTCAACAAACTGAGATCCTTTCAAGGAATGGCAGCAATAGTGGCTCACAAGTGGCCCAACAGCATCTGGTTCCCGCTGATAACGGAACTACAGCTGAAACTGATTCCGTTGCCGGATCCAGTTCTGACTCAGCAAGTGCAGAAGTCGACTGTCTCAGCTTCATCACCGAAAACCCGGAACCTTCATCTCATGATTTTTTCACCTTAGCAGTCAAGAAAAGATTCAGGATTTCAAAGGATAGTATTAACTTTTTAGAAGAATATAAGTCGAAATCAACGAGAAGACAATACGAGTCTTCCAGGAAGAAATGGGTTGACTTTGTCAAGGCAAAGAAACCAAAAGAGATATCAATAGAATTTTGTTTATCATTCTTTATCCATCTCCATGAACAAGGTTCAGCAGCCAACACGATTTCTACGTGTAAATCTGCCCTGACTAGACCCTTGCTATACGCCTTCCATGTGGACTTCTCCAATGAAATCTTCAACAAGATTCCAAAAGCTTGCGCTAGACTTCGGCCCGCAGCCCCTCCGAGGCCCATTTCTTGGTCCTTGGATAAGGTTCTTCACTTAGCGTCGACCTTGAACAACGAAGATTGCTCTCCAAAAGATTTGACTCGAAAGGTGATATTCTTATTTGCACTAGCCTCAGGAGCCAGAGTTAGCGAAATAGTGGCCCTTTCGAGGAATGATGGCCACATTCAGTTCAAGGACTGAGGAGAACTGAACCTTTTTCCTGACCCAGCATTTCTCGCCAAGAACGAGTTGCCCCTGGAGAATCTGCCCTCTGAAGGAATAAGCAACTCTATGTCCAGTAGAATGCCTAAAGGTCTATCTTCACAGAACTTCAGACATAGTTCATTTTGTGCTTGTATCTTCGGTCTCCCCTCGCACTAAAAAGAACCTGAAAAGACATGTCTTGTTTCTCCTCTGTAACATTGTCTGTATTTTGAACATGAAAATTCTTGTTGCCTTGAACTTTTGTATATAAAGGAGAGTGTTCTATAATAAAATAACTCAGTTGCCTTCATACTGCCTTTGAGTTCACAACCTTCTCTCGGCGCCGTCACAATATTGAGTTTTGGCTCAGCAAAGGGGCCTATCCGGATTGTTACGTCCGCTTAAAGACGGAACCCCCTCAAAAGAGGAAACGGAGCCAAAAGAGGTCATCATACTGGACCTCCCCAAGGCCCAAGCCTTGTTCACTAAGACCTTGAAGGAGAGGGTCTTCTCTAGTTCCTAGGTGCCAGCTCTCAGTAAGAAGCAACCATCCTTCATTTCTGCTTCTTCCCATGCCTTACCCTTTATGGAGAAAGGGTTCAAGGCATCCTTAAAGGCAGTTGAGGCAGGGAAATCTTGCCCTACAATCGAAGAGTGTAGACCCTTTTCCCTCGTCCTACCATCTGATGATGCGGACTGGAAGGACGTTTACAACACCTTCTCAGTCGGGAAGCTGGAGGCCGACATTGCCGGACGTCAGTTCGGAAAAGACCTCCCGAAGTTGTCGGACTTACACCTGCGCAGGGAGCAGGAAACAAAGGAGAGACTTGCCGCCTCTATGTCTTTGCAGACTGGATTAGAGACGATGGCAAGCATCCCCGACACCCCAGATATATATATGGCCTTTGCCAAAGCACATTTGGCAACGGTCACCAAGGACCTATACAACTTCATTAAAGCCAGACGGGCTTGCAGAGAGTTCGTGTTCGCCTCGGCTGCGGTGAGACATGAACCAAGGAAGCTGATAGCTTCCAATATCTGGGAAAAAGACTTCTTCCGAAGCGAAGTGGTCAAAGAGGTCATTGACAAAGCCACTACGGAGAACAGGAATCTCCTCCACAAATGGGGCTTGTCATCTAAGAGGAAGATTTCCACTGAAGAGGGTCCCCAACCCAAATGCAAGACCAAACAACCTAGAGTGCCCTCTCACCCTCCACGACAATAACAACAGCTTCCCGTAGCCACGGTGCCCCAGACGGTGGCACAACCACCTACCACGTTCCAGCTGGTGCCATAACAGGTGGCGACCCATTCGCCTGTCTTTACCCCAGCCTGTGAAAGGCAATCAACAACCTTTCGGCCGAAGTCTCGGGGTGCCTTTCAAGGTTCCTCTAGACGCCCCTCCAGAGGCAGGGGCAACAAAGGTGGACGTGGCCAAAGAGGCAAGTCCTCAAACCAGCACTTCAAGTGAGATGCTTCCAGTAGGAGGGAGACTTCTCCTCTTCCGGAATCGCTGGACCTTCGATCCCTGGGCCCACAGCCTAGTCAAGAACGGACTGGGGTGGTTGGAATGCAGCTCCACCAGTTTTCCCTCAGTTCTTCCAACACTCAACCCCATGTTGGAAGAATATGTTCAAGAACTCTTAGACAAGAGAGTTGTAAGGAGGGCAAGGTCCATCAAATTCCAAGGAAGGCTGTTTGTGTTCCGAAGAAAGACTCGGAAAAGCTCAGAGTCATTCTGGACTTATCACCACTCAACAAGTTCATAGTGAACCAAAAGTTCAGAATGCTGACTCTTTAACACATAAGGACCCTACTGCCCAAACGGGCATATACAGTCTCCATAGATATGGCGGACGCATACTGGCATGTTCCGATCAACCGTCAAGTTTTCTCCTACCTAGGATTCAAAGCGCAAAAAATACAGTACGTCTTCAGAGACATGCCCTTCGGACTAAACATAGCCCCAAGGGTATTCAAAAAGCTTGTGAACCCAGTCATTCGTCAACTACGCCTAAAGGGAGTTCAGGTGATTGCCTACCTGGACGACTGGTTGGTATGGGCAGCATCCGAAGAAGAATGCACGCAAGCCTCCAAGGAAGTGATCCAGTTCCTGGAACATCTAGGATTCAAGATCAACTTGGAATAGTCTCGTCTATCTCCAGCTCAGAAGTTCCAATGGCTGGGTGTCCACTGGAACTTACAGTCACACGGCCTCTCCATTCCATCAAAGAAGAGGAGAGAGATAGTGGGATCTGTCAAGAGACTCCTTCAATCCGTCATGATTTCAAGAAGTCAACAGGAGAGAGTGTTGGGGTCTCTCCAGTTCGCCTCAGTGACAGACCCAGTGTTGAGAGCATAATTAAAAGATTCATCAGGAGTCTGGAGAAAATACGCATCAAACGCTCAAAGAGATCTGAAAAGACCGATACCAACTCGTCTGCGATCACTCCTCAAGCCATGATCAGAAACCAAGTACCTAAAGAAGAAGGTACCCCTACAACCGTCTCCACCTTCAGTCAGCGTTCACACGGATGCTTCAAAGGAAGGCTTGGGAGGCCACTCTCACCATCGGAAAGTCCAAGGAACCTGGTCCTCCCTCTTCAAGATCTTTCACATCAACATTCTGGAAGCCATGGCAGTTTTTCTCTCACTGAAAACACTAAAATTTCACTGCTCAATCCACATCCGACTGGGCCTAGACAGCGACGTTGTAAATAGGATGCCTGAATTGACAAGGCTCGAGATCGCCTCAAATCACCCAAGTGATATTGGCCATCTTCCGCCTGGCGGAGAAGAAGAGATAGCACTTATCAGCAGTTCACCTTCAAGGGTTCCGCAATGTGACGGCGGACGCTATATCCAGGCTTAACCCGATAGAGTCAGAGTGGTCTCTAGACGCAAGATCATTCTCCTTCTTCATACACAAAGTCCCAGGACTGCAGATAGACCTCTTCGCAAAGAGCAACAACAAGAAGCTACCCCGGTACGTAGCCCCATACGAGGATCCTCTAGCGGAAGCAACGGATGCGATGTCCATAGACTGGAACAGATGGTCCAAGATTTACCTGTTCCCTCCAACCAACCTCCTGCTGAAGGTTCTCAACAAACTGAGATCCTTTCAAGGAATGGCAGCAATAGTGGCTCACAAGTGGCCCAACAGCATCTGGTTCCCGCTGATAACGGAACTACAGCTGAAACTGATTCCGTTGCCGGATCCAGTTCTGACTCAGCAAGTGCAGAAGTCGACTGTGTCAGCTTCATCACAGAAAACCCGGAACCTTCATCTCATGATTTTTTCACCTTAACAGTCAAGAAAAGATTCAGGATTTCAAAGGACAGTATTAACTTTTTAGAAGAATATAAGTCGAAATCAACGAGAAGACAATACGAGTCTTCCAGGAAAAAATGGGTTGACTTTGTCAAGGCAAAGAAACCAAAGGAGATATCAATAGAATTTTGTTTATCATTCTTTATCCATCTCCATAAACAAGGTTTAGCAGCCAACACGATTTCTACGTGTAAATCTGCCCCGACTATACCCTTACTATACGCCTTCCAGGTGGACTTCTCCAATGAAAACTTCAACAAGATACCAAAAGCCTGCTCTAGACTTCGGCCCGCAGCCCCTCCGAGGCCCATTTCTTGGTCCTTGGATAAGGTTCTTCACTTAGCGTCGACCTTGAACAACGAAGATTGCTCTCTAAAAGATTTGACTCGAAAGGTGATATTCTTATTTGCACTAGCCTCAGGAGCCAGAGTTAGCGAAATAGTGGCCCTTTCGAGGAATGATGGCCACATTCAGTTCAAGGACTGAGGAGAACTGAACCTTTTTCCTGACCCAGCATTTCTCGCCAAGAACAAGTTGCCCACCAAGAGGTGGGGTCCCTGGAGAATCTGCCCTCTGAAGGAATAAGCAACTCTATGTCCAGTAGAATGCCTAAAGGTCTATCTTCACAGAACTTCAGACATAGTTCATTTTGTGCTTGTATCTTCGGTCTCCCCTCGCACTAAAAAGAACCTGAAAAGACATGTCTTGTTTCTCCTCTGTAACATTGTCTGTATTTTGAACATGAAAATTCTTGTTGCCTTGAACTTTTGTATATAAAGGAGAGTGTTCTATAATAAAATAACTCAGTTGCCTTCATACTGCCTTTGAGTTCACAACCTTCTCTCCGCGCCGTCACAATATTGAGTTTTGGCTCAGCAAAGGGGCCTATCCGGATTGTTACGTCTGCTTAAAGACGGAACCCCCTCAAAAGAGGAAACGGAGCCAAAAGAGGTCATCATACTGGACCTCCCCAAGGCCCAAGCCTTGTTCACTAAGACCTTGAAGGAGAGGGCCTTCTCTAGTTCCTAGGTGCCAGCTCTCAGTAAGAAGCACCCATCCTTCATTTCTGCTTCTTCCCATGCCTTACCCTTTATGGAGAAAGGGTTCAAGGCATCCTTACAGGCAGTTGAGGCAGGGAAATCTTGCCCTACAATCGAAGAGTGTAGACCCTTTTCCCTCGTCCTACCATCTGATGATGCGGACTGGAAGGACGTTTACAACACCTTCTCAGTCGGGAAGCTGGAGGCCGACATTGCCGGACGTCAGTTCGGAAAAGACCTCCCGAAGTTGTCGGACTTACACCTTCGCAGGGAGCAGGAAACAAAGGAGAGACTTGCCGCCTCTATGTCTTTGTAGACTGGATTAGAGACGATGGCAAGCATCCCCGACACCCCAGATATATATATGGCCTTTGCCAAAGCACATTTGGCAACGGTCACCAAGGACCTATACAACTTCATTAAAGCCAGACGGGCTTGCAGAGAGTTCGTGTTCGCCTCGGCTGCGGTGAGACATGAACCAAGGAAGCTGATAGCTTCCAATATCTGGGAAAAAGACTTCTTCCGAAGCGAAGTGGTCAAAGAGGTCATTGACAAAGCCACTACGGAGAACAGGAATCTCCTCCACAAATGGGGCTTGTCATCTAAGAGGAAGATTTCCACTGAAGAGGGTCCCCAACCCAAATGGAAGACCAAACAACCTAGAGTGCCCTCTCGCCCTCCACGACAATAACAACAGCTTCCCGTGGCCACGGTGCCCCAGACGGTGGCACAACCACCTACCACGTTCCAGCTGGTGCCATAACAGGTGGCGACCCATTCGCCTGTCTTTACCCCAGCCTGTGAAAGGCAATCAACAACCTTTCGGCCGAAGTCTCGGGGTGCCTTTCAAGGTTCCTCTAGACGCCCCTCCAGAGGCAGGGGCAACAAAGGTGGACGTGGCCAAAGAGGCAAGTCCTCAAACCAGCACTTCAAGTGAGATGCTTCCAGTAGGAGGGAGACTTCTCCTCTTCCGGAATCGCTGGACCTTCGATCCCTGGGCCCACAGCCTAGTCAAGAACGGACTGGGGTGGTTGGAATGCAGCTCCACCAGTTTTCCCTCAGTTCTTCCAACACTCAACCCCATGTTGGAAGAATATGTTCAAGAACTCTTAGACAAGAGAGTTGTAAGGAGGGCAAGGTCCATCAAATTCCAAGGAAGGCTGTTTGTGTTCCGAAGAAAGACTCGGAAAAGCTCAGAGTCATTCTGGACTTATCACCACTCAACAAGTTCATAGTGAACCACAAGTTCAGAATGCTGACTCTTTAACACATAAGGACCCTACTGCCCAAACGGGCATATACAGTCTCCATAGATATGGCGGACGCATACTGGCATGTTCCGATCAACCGTCAAGTTTTCTCCTACCTAGGATTCAAAGCGCAAAAAATACAGTACGTCTTCAGAGACATGCCCTTCGGACTAAACATAGCCCCAAGGGTATTCAAAAAGCTTGTGAACCCAGTCATTCGTCAACTACGCCTAAAGGGAGTTCAGGTGATTACCTACCTGGACGACTGGTTGGTATGGGCAGCATCCGAAGAAGAATGCACGCAAGCCTCCAAGGAAGTGATCCAGTTCCTGGAACATCTAGGATTCAAGATCAACTTGGAATAGTCTCGTCTATCTCCAGCTCAGAAGTTCCAATGGCTGGGTGTCCACTGGAACTTACAGTCACACGGCCTCTCCATTCCATCAAAGAAGAGGAGAGAGATAGTGGGATCTGTCAAGAGACTCCTTCAATCCGTCATGATTTCAAGAAGTCAACAGGAGAGAGTGTTGGGGTCTCTCCAGTTCGCCTCAGTGACAGACCCAGTGTTGAGAGCATAATTAAAAGATTCATCAGGAGTCTGGAGAAAATACGCATCAAACGCTCAAAGAGATCTGAAAAGATCGATACCAACTCGTCTGCGATCACTCCTCAAGCCATGATCAGAAACCAAGTACCTAAAGAAGAAGGTACCCCTACAACCGTCTCCACCTTCAGTCAGCGTTCACACAGATGCTTCAAAGGAAGGCTTGGGAGGCCACTCTCACCATCGGAAAGTCCAAGGAACCTGGTCCTCCCTCTTCAAGAACTTTCACATCAACATTCTGGAAGCCATGGCAGTTTTTCTCTCACTGAAAAAACTAAAATTTCACTGCTCGATCCACATCCGACTGGGCCTAGACAGCGACGTTGTAAAAAGGTGCCTGAATTGACAAGGCTCGAGATCGCCTCAAATCAACCAAGTGATATTGGCCATCTTCCGCCTGGCGGAGAAGAAGAGATGGCACTTATCAGCAGTTCACCTTCAAGGGTTCCGCAATGTGACGGCGGACGCTATATCCAGGCTTAACCCGATAGAGTCAGAGTGGTCTCTAGACGCAAGATCATTCTCCTTCTTCATACACAAAGTCCCAGGACTGCAGATAGACCTCTTCGCAATGAGCAACAACAAGAAGCTACCCCGGTACGTAGCCCCATACGAGGATCCTCTAGCGGAAGCAACGGATGCGATGTCCATAGACTGGAACAGATGGTCCAAGATTTACCTGTTCCCTCCAACCAACCTCCTGCTGAAGGTTCTCAACAAACTGAGATCCTTTCAAGGAATGGCAGCAATAGTGGCTCACAAGTGGCCCAACAGCATCTGGTTCCCGCTGATAACGGAACTACAGCTGAAACTGATTCCGTTGCCGGATCCAGTTCTGACTCAGCAAGTGCAGAAGTCGACTGTCTCAGCTTCATCACCGAAAACCCGGAACCTTCATCTCATGATTTTTTCACCTTAGCAGTCAAGAAAAGAATCAGGATTTCAAAGGATAGTATTAACTTTTTAGAAGAATATAAGTCGAAATCAACGAGAAGACAATACGAGTCTTCCAGGAAGAAATGGGTTGACTTTGTCAAGGCAAAGAAACCAAAAGAGATATCAATAGAATTTTGTTTATCATTCTTTATCCATCTCCATGAACAAGGTTCAGCAGCCAACACGATTTCTACGTGTAAATCTGCCCGACTAGACCCTTGCTATACGCCTTCCTTGTGGACTTCTCCAATGAAATCTTCAACAAGATTCCAAAACCTGAGCTAGACTTCGGCCCGCAGCCCCTCCGAGGCCCATTTTCTGGTCCTTGGATAAGGTTCTTCACTTTGCGTCGACCTTGAACAACGAAGATTGCTCTCCAAAAGATTTGACTCAAAAGGTGATATTCTTATTTGCACTAGCCTCAAGAGCCAGAGTTAGCGAAATAGTGGCCCTTTCGAGGAATGATGGCCACATTCAGTTCACGGACTGAGGAGAACTGAACCTTTTTCCTGACCCAGCGTTTCTCGCCAAGAACGAGCTGCCCACCAAGAGGTGGGGTCCCTGGAGAATCTGCCCTCTGAAGGAATAAGCAACTCTATGTCCAGTAGAATGCCTAAAGGTCTATCTTCACAGAACTTCAGACATAGTTCATTTTGTGCTTGTATCTTGCGCTCTCCCCTCGCACTAAAAAGAACCTGAAAACACATGTCTTGTTTCTCCTCCGTAACATTGTCTGTATTTTGAACATGAAAATTCTTGTTGCCTTGAACTTTTGTATATAAAGGAGAGTGTTCTATAATAAAGTAACTCAGTTGCCTTCATACTGCCTTTGAGTTCACAACCTTCTCTCGGCACCGTCACAATATTGAATTTTGGCTCACCAAAGGGACCTATCCAGATTGTTACGTCCGCTTAAGGACGGAACCCCCCTCAAAAGAGGAAACAGAGCCAAAAGAGGTCATCTTACTGGACCTCCCCAAGGCCCAAGCCTTGTTCACTAAGACCTTGAAGGAGAGGGCCTTCACTAGTTCCTAGGTGCCAGCTCTCAGTAAGAAGCACCCATCCTTCATTTCTGCATCTTCCCATGCCTACCCTCTATGGAGAAAGGGTTCAAGGAATCCTTAAAGGCAGTTGAGGCAGGGAAATCTTGCCCTACAATCAAAGAGTGTAGACCCTTTTCCCTCGCCCTACCATCTGATGATGCGTACCGGAAGGACGTTTACAACATCTTCTCAGTCGGGAAGCTGGAGGCCGACATTGCCGGACGTCAGTTCGGAAAAGACCTCCCGAAGTTGTCGGACTTCTACCTGTGCAGGGAGCACGATACGAAGGAGAGACTTGCAGCCTCTATGTCTTTGCAGACTGGATTAGAGACGATGGCAAGCATCCCTGACACCCTAGATATATATATGGCCTTTGCCAAAGCACATTTGGCAACGGTCACCAAGGACCTATACAACTTCATTAAAGCCAGACGGGCTTGCAAAGAGTTCGTGTTTGCCTTGGCTGTGGTGAGACATGAACCAAGGAAGCTGATAGCTTCCAATATCTGGGAAAAAGACTTCTTCCGAAGTGAAGTGATCAAAGAGGTCGTTGACGAAGCCACTACGGAGAACAGGAATCTCCTCCACAAATGGGGCTTGTCATCTAAGAGGAAGATTTCCACTGAAGAGGGTCCCCAACCCAAACGGAAGACCAAACAACCTAGAGTGCCCTCTCGCCCTCCACGACAACAACAGCTTCCCTTGGCCACGGTGCCCCAGACAGTGGCACAATCACCTACCACGTTCCAGCTGGTGCCATAACAGGTGGCGACCCAGTCGTCTGTCTTTACCCCAGCCTGTGAAAGGAAATCAACAACCTTTCGGGTGAAGTCTCGGGGTGCCTTTCAAGGTTCCTCTAGACACCCCTCCAGAGGCAGGGACAACAAAGGTGACGTGGCCAAGGAGGCAAGTCCTCAAACCAGCACTTCAAGTGAGATGCTTCCAGTAGGAGGGAGACTTCTCCTCTTCCGGAATCGCTGGACCTTCGATCCCTGGGCCCACAGCCTAGTCAAGAACGGACTAGAGTGGTTGGAATGCAACTCCACTATTTTTCTCTCAGTTCTTCCAACACTCAACCCCCTTGTTGGAAGAATATGTTCAAAAACTCTTAGACAAGAGAGTTGTAAGGAGGGCAAGGTCCATCAAATTCCAAGGAAGGCTGTTTGTGTTCCGAAGAAAGACTCGGAAAAGCTCAGAGTCATTTTGGACTTATCACCACTCAACAAGTTCATAGTGAACCACAAGTTCAGAATGCTGACTCTTTAACACATAAGGACCCTACTGCCCAAACGGGCATATACAGTCTCCATAGATATGGCGGACGCCTACTGGCATGTTCCGATCAACCGTCAAGTTTCCTCCTACCTAGGATTCAAAGTGCAAAAAAGACAGTACGTCTTCAGAGACATGCCCTTCGGACTAAACATAGCCCCAAGGGTATTCAAAAAGCTTGTGAACCCAGTCATTCGTCAACTACCCCTAAAGGGAGTTCAGGTGATTGCCTACCTGGACGACTGGTTGGTATGGGCAGCATCCGAAGAAGAATGCTCGCAAGCCTCCAAGGAAGTGATCCAGTTCCTGGAACATCTAGGATTCAAGATCAACTTGGAATAGTCTCGTCTATCTCCAGCTCAGAAGTTCCAATGGCTGGGTGTCCACTGGAACTTACAGTCACACGGCCTCTCCATTCCATCAAAGAAGAGGAGAGAGATAGCGGGATCTGTCAAGAGACTCCTTCAATCCGTCATGATTTCAAGAAGGCAACAGGAGAGAGTGTTGGGGTCTCTCCAGTTCGCCTCAGTGACAGACCCAGTGTTGAGAGTATAATTAAAAGATGCATCAGGAGTCTGGAGAAAATACGCATTAAACGCTCAAAGAGATCTGAAAAGACCGATACAAACTCGTCTGCGATCACTCCTCAAGCCATGATCAGAAACTAAGTACCTAAAGAAGAAGGTACCCCTACAACCGTCTCCACCTTCAGTCAGCGTTCACACGGATGCTTCAAAGGAAGGCTTGGGAGGCCACTCTCACCATCGGAAAGTCCAAGGAACCTGGTCCTCCCTCTTCAAGATCTTTCATATCAACATTCTGGAAGCCATGGCAGTTTTTCTCTCACTGAAAAAACTAAAATTTCACTGCTCAATCCACATCCGACTGGGCCTAGACAGCGACGTTGTAAATAGATGCCTGAATTGACAAGGCCTCAAATCAACCAAGTGATATTGGCCATCTTCCGCCTGGCGGAGAAGAAGAGATGGCACTTATCAGCAGTTCACCTTCAAGGGTTCCGCAATGTGACGGCGGACGCTATTTTCAGGCTTAACCCGATAGAGTCAGAGTGGTCTCTAGACGCAAGATCATTCTCCTTCATCTTACACAAAGTCCCAGGACTGCAGATAGACCTCTTCTCAATGAGCGACAACAAGAAGCTACCCTGGTACGTAGCCCCATACGAGGATCCTCTAGCGGAAGCAACGGATGCGATGTCCATAGATTCGAACAGATGGTCCAAGATTTACCTGTTCCCTCCAACTAACCTTCTGCTGAAGGGCCTCAACAAACTGAGATCCTTTCATCTCCATGAACAAGGTTTAGCAGCCAACACGATTTCTACGTGTAAATCTGCCCTGACTAGACCCTTGCTATATGCCTTCCAAGTGGACTTCTCCAATGAAATCTTCAACAAGATTCCAAAAGCCTGCGCTAGACTTAGGCCCGCAGCCCCTCCGAGGCCCATTTCCTGGTCCTTGGATAAGGTTCTTCCCTTAGCGTCGACCTTGAACAACGAAGATTGCTCTCCAAACGATTTGAATCGAAAGGTGATATTCTTATTTGCACTAGCCTCAGGAGCCAGAGTTAGCGAAATAGAGGCCCTTTCGAGGAATGATGGCCACATTCAGTTCATGGACTGAGGAGAACTGAACCTTTTTCCTGACCCAGCATTTCTCGCCAAGAACGAGCTGCCCACCAAGAGGTGGGGTCCCTGGAGAATCTGCCCTCTGAAGGAATAAGCAACTCTATGTCCAGTAGAATGCCTAAAGGTCTATCTTCACAGAACTTCAAACTTTAAGGGAGGTCAGCTTTTCAGGGGAGAAACCTCAGGTTCAACATTGACCTTGAAACAACTAAGGGCGAATATCACCCGCAGGTCATGATCCGAGAAAGGTCACTTTGTCTCTAAACTTCTTCCAGAACATGAGTTTTGATAGCCTTCGTGCCTACACTGGATGGAAATCATCCAGGGTTTTCTTCAAACATTACACGAAACTAATGCAAGAGATAAAGCACTACGTGGTGGCAGTAGGTAGTGTACTAAAACCTGCCACGTGAATTCTGGAAAGAACAGTGCACTAATTGGGACTTTTAGTGAAGGGTGTGCATGATTGATTCCTTTGGTTTATCATGTTCAGTGACGTGTCTAGTAAATGATACTATAGACTGTTCTAAATACACAGGTGATTAAAGCATAAAAGACTGACACATGTGCCATGCGTATTCTACGCAAATGTTCCTTTTGTAGCAACAGAGACAATAGTGAAATATTACTATATTTCCCATAGAGTGGCTTGTGTTTCCTTTTCAGATAAACATTTCTGTTATTACTAGTTATTTTGCTTTCACACAATATTTTCAAAGAAAATGTTCTTTAATTGTATATGTTACAATCCATGATTTCTAAATACTGCCTGTTGATAAACACAGTTAGGAATTTTTGTGTCTCATTTCGCCCTAAAAATTCTAAAATACAAATAAAGGGTGTCAGAGCTATTTCTTTTTTTATCCTCTTATTTCTGGAAAATATTCAGAATAAATTCTATTTCTGTTCTAAGCAAACAACCATCAAACTTATATGTTAAGCTATTAAGTTCAGTCCCTGGTAATGACTGACTTTACCAACCTGTTTACCTTACTGACTTTACAATTTCCTACATGAATGTAAACCCGTCTAACTTGTCTACAACGAACAAGCAGACTGAGGGAGGTGTCAGTAACCTATACATATTTGTTCCTTTCAGAATACAAACTATGTTTTCATGTATATGATGACACTATTATACAAATTGTTTGCTAGATTGTTCCTTGAACTCACAACCCTCGGGTTTTTTTCCTAAGGTCTTCCATGAATTTTCCTTGGTCATATAGACCTAGAGACACCTGGTGTTACCGTCAAACACCTTTCAACTGATCATGGACTATGTAGAGAGAGAGAGAGAGAGAGAGAGAGAGAGAGAGAGAGAGAGAGAGAGAGAGAGAGAGAGAGAGAGAGAGACTCCTAGGTTGCGTATAAAAGAGATTTTTCAGTGGAGACAAAATAAATTGTCAAACTAAATATCGATTATATATGGTAATAAGTTGTTCACGAGAATGGTACAGTAAATAATACGAACAATATATCATATAATTATAAGTCAAGTATTATAATAATAATAATAATAATAATAATAGAATTAGTAACGTATGAAATTATATTGTATTTACATTCATACATAATTTCTTGTGCTTCCCCTGCCATAACACAACTTACACCCCCCACTCATCGTCCTCCCCATGCCGGGCGTCCTCCACCTACTCGTTGTCCTCCCCCATCCCAACGTCCTCCCCCTACTCGCCGTCCTCCCCCTGCCCGTATCCCTCCCCTCATTCGTTGTCCTCCCCCCGAACAACCAAACTCTTCTTTTCCTTAAATTCTGGAATCCATAGATATAGGAGGTGGCAGTGGGGACCGGAGACGACTGGACATTTGTATTTGACTGTACAATCTGAAGTCATTTTTCGAGAGTAGCGATGGACATACAAATGAAAGCGACCGAACAAATATATCTAACAAACAAGTATACCCCGAGCCAGGATTGGAAACTGCTGCTGGAATGTGGTTACCCAATATTCTTCTCATACAGAAAGAAAGGCTTTGATGATGAATAACCTGTGGCTGAATGACAAGATCATAAATGCTGTACAATTCCTGTTGCATAAACTGCATTATGTACAGGGGTTAGACTCAACTTTGCTGCCACGATCAGCAAGTAGGTTTGCCTCAACAGGTTATAATTTTGTGTAGATCCACTTCAACAAAAAGGTTCTCCAATTCAACAGTTAGAGAGAGGATAGAAGATGCAGCCAGCATGACACCACCGAACTTGAGTGCATCTGCACAGAAGCAATTGAATGCACTGTTTGCATCTAATGTCAAAGATGTTTGCCTCCAGGTTTACTCCATACCTAGTGATCATCAGCCAAATAGGACAGGCTGTTGGCTTTATGCAATTGCCAGTGCAACAGAGATTTAAGCAGGTGATAACCCCACGAAACAGTTTAAAAATGACGAGATGAGGCAACATCTTTAACAGAGTTTAGAAACAGGAATGTTGTTACCTTTTCTGAAGTTGCATAAAATTAACTACAGTTAAACTGGCGAGAGAGAGAGAGAGAGAGAGAGAGAGAGAGAGAGAGAGAGAGAGAGAGAGAGAATCAATATATTTACTCAAATATTGTATGCTTGTATACACTAATATATACAAACATACATGTAATCACACACACTTATGAGTGTTTCACTGCAAATGGCGGAGCGATCTCACACTGGCCGTATAGGTGCGGATGATTATGGAAGCTAGTAAGCGCGGCTGTACATGAAAAGAGTTCGTAAAAAGAACAAGAAGAAAAAAAAAAAACACAAACAATCTGGCGGGTTCACTGGGGAACTGTGCATAGGGTGGCAGAGAGTTGGGGTACCAGTGACCCATTGACTATGTACTAGGCCCACATACTTCTACAAACTTGTATGGCTGCGTGCAGCTGTGTACTGGTACCGTACGGCTCAAGAGACACCGTGGAAGGATGTTATATACACTATCTGTGGTCAGCGCAGAGTTTTCACGTTAGTTTGACGACATACCGCTGTGATAAACAACGGACTATCAGTAGGTGATACCTGGCTTCTGCGTACGGTTTTGTATATCACCAGAATTGTATAAAATGGCTTGAAATTTTTACCTTTGCACCCTACACATCACAACTGATCCAGTACTTGATGGACGGAGATCTACAATTTACATACATTTTTATTATGTAAATATCCCAAAGGTTTATTGTATTACTGCAATGATGACAGAATCACTATGATTTATGGCAAATGTGAAAATTATCATTAGGTTGAATGTGAAATATTTACAGTCATAACAAATGCAAAATGTGAAAATCCACATAGTCCTTTATATCTATAAATTTTCTCAACAATAGGGTCCTGTGTCTCGTCAGGATCATGTTTCATGCCATCCTCGAACTCCTTTAAGAAAGAAGTTGATCCTCAAGATAAATTAAGTTTACTTCATACAACCTTGGATGAGTTCGGAGTAATTACGCAATGATCTTGTGCATTTCTGAAGAATAACTACAAATATTACTGAATTTGTGCTAGACTGTGCGAGCCAGTCTGTAGACAAAAATTAAACATGTTTATGTTATCCCTGAAATAGACTTTGCACAGCCTCAGAAAAGGCTGTGCCATCATATAAAACAATGTACAACATTGGACTGAATACGTAGCATCTCGAACTCCAGTTTGGATGGCCACAGATAGCCAAAATATCTTCTCTTTAAGCAAGGGGACACACCAATAGCGTACGACACCCTCAAAGCACACCTTCTGGTTGATGTAGCGGACCAACAGGTAGTCAACTCAGACTCTTACTTGTTGACATCTCTTCAACCCGACCAGTACTACCTCATGAGCGCAACCACAAATGCCTACACCTACCTCCTCCCGTCATACCCAGAAATTTTCCATCTTGAACGTTCCCAAACGCCCTCTGTTCCTGACAAATACGGTATTTATCACCATATCAAGAGGACGGGGCCACCAGTGTTCACCAGATTCAGGCATTTTGCACCGGATAGTTTGGCCACTGCTAAACAAACATTCAATGGAATGGAAGAAATAGACTTTTGCCAAAATGCATCCAACCCGTGGTCGTCACCCTTACATATCATTCTGAGAAAGATAGCTTTCTATATCTGCGTGAGGATTACAATGGCTGAACATGCGGCACAGAACTAAACGTCGCTGACGTGACCTCCTAATTGCACAAAGTGAAAGTTTTTTTTTCACGGTCGACCACCTAAAGGGTACCCATGAACCCAGAAGTCATCCCCAAGACTGCCATCACCATCCCCTTCGGTATATACCTCTTCAATTACTCCTATTTCAGCCTTCATAATGCTGGGGCCCCTTTCAACACATCACATATGGCATTTTAGGGAACCTGCCCTTATGTGCATGTTATGTGGACAATATACTTGTGTTTTCTTCCTCCAAAGAGGAACACCTACGTCACCTAAGCATGGTGCTCGACCTCCTACAACAGAAAAGTCTTGTAGTCCGGTATGACAAGTGTACCTTTGGTGTCAATGAAGTATCGTTTTTGAGGCACTGCATCACTCCTGAAGGAGTCCACCCCCTTCCTGAGAAGGTAGCAGCCATTTAGAACTACCCTATGACCTTAACCATCAAAGCACTCCAAACATTCTTGGGCATGATCAACTACTAACACTGTTTCTGCCAGCCAGCGCCGTCACTTTTGGCCCCTCTGCGCCTGCCTCAAGGGCATGCCAAAAACTGAAGGTTGGGTGGGAGGGGGCTCCTTAAAGAAGCGAGCTTTTGCAATGCATAGAATTCCCTATCAACCGTTGCGGCTCATACTTTTTCGTGCCACATGCCCCTCTTCTTCTCTCCTTGGATGCCAGCTACATCAAATTGTCATTTTTCAGTGCGGACTTCTCACATTTCTACCATGGCTGAATATAATTGCACCCATTAACACGTCCCTGGAAAAAAGAATTCCATTGCGGATTCCCTGTCAAGAAACACATTGGCTGCCATTCACCTGTGATTACATTACAACACAGAAGCCTAACGAAAAGACCCACAGTAACCAGAATGTAGGACATCCTCCATATCCCTCCGTTGGGAAGACGTCCCATTTGATGACTCCAACACCACCCTCTTCTGTGATGACTGTACTGGTAGACCACAACTATCGATACCTGCTCCCATGCACCAATAGGTGTTTAATTTCATTCACGGCCTTTCATATTCTTTGCTCCAATCTACTGCACAGCTACTGAATATGAAGTTCATTTGGCACGGCATTACTAAGAATGCTAAGGATTGGGTCCTCATGTGTATTTCATGCCAAACTTCAAAAGTATATTGACACAAGGATTCCACAACCTCAGGGTCGTTTTGCCCAAATTCACATCGACAAGAACATTGTTACCTCTTCATGTCATTGACCACCCCACTCGTTAGCCTGATGCCGTTCCCATGGAAACTGCAACATGTACATCTGCTTTACTCTTAGGGTGGATAGTGAGATTCGATATACATGAGCATATTACTTCTGACAGGGGTACCACTATCACATCTCATTTGTGGACATCATTAGTGAATCTCTTGGAAATCACCCGACATCAGACAACCGCCTACAACTCTGCTGCAAACGAAATGGTTAAACAATTTCATCGCACCTCATGGAAGCTTTGATATCCTGTTGCTATAACTCCAACTGGTCTACTCAGCTTACCTGGGTTCTCCTGGGAATAAGAACCATTTCTAAAGATGTATTGGATATCCATGCAACAGAAATATTGTGTACAACATGCCTCTCATGCACGCTTGTTCACTGTAATGGTTTTGATTTTTTATCTTATCACTTGGTCTTCCCTGTACTGTTAATAGATCAACCTGTTTTATCATGGTACTTCATGTTTTATTATGTTTGAATTTTTATGACGATCTTGCTCGCAAGGCGCTGTATATAAAGTTGATGATTGTTCAATAAAGTTCACTTGCATTCACTTCGCTTCTCAGTTACTACCTAACTACCTGTTGGTCATCATCCCTGCTGAATTTCCTCCATCTTCAACCTCCTCCGATAATTTTCAGTGTTTATGTCACGTTGTGGAAAAATTTACTTCATGCCGCCAGACTTACAGGCCACCAGCGAAGCAATAGATACCGACAGATCTGTACCTCTTGATCCACCGTACACCGAAGTCTTTCTTAATCAACATTCATATCAAAGAATACTGGGTCTGAACTGATCGCCGAACCTGCATATCTCCTGCCAGATGACCTGTCCACAGTACACCTTTCCAGTGGGAGATTATGTACCGAACAAAACATGCTCGTACACTGTAAAGGTTTTGATTATTTATGTTATCACACGCTCTTCCCTGCACTGATAAAAAATCCACCTGTGTACGTATGCTAGCTCATGTATTATTTTATTTGATTTCTTGTGACGTTCTTGCCCGCATGGCCTGACATAGAAACTAGATGTCTGTTTAATAGATTTTAGTTGCATTCACCTCACCTCTATGCTGAACCTAACGACTCACTGTGAAAGGGTATTTTCATGACCTTATTATGACTAACGTTGAAATTCAGAACCTTTATATTCCAAGGCAGTGACTCAAAAGAATAAATAATTATTTCTTGGTCTAGAAGAGTCTTTCTCTAAAATTATGTATTCCAAGTCCCCACGCATTATCAACTTACTTGATTTACAGTATTTAATAAGAATAAAAGGCTTTCTCCATCGAAAAACTTTCTCTTAGATTTTAAAAGCTAAAACTAGAGAGGCAATAGGCTCATACCAAACGAAAGGATTATAAGTGTTATCTTACCATTAAAATAGGATAGTGTTGCACATTTGATGTGGAAGTATCCAACATCATGTCGAAACAACAATAAACTGATTCAGAAAAATATTGAAATAGTTTTTAAAATATTGAAGAGTTTCTATGCCCTTTGTATTACATTACTGAATAACAGAGATAACTATTTCATTGCGTGTGGTTTTTTTATAAAGTTAATAAGTTTATTCAGTTTACTTTTAATTGATAAATAATTAATGTTAACAGTGGTAAAATGCAAGGAGGTGGCAAATAAAGCAGTTTTTTTACTATATTAACACTACAAGAGTACATCCGTCAAAAGGGAAGATGATATTGTGAAACGTAAAATAAAATTTTCTTTAAAAAACAAAAATTATGCCTCAGAAACTTGAAACCTTACTGAAGCTTTAGAACACAAGCTAGTTGCAATTGAAGGTGCTATGGAAAAATAATGAATTGAATAAAGTTGAAAGAAAGATAAGGAGTAACTTAGAAAGAAGAGAAAATAATTACTTAATGTCTATTGATAACAAAACATCTTTTATAAAAAGAGTAAACATTATGTTGATTCATGATCTGTACCTAGCCAAATGATTGTAATCACCATGACTAGCAAGTATGGAAGTGAGTAAAGCAGACAACATTGCAATGTTCCACAATAATGTAAGAATTGAAGTAACCTGCAAAATATCATGGAGATTAAATCGATTGCTTGGTATCCTTATGGATGATTCTCATTGTATTAAAAATAACCGTTAAATATAATAGATTAACTAACAATATGCTCTCGTTGTTGGTAAAACTCGAAGTCTCTGGGAAAAGTACTTTCAATTTTATTCTTGCCCTGAACATACACAATAGGTTAGGGTAAGATAATTAAATATAGATTTACATCTAATAACACTCTCTCCTTTTCCAGAAGGATTCGACTGAAAGGGCATTTAAGTTCACTTGATTGAAGTATTCAATCACTCTGGGAAGAAATGGTATAAATAACAGACACTCCATTACTGATGTACAACAAGTCTGGGTATGACATGATCGCTACTCTTAGCAGATTATCTAATCAAAAAGGGATTCGATAAATTACTATACTTCAATTTACGTCTATTTAAAGGAAACGTCGTTTGATATGGATATTTCGGTGATTCTATAGAAATTATTATAATATGCTTTACAGAATATTCTAGGATATTATAAACAACCCCTTTAACTCCACAAAGAAAAGAAAATAAAAGAATAAAAAAAAAATCTACCTCACCAGATGTACTATTCCTTACGACCAAGCTATATATTTTAGCTAAAACACAGGAAAGCTAGGAATATTCTAAATCCATTGCACGAGAACTTCCCAAATGCATATTTCAAAACCTAGTATCTATCCAAAGTTTCCTTTTTGCTTTTGGAATAGAACTACAATATTGCTATCAATTTTAAAGCTCAAAATGGAAATATAAAAGTTCTTCTTGCTTATAGAGTGATGAAAATTATATGCTGTCTTATGCATTTCCTTGTTTTATTTGATAACTAAAAAATAATCCTTATGAAATATGTCATCACAAACCTTTCTCCTAAGGCACACCAGCATGCGTACACTGGTACATACGAGTATAATCAATATAACTATAACCATGAAAATTTTTCAGCAGAATTAGTGCAAAATTACCTTCAAATAAAGGGCAAATTCTGGAAGAAAAGGGTGGAGATTTGCCAGCGACAGAATCTGGAAATCTATTGCTTGTGAAACTTGTTACCGTGTAATTCCTTCTCCTAGCAGGTTATAAAGAAATGAGAAACGCGCATGCAGGGAAAGAAAAAAACGACTTGCGGGATATCAGGTAAAATGTGCAAATCTTCTTTTCTCATGAAACAGCTCCATTGGATATCAATAAATCGGAACTTCAAAAGACTGGATAGCAGGGCTAATTAGACCCGTAACGAACAAAAAATGTGAAATATGGTCTGGGCAGTAAAAGAAAATCTCTAACTCTCATAGAAGAAGAAGAAGAAAAAGAAGAAGAAGAGAGAGAGAGAGAGAGAGAGAGAGAGAGAGAGAGAGAGAGAGAGAGAGAGAGAGAGAGAGAGAGAGAGAGAATTCTAATCATACGTCCACATTAATTTGGAATAAATATAAAACGACGTCCAATGAAAGGGTATAATTTTGGTTATCACGTCCTATCATAATAATTATAGCTCTACATTCGTACATAATTAAGGTAAGCTTCACAAAATCCGTCTCATAGACAATATAATTAAAAAATTAATATCATTTTGAGAAAGAACGAATAATCCCCTTCTCTGCTCACATGTGAAGGGTTGAAGCGATATTACTGAAAAAAGAATAATAAAATAAAAAAAAAATGGAGTACGTAATCAAATGTAGAAATTGCATATCTATAATTATCAACTAAAACGAATAATGCTATTTTAAGATAATTCTATTTCCTCTTTTTTCAGATCTTAGAAATTTTGCGTTTTCCTTTCACCTTTTATATTCTGTTCACTTCTAAGCAGAACAACAAGAAATTATTCCTACAAAACTAGTTCCTTTTGATATGAAGACATTAACAAATGTTTTTTTTTTCTCTCTCTCTGAAAATCTTTTTTTTTATTTGTACCGCTAATTGAATTAGTGACAAATTATTTTGGTGTTTAAAGCTCTTTTTAGAAAAAACGAAGTATTGAATTTGATCTTTCCAACAAAAAGAAAAAAAAAGGAAAAAAAATTACGATTTGCACTTTTCACTTTTGAGAAAATAGAAGAAAAACATTTCCTAATATAGAAAAAAAAAATTCCTTTCCGGAAATAAGTTTTTCCCTTATCTCTCTCTCTCTCTCTCTCTCTCTCTCTCTCTCTCTCTCTCTCTCTCTCTCTCTCTCTCTCTCTCTCTATATATATATATATATGTATATATATATATATATATATATATATATATATATATATATATATATATATATATATATATATATATATATATATATATATATACATATATATATATATATAAATGAATATATCTATTCAGCAGCCGATAGTGAACTAGTAAATCAAAATAGGCAGTTCGTCGTATTGAAGGGGAAGGTTCTATTTTCCTTCGATTCTACAGTTGGTGATTAAATATTCAGCCTATCTTTACAAGTAAGAAAAAAATAAAACTTTTTTTTTCCAAATGGTTCAGTGGAATGTTCGATAAATAATTTTACAAGAGTGAAATTGAAGCTGATAAATTTTTGGAAAAAAAAAATATGAAAGGAAGGCTTTGAGTCACTCACTTGAAACTGACGATTGACACGTAGGTATTCATATTCATAAATGAGGTTATGTCGTGAAATATTATGACTAACCATATGCCTTTTATATGAAGATACTTCTTTAGCTGTACTCTGGATCTTCATCTCAATGGTGACAAGGTGATTGTGGTCATTAGAATTAAGCTAGTACTGCATTCTCAGAAGTCGCATATCTTTAACAAATTTGTTTCATTGTTGAATGTTTATAACACATTTGCATACTAGTGTGTTATTTTACTCCAAATGTTTCAGATATATATCATGTAATACCTTTCAGGTCTACAGTACATAAATTGATTCATGAATTCGTAATCTGTCTTCAAAGTCCACATTAATATTTTCATTTTTTCATAATCTCTGTTTCATGATGTCATAATCGATCGCTGAAGTCCATACAGATTCTTTCATGATGTCCTAATCAATCGTTGGGGTCTATACAGATTTTTTCATGATGTCTTCATCAATCGTTGGGGTCTATACAGATTCTTTCATGATGTCCTCATCAATCGTTGGGGTCTATACAGATTCTTTCATGATGTCTTCATCAATCGTTGGGGTCTATACATATTCTTTCGTGATGTCCTCATCAATCGTTGGGATATACATAGATTCTTTCATGATGTCCTCATCAATCGTTGGGGTCTATACAGATTCTTTCTTGATGTCCTCATCAATCGTTGGGGTCTATACAGATTCTTTCTTGATGTCCTCATCAATCGTTGGGGTCTATACAGATTCTTTCATGATGTCCTCATCAATCGTTGGGGTCTATACAGATTCTTTTATGATGTCCTCATCAATCGTTGAGGTCTATACAGATTCTTTCATGATGTCCTCATCAATTGTTGGGATATACACAGATTCTTTCATAATGTCCTCATCAATCGTTGGGGTCTATACAGATTCTTTCATGATGTCCTCATCAATCGTTGGGGTCTATACAGATTCTTTCATGATGTCCTCATCAATCGTTGGGGTCTATACAGATTCTTTCATGATGTCTTCATCAATCGTTGGGGTCTATACATATTCTTTCATGATGTCCTCATCAATCGTTGGGATATACATAGATTCTTTCATGATGTCCTCATCAATCGTTGGGGTCTATACAGATTCTTTCTTGATGTCCTCATCAATCGTTGGGGTCTATACAGATTCTTTCATGATGTCCTCATCAATCGTTGGGGTCTATACAGATTCTTTTATGATGTCCTCATCAATCGTTGAGGTCTATACAGATTCTTTCATGATGTCCTCATCAATTGTTGGGATATACACAGATTCTTTCATAATGTCCTCATCAATCGTTGGGGTCTATACAGATTCTTTCATGATGTCCTCATCAATCGTTGGGGTCTATACAGATTCTTTCATGATGTCCTCATCAATCGTTGGGGTCTATACAGATTCTTTCATGATGTCTTCATCAATCGTTGGGGTCTATACATATTCTTTCATGATGTCCTCATCAATCGTTGGGATATACATAGATTCTTTCATGATGTCCTCATCAATCGTTGGGGTCTATACAGATTCTTTCTTGATGTCCTCATCAATCGTTGGGGTCTATACAGATTCTTTCATGATGTCCTCATCAATCGTTGGAGTCTATACAGATTCTTTTATGATGTCCTCATCAATCGTTGAGGTCTATACAGATTCTTTCATGATGTCCTCATCAATTGTTGGGATATACACAGATTCTTTCATAATGTCCTCATCAATCGTTGGGGTCTATACAGATTCTTTCATGATGTCCTCATCAATCGTTGGGGTCTATACAGATTCTTTCATGATGTCCTCATCAATCGTTGGGGTCTATACAGATTCTTTCATGATGTCTTCATCAATCGTTGGGGTCTATACATATTCTTTCATGATGTCCTCATCAATCGTTGGGATATACATAGATTCTTTCATGATGTCCTCATCAATCGTTGGGGTCTATACAGATTCTTTCTTGATGTCCTCATCAATCGTTTGGGTCTATACAGATTCTTTCTAGATGTCCTCATCAATCGTTGGGGTCTATACAGATTCTTTCATGATGTCCTCATCAATCGTTGGGGTCTATACAGATTCTTTTATGATGTCCTCATCAATCGTTGAGGTCTATACAGATTCTTTCATGATGTCCTCATCAATCGTTGGGATATACACAGATTCTTTCATGATGTCCTCATCAATCGTTGGGGTCTATACAGATTCTTTCATGATGTCCTCATCAATCGTTGGGGTCTATACAGATTCTTTAATGATGTCCTCATCAATGGTTGGGGTCTATACAGATTCTTTTATGATGTCCTCATCAATCGTTGGGGTCTATACAGATTCTTTTATGATGTCCTCATCAATCGTTGGGGTCTATACAGATTCTTTCATGATGTCCTCATCAATCGTTGGGGTCTATAAAGATTCTTCCATGATGTCATATTCTTTCTCTCTAGTTTACATATATTGTTACTTAAGTATACAATAATCTTTATCGTGATGTCATAATCAATTACTCAAGTCTACATAAGTTATTTTATGATGTCATGATCTATCACTTAAATCTTCACATATCTTATTTATGGTATCCTAATAACTCTCTCAAGTATGCAAATAATATTTCATATCATAATATACATCTTAAGTTACATGAATTGTTTTGCGATATCGAATTTATCTCTCAAGTCTGCATATGTTTTATGATTCATAATCAGTATCTCAAGTATACACTTATTTCTTTTCATGATGTCATAATCTATCTCTCACGTATGCACAAATTATTGCATGGTGCCGTTATCCATCTATTGTTAGAAAACAAAAGATTGTTAACAACTGTTTCCTTGTACGGAATAAGGTTAACGTTAAATTAATTAATTCAATCAGAAAGGATTGATATTTGTGTCCGACTGTGGGGAATAGCCGTTCGGTCGTTAGCTTGACTCGACGCTTTACCTATTTTTCTTAATAAATTAATGCTACTTGGTATAGTAACTATTTACGTTAATGATAAGTAAAATGAATAATGAAATAAAACATATGAATTAAATTATTTGAATTAGTAATTGCCCAATAGGCCTTAAGTTCGCGCGTGCGTAATATGTACCTGTCAAAGTTAAGAAGTAAATTACCTCAGAGGTTACCACAGCTACGGCGAACAGTTCCAGTAAAAGTTATTCAGTGGAAAGGCCGGTGTACCGGTTTCAAATTACTCCCTACAAATCTTAACCCCCGGTAGTTTGAAACCGGTTTCAGGCTACCGGGGGTTAACTTGAAACCGGTTTCAAGCTACCCCCCCCCCCCTGGTTTCAAACTACCCCCTCGTTTTTGCGTAGTATCTCATCATTTATAAATACAAATCAATTGCTTTTGATCAAGGTGAACACAAAATTATTAGGTTATATGTCTTTACATGTACGGTTTCCTCTATTTGCAGAATTTATTGATGTCATGTATTTATCCGTTTATTGTCTTAGTTCTTCTTTGCGATTATTATACTAGTAGAGTGATAAAAGCACGGTCGATACGGCCATCCTTTTTTTTTTTTTTTTTACGAACTTAGGACACATTCAGTGAGTAAATTTGCATGATGTTTAATACTAATGCATATAAGTGTGCGTTCCTTAATTCAACTGGATGACCATAAAGAGGACGATAGTTACAATGACCATTTCTCGTCCTTCGGCCGCAAATAAAACCCCCTTTTTTTATCTGATTATCTTGTACGCGGTAGTAATCCTTTAATCTCTGTGTTGGGATGTATATAAACCTAGGTAAACCCGATCATAGCATCACTTGTCCAAAAAGTCGTCAGTATGGCTGCTGAACGGGAATCAGACAACCTCGATATCATTTGTGACTACGTAGTGAACACCAAGTACCCAGAAGGGGCTTCGGAAAACAAAAAATCCAATCTTGGCAGACTATACTCTGTTAAATTTACGAAGGTCGAGGTGTATCTAAAGACAAAAACACACGGTGCCATATTTTCAACTTCGTAGTATACCTTCTCACCTCACTAAATTCTTGTAGTAATCTCCTTTGGGAATCGACGACCTATTAAAAAAATAATTCTTCTCTGTAGGCCACAGCCGAAATATTTCTTTTTCTTTTGTCATCTCGTCTCTTACAATAGTTATTCTATTACTTTTGTTGGCAGATCAACATGCTCACTATATTTTCTTGTTATCAGTTTGCTTTAAACATTTCGTTAATGATACAATACCCATTTGCCTTCTTGTTTCTTTTATATTCCAACTTTATATCTTTCCTTTATTTCTTTCTACTTCTTTGTTTCCCTTTCCAGTAGGGTTGCACATTGGCTAATAATAATAATAATAATAATAATAATAATAATAATAATAATAAGTATCGTATCCCTGCTGTTGTTCTGTATGGGTATGGATTACATTCTGGCTGACGAAAAGTTCATTGTGCTTTTTTTATGTCTCCCTTGATTGGCTATAATCTTTGAAGCCTCGCTGTTACAGCGTTTGTAATCTCTCTCTCTCTCTCTCTCTCTCTCTCTCTCTCTCTCTCTCTCTCTCTCTCCTACGTTGACCCCAATTGAATTGGATTTTCTTCTTTAACTTCTAAACCAGTAACAGACGACTAACTTCTCTGACGTTCTAGCGTTATTTTAGAAATTGCCGCTACACGTTTATTTCTGTCTGGAAACATCTGCTTTAGATTCATAAGCATGGGACTTTCGAGTAAAATTTGATTAGCAACTCTGCCTCTCTTCTATCAGATCCCAATGGCAGATTTGTTCCTTAACAGAATTACAAATAGCCATGTTTACAGGGCAAGTGGAACCTAATTAACCAATATCTAAATTTCATCTGGTAAATAAGTATAACTCCGTCCATCGTGTCCCTCCGGAGAGTATGAACATGGGCACTGAATTTACACCCCTTGGTACTCGTTATTGACGTCACCAGCTCTTCTTTTTGCTTGCCATTGATAACTGGTAACAGTTTTTGTTCGATGGACAGTGTCCGACCGTGTGGACGCACCTTTACATTCTGGCTGACGAGAAGTTTTTGGTGCTTCTTGTATGTCTCCCTTGATTGGCTATAATCTTTGAAGCATCTCTGTTACAGCGTTTTTAATTCTCTCTCTCTCTCTCTCTCTCTCTCTCTCTCTCTCTCTCTCTCTCTCTCCTACATCTGGGTTTGCAGCTCAAGCAGCAAGCTACTTTCGTCGCAGGTGGTTCCTGCCATTACCTGCCCGCAAGGCAAGGAGGTTTAATAAGGGATACTTTTTTGACGAAAGCCGATTAATGAATGCCCATCGCTGACCTGAGGAACTATATCCAAAAAGTAGCAATTTTGTGTCTCGTTTCTTTATAGTATGACTGAATAATGTTACTAAACGATAACAAATTGAAGTTGAGTTTTTATAGAATTAAAGTTACAGTAATGGCATTAATTATAACTATAGAATTGCATCCTCTTCTCTTTATTTTCGAGGCAAAATTTCGGAATTATGGCATGTGTGTTTTAGTCTTTAAGTACACCTCTCGTTGTGGACTTTTGTATTAATTTCTCCACGGATATTGCCGTGTGAAGCTCATGCACCTGAAGTACAAGAATGGGATCTTTTTGAGATGATAGAAGAAACCAATTCTTTTTCTTAAATAAGAAAATAAACTTTTTTTTCTACTGCTGCGAAGTCGGCAATGAAGGCATGGTGTATATGTGCACTGTCATATAAATTATTTTCTATTTCGATGAGGGGGGTAACATGAAAACATGGGGGTTAGCTTGAAACCGGTTTCAAACTACCTCCCCGGTAATCTGAAACCGGTTTAAAGTTACCGGGGGATAGCTTGAAACTGGGGGTAGCTTGAATCCTTTACACCGGCATTGTTAAAGGAAATTAACTCTGAACAAAGAAAACGTTCAAACTCCAAGACAACGACAATTTTGGAACACGTCAACATATGTGATAAGTGTCTACATTATTATGTATCTTTGAACATGTCTAGGGAAAATGGTAATGTACGGCAATATCACAAAGTTTTATTAGTGAATCTACTCTTTAATGTAAGTTGTGTTGGTTGTTGAATAATTGTTTTGTTCATTAAATATAAGTAAGGTTGAAATTAAAATAAATTCCAACACTATGAAGTATACATAAATCATTTCTTTATATCATGATCGATCTCTCAAGTTAATACATATTGTATTTCGTGGTGTCATAATCTATCTCTCATGTCTACACAGGTGAGCTATGTAGGAGTCAGGTTTGACTCATCAAAGGTAAAGGTGTCTGGTTTCCGTTCCAGTTCCATCAGAATAGATGGTCACCAGAACGTCAGCTGGGTAAGCCCAACCCTCCACTGTGGTGCCCTACCACAGCAGTGGCCTCCCTAGTGAACAGCTTAAACTCACGGTCCCGGGCGGGGATCGATCTGCTGCCTTGCGAATGCTAGGCAAACACGTTACCACTTAAAATGAAGTTTATGCATATTACTTCATGATGCCATAACCTATTCATTAAATATACGCATCTTGTATCATGAAGTCATAATCAATGTCTCAAGAGTAGACAGATTTTATTTTCCTGATATCATAAGCTATCTTTCAAGCTTTCAAGTCTACACAAATTTCATGTCATAATCTATTTCATAAGTATACAAACTCATTTCATGATTTTATAATCGATCTCACAATAATTTCATAATGTCATAATCTATCTCTCAGGTCTAGAGGAATGAGAGTTCGTCTGTATGGGCGATTTTTTGGTTTTGCTACCAGGCTTCACTCTATTGTCAACATAGTTAAGATATTATAACATCAAATGTCAAGGGGCCTATGAATATAGGTTTATTTTTTTACTTGGGTTTTTTTTTTTTTTTTTTTTTAATCTTACCTGCAGTTCTGATTGACAGAACATTATGCCACCAATATAAATAAAGTAACTAATAACATAACCAAGAATCAAGCTAAGAAGAGGCTTCTAGTTGTATGGAAACATCTCAAATATCAAAGAAATGCAAGCAATGAGGACTGAGGCTATAGTAAAACCCAGATTATACAATTTGAAAAAAAAATCAATAATTAAAACTTTTATTCACCCTGACTAGCATCACAACTGATATGCTTAATGTACTACAGATACAAAAGAATAGTGCAGCTTATAATTCTGAAATTAACTCTAGTATTCTAAATACCAAAATAAGCAAAGATCTATACACCAATGACATTTCCCGAGCGGAAAAGTCTCAAAGGAGTAATCCAGTAACTGAGCGGAATTAGGAACCACGCATGGAATGGCCCTCTCCTCCTATTTATAGATAATTTTTTGGTAACTTGAGTGTCTATAGTATCTTCAATCCCTTTTATCGATCACACCCTGTAGAAGACCTTACTAAGTCGAGTGAATAAAACAAAAAAAAAAAAGCTACTTGTGATATTTAGTACCCTAGAGAGATACCAATGAGATATATGAAAACCTTCAGCATTGGAATTAACGCAGAAAGGCACTTTCATGTATTACGTTAACAGTTGTACAAAAAACATGGACAATTCAAAATATATGACAATTTAGCAGAATAATGCTTAACTAAAATAATCATACATAATTATAAATACATAAATATCGTTCAATGTATTATAAAATGCCAAAAAATAGCAATGTTCTTTATATATATATATAATATATATATATATATATATATATATATATACATATATATGTATATATATATATATATATGTATGTACGTATGTATGTGTGTGTATATATATATATATATATATATTTATATATATATATATATATATATACACACATATATATATATATATATATGTATATATGTATGCACACACAGATATATATATATATATATATATATTGTACCAACCGTGTGTCACACAATTGTACATAATTATTTTGTATATATTATGCTTGTATCTGCGCTCTTCCCTCGCACTAAAAAGAACCTGAATGATCATGTCTTCGTTTTGCTCTCTAACATTGTCTGTCTCTCGAACGGGTTATGTCCTGTTGCCTTGAGGTTTTGTGTATAAAGAAGAATGTTCCTTAATAAACAACTCAGTTGATTGCATCCTGCCTTTGAGATCACAACCCTCACTCGGCACCGTCACATTGGTGACCCCGGAAGTTGACTCGCTGCACTGCCTTCCACCCCACCTCCCTCGCCCCTCCTTCGTTGGTACTATGACGGACTCTGCTACAGCAGTTGGCGCTGCGGCCGCCCCATTGAAACTTTCACCGTTCGCCAGCGGAGAGGCGTTTGCTTGGTTTCAGCGCGCAGAAGTCCAGTTTCGTATCAGGGGCGTGACTCGCTCAACCACCAAGGCGGATTATGTTCTCGCGGCGATACCCGAGGACACCTTCCCAGAAATATCCGACTGGCTTTGTGAACAAGGAGACACCCCAATAGCGTATGACGCCCTCAAAACATACCTTCTGCAGCAGTACTCGCCGTCGCCAGCCGCCCGTATAGCAAAGCTTTTTCAGCTCTTGCAACAACCATTGGGGAACCAAAGGGCTTCGCTTGCCCTCAGGGAAATGACCAGTATCACTCGTCTTCAACCTGCCGCAGACGGCTCTCCTCGTGAGGTGAACCTACTTCATGCCCTTTGGATACGCCGTTTACCCGAACCTGTACGCGCTGCCATACCCGATGTCGATAGTTTACCCATAAAGGACTTGATAACCAAAGCCGACACCCTTATGGACAGCCACTTCAAGACCTCCATCAACGCTTCCACCCCTGACGACGAGGGTGCCTATTCAACGTCAACCGAAGCTGACATGAATGCCGTAGGACATACACGCCTACCCCGTGACGTGCCGAAGCGGCGACAAAGCCGCCCACCACCCACCAATCGCTCGCGCCCCAACGAATGACTTCTACAGCCACTTACTACCTCCCATCCGCCGCAGTTTTGCTACTACCACTTCAGATTCGGGGCAACCGCGAAGAAATGTGCCAAGGATTGTCAGTGGCCAAAAAACGTATAAGTAGGCCATCGCTTGTGACGGGGGCCTCCCATGTATCTAATCTTTTCTTTTTACAGGATGCAAAGTAGACACGGGTGCTTGTCGTTCTCTTTTGCCAAGGAAACTCTTCAAGGCACGACGTAGTCTGTCTACATCTGCCGACGTCCGCTTGGTAGCTGCCAACGGATCTGCGATACCCACCTACGGTTACGAAAACCTCACATTATCGTTCGGAAACAGTAAATTCAATTTGAAGTTTCTCGTTGCTGACGTCACAATGCCAATCCTCGGTGAGGATTTCCTCTCTCATTTCCACCTTCTGGTCGATGTGGCCCACCGACGATTGGTCAACGCAGACTCGTACTTGTCGACACCTCTTCAACCCGCCCCCTCTAACCTCGCTCTCCACATCAGCACACCCACGGATGCCTACGCCCATATCCTCACGTCGTACCCGGAAGTTTTCCGTCCAGAACTTCGCCAAACGCCCACGGTTCCTGCCAAGCACAGTATTTATCACCATATCAAGACAACGGGACCCCTAGTCTTCGCAAAATTCAGACGTCTGGCACCGGAACGATTGGCAGCCGCCAAACAGACGTTCGCCGAAATGGAGGAAATGAGCCTTTGCCAAAAGGCCTCCAGCCCATGGTCGTCACCCTTACACATCGTTCTGAAGAAAGACGGCTCCCTCCGTCCGTGCGGGGATTACAGGCGCCTGAACATGCAAACAGAACCGGATCACTACCCCTTCCCAAACATTGCCAACGTGACCTCCTACCTGCACAACGCGCAGGTTTTCTCTACGCTCGACCTCCTGAAGGGGTTTTATCAGGTGCCTATGAACCCAGAAGACATCCCCAAGACCGCCATCACCACTCCGTTTGGTACATAACCGTTCAATTACTCCGGTTTTGGCCTTCGTAATGCTGGGGCAACGTTTCAACGTCTCATGGATGGCATCTTAGGGGACCTCCCTTTCTGTGTTTGTTATGTGGACGAGATACTTGTGTTCTCCTCCTCAAAAGAGGAACACCTCCGTCACCTGCGCATCGTGCTCGACCGCCTGCAACAAAACGGCCTTGTAGTCCGGTACGACAAGTGTACCTTTGGCGCCAACGAAGTGTCGCTCTTAGGGCACCGTATCACTCCTGAAGGAGTCCATCTCCTCCCTGAGAAGGTAGCAGCCGTTCAGAATTTCCCCGCGCCCTCGACCGTCAAAGCTCTGCAGGAATTCCTGGGCATGATCAACTATTATCACCGTTTTTTGCCAGCCATTGCCACTACTCTTGCTCCCCTATATGCCTCCCTCAAGGGCAAGCCAAAGGACCTGAAGTGGGGTCCCCTTCAAGAAGCAGCCTTCTGCAATGCAAAGAAAGCCCTATCAACTGCTGCGACTCTCACTTTTCCTATCCCACACGCCCCTCTCCTTCTCTCCACCGATGCCAGCGACGTCGCTATTGGTGCAGTACTCGAGCCGGTGGTCAAAGGCTCGCCCCGCCCATTGGCCTTCTTCAGCAGAAAACTGTCCAAGGCATAATCGGGTTATTCTACCTTCGATCGAGAATTGCTGGTGGTGCACTTGGCTGTCCGTCACTTTCGCCATTTCTTAGAAGGTACGCCCTTCGTCATTCGCACAGACCACATGCCTCTGGTGCACGCCTTCCCTCGACAGTCTGACGCCTGGTCCGCCCGTCAACGCCGACATCTCTCCGCCGTGGCTGAATACAATTGCACCCTCCAATACGTCCCTGGGAAAATGAATCCCGTTGCCGATGCCCTGTCAAGATACACGTTGGCTGCCGTTCAACTGGGATTGGATTACAGCGCCTTGGCTGAAGCCCAACGACAGGATCCAGAGTATCAAGCTTGTAGGACATCCTGCACGTCCCTCCGTTGGGAAGATTTTCCCCTCGAAGACTCCAACACCACCCTCCTTTGTGACGTCAGTACTGGTAGACCGCGACCTTGGATTCCTGCTCCCATGCGCCGACAGGTGTTTGATTTCATTCACGGCCTTTCACATCCCTCGTGCCGTTCTACTGCACAGCTGCTGAAGGCAAAATTAATTTTGCACGGCATTTCTAAGGATGCTAAGGATTGGGTCCGCGCCTGTGCTTCTTGCCAAACTTCCAAAGTAGATCGACACACGGATTCAGGAGTGGGCACCTTTCCTTAACCTCAGCGTCGTTTCGCACACATTCACGTCGACGTTGTAGACCCCCTACCCACATTACAAGGACATCGTTACCTGTTTACCGTCATCGACCGCTCCACTCGTTGGCCTGAAGCCATTCCCATGGAAACTGCAACGTCCGCCTCATGTACATCTGCCTTACTCTCTGGATGGATTTTAAGATTCGGTATCCCTGAGCATATTACTTCTGACAGGGGAACCACTTTCACCTCCCAATTGTGGACGTCATTAGCGAATCTCCTGGGCATCACCCTACATCAGACAACGGCCTACAACCCCGCAAACAATGGAATGGTTGAACGTTTTCATCGCACCATCAAAGCAGCTTTGATGTCCCGCTGCAAGGATTGCAACTGGTTTACTCAGCTTCCCTGGGTCCTCCTGGGACTAAGGACCACTCCTAAAGACGCCCTCAACGTCTCGGCAGCTGAAATGGTGTATGGCAACCCGTTGGTCGTCCCTGCCGAATTTTTTCCTTCTACAACCTCCTCCGACGATCTCCAGCGCATACGTCACGTCGTGGGAAAATTTACTCCGTGCCGCCAGACTTACAAGCCCCCCGCGAAGCATCACATACTAATGGACTTGCACTCTGCAACGCACGTCTTCCTGCGCAACGACACTAGCAAGCCACCACTAACGCCCCCTTACACGGGCCCTTTCCTTGTGATCCGACGCAGTCCGAAAGCATTCCTACTAAACATTCGGGGCAAAGAAGACTGGGTCTCAATTGATCGTCTAAAACATGCTTATCTTCTGCCAGATGACCCGCCTACAGTTCGCCTCTCTAGATCAGGGCGCCCTATTTAACATGTACAGTATGTCATTTTTAGGGGGTGGGGGTGGGGGGGGGGGAGCCATGTACCAACCGTGTGTCACACAATTGTACATAATTATATGTATATATTATGCTTATATCTGCGCTCTTCCCTCGCACTAAAAAGAACCTGAATGATCATGTCTCCGTTTTGCTCTGTAACATTGTCTGTCTCTCGAACAGGTTATGTCCTCTTGCCTTGAGGTTTTGTATATAAAGAAGAGTGTTCCTTAATAAACTACTCAGCTGATTGTATCCTGCCTTTGAGTTCACAACCCTCACTGGCACCGTCACAATATATATATATACTGTATATATATATACGCACACACACACACACACACACATATATATAT
>NC_090745.1:63114137-63119137 GCF_036898095.1 Palaemon carinicauda | reverse complement strand
TATATGAACGCAATCATTTCCAAAATTCTATAACTTAGCGTGATAACAAGTACGGCTAATTAAAATTGCAGTAGTGCTTCAGCATGAGATAATCTTCATAAAGGTCCAAAAATACATTTATTAAATTCCTCGCAGGAAACACTTGGACTCTCGGATTAATGGGGATAAACGAAAAAGGTAATCCTATAATGACTTGAAGAGAAATAAGTAAAACCGTAGCGGAAAAATCCCCACCACGTAGGAGCCGACAGAGAAAGCCTATCACGCTCCTTCATATGATTAATTCAAGTCAGCCTTCTTAGAATTATATTGTATAAAAAATAAAGAGAGTAAAAAGTATCAAAATTTTGCATTTTCAAAATTATACGTAGGCTACCAATTGTACTTGATACCCGATAATGTACCAAATTTAGTTAACAAGTATCAAAAACATAACCAAATGGGCCTATCCTGAGTGCCCAATCGTCTTGAACTGAGCAGGCTTTTCTCACAGGATTGGAGCGTCGCTCCAGTCTTTAAGGACAAACCGTACGGTCAGTATTCTGTGTGTATGGCCGGCTTAAGAACATCAAACTACATATGATTTTACCTCTGACCTTCAGTTTTCCGACAACAGGACGATTTATACTGAAAATTAGCGTTTTTCAAATTTTATCTCCTCTCTTGATACTTAATATCAAGACCTGGGATTACTATTCTATATATAACTGATGTAGACCTCCAATAAAATAATTTTTTTTCTAAACCATAGTTGCTATATATGAATTTTTTCATCATGGTAAAAAATAGACCTTATAAATCAGGGGAAGAAACTAGGAAAACAATATAAAATAAAAATGGGAAAGGTCTCTCTTTTATTATTTTATAATTTCTCCTTAGGTGTATGCTAAATTTCGATGCTATATCTTTAAAACTAAGTGAGAAGTATAGAATTTGAAGACCAATAACTATAGTTTTGAGATACGGGCATTCAAAGTTTTTCTTTGTATTTGCACAAAGACATTATTAACCCTGGATAGGTACGCTCCTCGGACACCCCTTTAAGGGTATACTCGGTAGCGCGCGACCCCGATGCAAAAAAAAATTCTTGAAAAATCAGTTTTTGCAGTAACCTCCTTTTTTTTTTTTTTGCCAAAAAAAAACTTCAATGAATGCTTAACCCTGGATAGGTACGGTCCTCGGACACCCCTTTAAGGGTATACTCGGACGCGAACGACCCCGACGCCAAAAAAAATTCTTGAAAAATCAGTTTTTGCAGTAACCTCCTTTTTTCTTTTGCCAAAAAAAACTTCAATGAATGCTTAAAACAACTGTAAAGATAAATACTACTCATCTGCAGAAAAACTATTTATTATAAATATTTTAAAAAATTAAGTAGAAAAAAAAAAGACCTGACATAAAAATTCATAAAAAAAAAGTTTATACATATATACACAAATCCTTTTAGGAATTGATTCTTGAATGTTTAGGACACATCTTGATGTATTTTGGATGAAGTCAGACCCATGGAGGTGAAGATCTGAAATGAGAAAAAAAGGGTAACTTTTTTTGGCCAAAAAAAATTGTCCAAATTTCATGAATTTTTTTGGGTACCCAAATGAAATAGGAAGTGGCTAATTTTTTTAGGGAATAAACATATGTTATCCTAAAATAGAAATATGTAAAAAAATCTTCATTATTTTGTAAATTACATTTATATTAGGGGCCATATCTAAAGGTAATTTTTTGAGTACTTGGAAATTTCGTAAAAAAATACATATATTTAATATATAATATGATATTTATGCAGGTAAAAATATACCAAAATATCACAAATTCTATAGGGAACAAGAATATATATAGATAGGGCAGCTTACGCTTCGGATATGTCCACAAAATGGCCGCCAACCACACTGACTCAGACTCCCTAATCTGCCACTTGAAATGTAGGAAGGGTATGTCAATTTCCAGGTGTTATTTACTAATCTGATTATTATTGGATATGCATAAAAATTGTATGGTGGGTTGCTGGATAATTGTCGATTATTTTACGACTATAAAATTAAAATTCTGACCCAAAAAAGTTTTTTTGAAGGGAAATAAAATCGAAAAAAAAAAATGTAAAACAATATTTTAGCTAAAAAAATTTGATGATATTCAATCAAAAAAAAAGTAAACAAAATTTTCCGACAAATAAACATCTAGAGGAATCATTACTCTGTGATAGTTCCTTAGTACGTAGTAATTTTGAAAGAATTGGGAAAAAACGAAAAAATGGCAATCACCGGAAAATCGAACACATACCTATATATACGCCATATCTGGCTAAAAAAAAGATAGGCATGGGTAGCCAGATCATCTAGAAACACTTTCCAACACTATAAAAATATAAGTTTTGCGACACTACTTGCCAATTCCTTACGGTAACATGACTAAGCAAAAAAATGCAAAACAAATAAAAAGGTGCACTCGTGGAAAAATGGCCATTCTAATATACGGCATTTCAGAAAAAAAAAATTTCAGCCACGTGCTAGGCAAACCATTAAGGCATATTTTCCGACAAATAAACATATAAATGAAATATTACTCTGTGATAGTTCCTTAGTACGTAGTAATTTTGAAAGAAATGGGAAAAAACGAAAAAATGGCAATCACAGGAAAATCGAACACATACTTATATATACGCCATATCTGGCTAAAAAAAAAATAGGCATGGGTAGCCAGATCATCTAGAAACACTTTCCAACACTATAAAAATATAAGTTTTGCGACACTATTTGCCAATTCCTTACGGTAACATGACTAAGCAAAAAAATGCAAAACAAATAAAAAGGGTCACTCGCGGAAAAATGCCCAACATTCTAATATACGGCATCTCAGATAAAAAAAAAAAACATGCACGTGTTAGCCCAACCATCAAGGCACACTTTCTAACACATAAACATGAAAAAAAAATCAATAATATACGGCAATTCCTTACTACGTAGTAAATTTTTACAAATATTGAAAAAAAAACAGAAATTGGCAACCGCAGTTAAATACCCAATATACCAATAACTACGTCGTATCTGACAAAAACAAAATCACGCATGGGTAGCCAGATCATCTAGACACACTTTCCAACATTAAAAAAGCAAAAGTTTTACGACACTATTTCGCAATATCTTACGGAAAAATGACTTGGCAAAAAAATTAAAAAAAATTAAAAAGGGACACTCGCGGTAAAATGCCCGACATTCTAATATACGACATCTCAGATAAAAAAAAAGACATGCACGTGTTAGCCCAACCATCAAGGCACACTTTCTAAAACATAAACATGAAAAAAAAATGAATAATATACGGCAATTCCTTACTACGTAGTAATTTTTACAAATATTGAAAAAAAACAGAAATTGGTAACCGCAGTTAAATACCCAATATACCAATAACTACGTCGTATCTGACAAAAACAAAGTCATGCATGGGTAGCCAGATCATCTAGACACACTTTCCAACACTAAACAAGCAAAAGTTTTACGACACTATTTGGCAATATCTTACGGAAAAATGACTTGGCAAAAAAATGAAAAAAAATGAAAAAGGGGCACTCGCGGTAAAATGGTCCTCGTGGTGATGAACGACATTTTAACTAAAAAAAAAAAAACATGCACATGGTAGCCAAACAATCCACCAAGACTTTCCACAACTGATAACCTATACAAGTTGCACCATTCTACGACAATTTCATAATACGTAATAACTTTGATAATTATGCAAACTACCTCAGAAGGGTAAACTCGGACGCGAACGACCCCGACGCGTCTCAGAAATCGGGGAAGGAGTACAGCTACAGCAATGCACATCTGGACACTACTAGAGCGTGTAGGGGAGACACCTCCTGCAGGTCGATCACCCACAAATTCAGTCACAGGGGTGAGTCACGTGAGAAAAACCTGTTTTTTTTTGACGCTCGGGGTCGCAAACGACCCACCGTACCTATCCAGGGTTAAAACAACTGTAAAGATAAATACTACTCATCTGCAGAAAAACTATTTATTATAAATATTTTAAAAAATTAGGTAGAAAAAAAAGACCTTACATAAAAATTCATAAAAAAAAAAATTTATACATATATACACAAATCCTTTTAGGAATTGATTCTTGAATGTTTAGGACACATCTTGATGTATTTTGGATGAAGTCAGACCCATGGAGGTGAAGATCTGAAATGAGAAAAAAAGGGTAACTTTTTTTGGCCAAAGAAATTTGTCCAAATTTCATTAATTTTTGGGGGTACCCAAATGAAATAGGAAGTGGCTAATTTTTTTAGGGAATAAACATATGTTATCATAAAATAGAAATATGTAAAAAAATCTTCATTATTTTGTAAATTACATTTATATCAGGGGCCATATCTAAAGGTAATTTTTTGAGTACTTAGAAATTTCGTAAAAAAATACATATATTTAATATATAATATGATATTTATGCAGGTAAAAATATACCAAAATATCACAAATTCTATAGGGAACAAGAATATATATAGATAGGGCAACTTACGGTTCGGATATGTCCACAAAATGGCCGCCAACCACACTGACTCAGACTCCCTAATCTGCCACCTGAAATGTAGGAAGGGTATGTCAATTTCAAGGTGTTATTTACTAATCTAATTATTCTTGGATATGCATAAAAATTGTATGGTGGATTGCTGGATAATTGTCGATTATTTTACGACTATAAAATTAGAATTCTGACCCCAAAAAAAAAATTTTGAAGGGAAATAAAATCGAAAAAAAAAATGTAAAACAATATTAATAAACTATAATTATTATCACTTTTATGTTCACTTTTTGTATATTATTAATCCAAAACAATATTATTTATCATAATTTATTCATAAATAAAGGTCCATTTGCTCAATATCTTGCTTCTTTAGGCGAGACAGTCGCTCCTTCATCACCTCTCTCCTTTACTAACTCCTCTAGTATCGCCGATATTACCCACTGTTAAACTTTTATTAGAGCGAATTTTCTTCT
>NC_090745.1:63104137-63109137 GCF_036898095.1 Palaemon carinicauda | reverse complement strand
AAGTCTTGATTTTCTTATTGACTTCTGGATTAGAGCTAAAAGGTAGAACCTCTTAATGACAATAGATTCTGACCGGCTGGGAATCGAAACCTGGTCCAGGAAGCTGGCATACGAGTGACAATACGATTTAGCCACAGAGGTATGCCTAGTACAAACATACTATTTAGCTACGCAGGGGAAGATCCATTGATTTCAATTATAAGTACAAAAACCGGAAATCAATAGGTATAATTGCAGAAGAATTGTCAATGACTTTCATCTTTCTTCGTCGCTAAAACGTTTCGTCACTGTCATGTCAACTTCTTGGACAAGGGTTCATTTCCCGGCCGGTCAGAAGCTATTATTATTAAGTGGTTTCGCATCGGGCTCCAATCCCGAGGTCGATAAGAGAATATTTAAATATATTGTTTAGTTGAATATGAAAAAATATGTTTAAATGGGCAAAATTTATCATTAATCGAAAGTCAAATACAAACATATCATTTAGCTACGATGGTGAAGATGGGCTGATTTCATTTCTAAGTACAAAATCTTTAATTCATCAGGTATGAATAAAGAATTGTCATTGACTTTTATCTTTCTTCATGACGAAAGGGTATTGTCACTGTCATACCATGCTTCACAGACCAATGTTATATTCCCGGCCGGTTGTCTCTGGGTGGTTACGCCTTGGGGCTTTGATCCTAAAGTTGACAAGAGAATTGATATATATGGCTTATACTAATATGAAAAACACGTCTAAGTGTGCCAAATTTATCATTAATCTAACACCAAGTACAAACATACCAATTAGCTACGATGGGGAAGATGGGTTGATTTCAGTTCTAACTACAAAAGCCTGAATTCAGCAGGTAATAATACAGAAGAAATGCCACTTACTTTCTTCGTGGCTAAATTGTATCATCACTGTCATGCCCGTTTCTTGGACCAGGCTTCGATTCCCAGGCGGTCAGAAGGTATTGTCTTTGAGTGTTTCCGCCTTGGTGCTCTGGTCCTGACGTTTATTAGAGAATCCAGACATTAAGGTATTAAAATATATGGCTTATTTGAATAAGAAGAACATATCTAAAAGTGCAAAATTTATCATTAAGCAAATGTCAAGTATAAACATACCAATCAGCTACAAAGGTGAAGATGGGTTGATTTCAATTTTAAGTACAAATACCTGAATTAGACTGATATAAATACAGAAGAATTGTCATTAACTTTTTCCTTTCTTTCTGGCTGAATAGCATTGTCACTCATTTCAGCTTCCTGGACAAAGTTTTAATTCCCGGCCTGTCAGAAGCTATTGTCAATGACTTTTTCAGCCATAGAGCTCTAATCCCGAGGTCAATAAGAGAGACCAGACATTAAGGTATTAAAACATATGGCTTATTTGAATATGAAAATAACGTAAAAATGTGCAAAATCTATCATTAATTGAATGGCAAGTACAAACCTTCCAATTCACGGTGCAAATATAAGAATTGCGTATTTTCCCACAAACATAAAGCAATACCTCATAAATATATAAAAATGATTTACATAAGCCCTTGTTCATACCTCGTATGGGTCAAATAACGTAAATTTATATATGCTGACTTGAACGAAGTATATAATTAGATTAACAACGAAAGTCTTACGTAACTTACATACAAAACTTATATATATATATGAAAGAAACTCATGTTGAGAGATTGCTATTCACCTTATATACACAAAAGATATATGTAAATAAAAGACATTAATAATATATTTACTCTACACTAGACCAGCTTCGTAGGAATATATATATATATATATATATATATATATATATATATATATATATATATATATATATATATATATATATATATATATATATATATATATATATATATATATATATATATATGGAACTCAGGTGATTTTTCTAATATTTTCATTTCTAATCCTGTCCTGCCATTTTACTCCCCCTAAAAGGAAATGTACCTTATTACGAAAAAATGGTTTATATATTATTAATAATCAAAGTAAGGGTAGAGAGTAATGCAGTAACAATAAAACAATCTGAATGAGTTTAAGTAAATCGAAATTAATTAAGTATTTACTAGGTGAGCTTACAGGGGAAATACTAACCAGCACCGGAGCCACATCTCGCAACACAGCAGAGCGGTTTGGTCCGCCTGATGGATATACTGTACAGCTTTGGGTTACAAGTCCCATTGGTCATCCGAAGATTCTTGGAAATTAAACTGAAGAAAAGCAATAGGCCATGAACCTATGCAAGACGAATGGTAGCTTGGGGATCTGGTTACATAGTATATCGAAGGCTAAGGAACTTGCAATGCTCAATAATAGCAACAGAATGGAAGTGGGCAATTTTCCTAACAGGTGACTGATTAAACCAATTTGCTAATTGCCTCCGATTTTCAATGTGTTCGATTTGTGATTACGCTCTTATTTGGTGTAATGATAGCTGAACCTTATTGAAAATGCAGACTTTGTTTTAAATCTTGTTGATACTATGATTATGATGAAGTCCATTGGAGTTTGCTCCTATATGCTCAATTAACAGTCATCATAGTTCTTCAGGCCGTCGGTAGAAGGTAGTGAACACGTAAGGTTGGCATTTGTTGAGGGAACATCCATCACATTAATGCAAGTGGCTGCATGTTCATATGCACAAGATTTCCAGCTGAAGAGAAGAAAACACTTGATAATAACAGTATGGGAAAACTGTATGAAAATATAAGATAATCTAAAAATATTTCAAATTTGGATCCTTCCTACACACAATCAGTGGTGAATTCATCAAATGTTGATTTCATATAAAATTTTTCAATGGAAAAAAAAGGACTTGGACAGCCCTGCTGTAAAGAGAAATATGAAGCATTACATGGATAAATTTAACATATACAACACAGTCGTCCTTTTTATGCAAGTTGGACATGACACAGAAAGGAAATGGCGAAAACTTCATTACCACCCGACACAGAATAGATGAGAGGATATATTTTGATTTAAACATTAACGGTATACCAAAAGGATCGTTTACATACTGATGTAATGCTCGAGTACTAAATTTACGTCATTGACAAAACACTGGCAGTAATTTTTTTTGTAGAAGGATTTAGCTATTATATATGCTAATAATATTCTTCTATTTCAGATTTGTTAATATTGACATAATCAATATATTGATGGACTCACCCAAATCTAATCATTTATTGAAAATTTATCGATCATAGTGGATGTTGAAAAAATCTTTGGTCTTGTCATAATTTTATTCCACACCAAGAAATTTGCGAAAATATGATTTAAAAAATCTAATTATTGTGTATGTATATGCAAATGCATATTGTATATGAAAACAAAAACTCTAATATAAAATAACTTTATTTAAAAATAAAAATCAAGAAATACCCAATAAATTTTGAACATGAATAAAAAAACCAGTTAACCTCAAACTTCAAAATGTGCAAGAAATACTTCACATAACTTTATTTCAATGAGAATATTTTTGCCTCTCAGGAAAAACGAAAAATCAGGATATATCTATTTCACCAAACAAGAAGGAAACATGAAATTGTACAAAAAACTCGGTAATAATGTCGTGGACTAGTTCCAAATAACAGAAGCCGAGGAATCCGTTATCTCGACTTGGTTAAATCTGCAGCCTCTTCATCACAGAGAGGAAAGGGATTTTGGAGTCACTCTCGAGGGACTCTGGTGAAGATGAGATCGGAATGGAGCGAGAGAAATTAAATACAATTTCTGTTATGATTTACGATGACTATTTAGCTAGATAAGAAATGTCAGTGAATAACTACATTTACGCTTACGAGAATGAGAGAAAGAACGAGATACTGTAGTTTGGATAAAACTTCCATATTTTCTTTAATTACATTTACTGCAAAAAATAGTCTAATCTCGCTAAACCCCTATTGATTATATGTTCATTACGGCCAAAAGCGCCATACTATTCCATAAGAAAGAAAAACACATATAATCATAAATACACACACAAACACACACACGCACACACACACACACACACACACACACACACACACATATATATATATATATATATATATATATATATATATATATATATATATATATATATATATATATATATATATATATATTGTTTCACTCGTGTCTATTTATGGTCTTTCTGAGCCAATCTATAACCGCAGATCTTCTTAGCTCGTCAATGCATCGTCTGCTCAGAAAGACCATAAATAGACACGAGTGAAACAATATATATATATATATATATATATATATATATATATATATATATATATATATATATATATATATATATATATATTGTTTCACTCGTGTCTATTTATGGTCTTTCTGAGCCAATCTATAACCGCAGATCTTCTTAGCTCGTCAATGCATCGTCTTCTTCTTTCTTGTTTCTTTATCAATCTTTAGGGACCCATTCGGTTATTCTTAATGTCCATCGATTATCTGCCATTCACATTACTTGTACTGCCCATGTCTATTTTTTCTTACATATTATTAGACTATACTCTACTTTAGTTTGTTCTCGTATCTATGTTGTCTTTTTTCTCCTTCTTACTGTTATTCCCATTATCATTCTTTTCAATAATCTTAGTGATGTAACTAGTTTCCTTTTTAAGGCTTTAGTAAAGATTCAAGTTTTTGGTACATACTTTAATATAGGTAGGACCATGTGAATGAATACTTTTCTCTTTAGAAAAAGTGGCATACTAACTTTCACAATCTCCTTCCGTTTTTCAAAAGCACTCCATCCATTGCTTATCCTTTTTTGAATTTTGCTTTTATGTCCTAAGGAAACACTTACTATATGTCCTAAGTACATATATTCATCATCCATTTCTCTCTCTCTCTCTCTCTCTCTCTCTCTCTCTCTCTCTCTCTCTCTCTCTCTCTCTCTCTCTCTCTCTCTCTCTCTCTCTCTCTCTCTCTATATATATATATATATATATATATATATATATATATATATATATATATATATATATATATATATA
>NC_090745.1:63081637-63099137 GCF_036898095.1 Palaemon carinicauda | reverse complement strand
CGCTATGGGAAGGAATTATATTTTTCTTCATGTAGTTCATTATTTGACAAATGATAATAAATAGCATTTACTAGCAATCTCTCTTCACTTACATATTCATATGGTTACGCAAATGTTGATTTGGTGTATTCCTTTCAATTCCATTCTAATAGAATGACAACTTGTTATCTCTCTCTCTCTCTCTCTCTCTCTCTCTCTCTCTCTCTCTCTCTCTCTCTCTCTCTCTCTCTCTCTCTCTCTCTCATCAATAAAAAACAAAACAAATAAATGTTCCTATCGCTTGGAGAAATATCTAAATTGCATTGATTTTGCTATACTCAATGCATCGAGAAAGGGCCAATGTGGAAGAGCACCTGATTTCAAACGGATTTTCACAATTATGCCACATTTCCATAGATCGCTGATTTGCCTTCTTGCTTCAACTGTGCCCTCTCCGCCTCCTTACCTTCTCTCTCTCTCTCTCTCTCTCTCTCTCTCTCTCTCTCTCTCTCTCTCTCTCTCTCTCTCTCTCTCTCTCTCTCTCTCTCTTAGTTTCTATCTAAATTAGAGTATTTCTGAAATTTTATAAAAGATTAACCTAACTTTTTTTTCCACACCTGTTTTCTGTATAAAGGTTTTCCATGTACTAAATTAGGCATATGAACGTTAGCCTTCACTCAGCTGTATGCCAGATGCTGTTTCTACACACTTGTGATGGACTATTTCAATGCTTCAAGCTTGCTTTAGGGTTACCTTCATGGCCAACGTACTGTATTTAAATATAAGATAAACTGACACTTTTTCGAAGAAAAGGCGCAGAGAGAGAGAGAGAGAGAGAGAGAGAGAGAGAGAGAGAGAGAGAGAGAGAGAGAGAGAGCATGCCGGTGATCTATGGAGTCTTGGCATCAGTTGGGAATTTAGCTTACTGTGAAAGAAAAACGAAAAATCTGTGCCATTTGCCAAAACCAATGCAGATTTTAATATGATATCAACCTTCTAAAATTTTCATTGGATATGAGAATAATTTCCGTGATGCTTTAATTCTAATACTTTTAATCCCATTTGATCTGCCATCACATTTTATTCCCTTTATACAAAAAGTATTCTTGAATCGCCTGCTTTCTGATGTACTTTCGACTATTTTTTCTTTTCTTTTTTTTTATTTTTCCACTTATGTCCTAATTTTATACTTGCATACTACATCATAATTAATTTTCTTTTCTTTTCTTTTGTCAACAAGAGGGAATTATGACCAGACCTTATTTTACATTCCCCTTTATATACGTTTATTTATTGAACATCCTCCACTTCAAAAAGAGGTTAAATTTGATCTACTGTATGTAAGCCTTAGAGTTAAACCTAACTATTGATTTTTTTTTCTTTTTTTTTTTGGGGGGGGCTCCTAAGAGAAGCAATACTAGAGCCACCACATCATTTCTTTTTAACCGTTGGGCTATGAAGGAGGCCCCTTCACGGTAAAAGAAAATTACCAACTATATACAAAACACAGAATTCGCATCCGAAGCCCGATGAAATCCTTACACATACCGACATTCAACCTGATATTCAACATACTCGTGTTTCCTGGACATCAAGGCCTCGTATACCCAGTGCATCCTTCAAGCTATCTACCCAGCCCATTTGTTGGCCTTTGTCTCCTCCTAGACACGAGTCATACGTCTGAATTATATTTCCTTTTTGCTAAGCTATTATTATCTATTCTATCCATATTATAGTTCCACCTCAAAAATGTTCTTATTATTCAATTTTGTCTGAAAGAGTCCCTTTACCAACTGTAGTTAACTTACTCTCACCCTTGCGAGTTTTTCTTCATGCTTCGTAGAGTCAAAATGATAAAACCATTTCACTACGCGGAGAGACGTAGCTACCACGGAGATCAGTGGAGTCCTCAACATGAATCAAAGAGATTTATTTTGGTGATTTGACGGTTGTGATGAGATGAATGCGAAAAACATTCATGTTCGAAACAGACCTTAATTCTCCAAAATATGATTGGGAAGACAGATTTCAACTTAGGCGTTACCCAAATAAGATGATCTCTTCTTTTTTTTTTTAACTTCAACACTTTACTGCTTTTAATGCGCTTGATTAATTAGACCATTTTGGTGCAGAATTACAAGTGTTTTGTTGATGGTTCTAATATTCACCAATGTCCATAAAAGAACTCTCTCTCTCTCTCTCTCTCTCTCTCTCTCTCTCTCTCTCTCTCTCTCTCTCTCCTCTCTCTTAGAACGAATATGTTTTTTTACATATTCCCCCCCATCCTCTTGTGGTCATATCATTCCAAAGATGTATCTTTTATATTAAGAAGGGGAATGATAAAAGAGAGACAATTCTTTGATTAAAATTCCTGTTAATCAGTATTCAGAATTTTGAAGAAAAGAAAGATACAGAGACAGATTGTATCTATCGTATATTTGTGAAAGAGTTTTTCTCTTGTGAAATTTAAAAGAATATACAATAGATGTGATTATTACTAGGATCTTCTTAGATATCACTGTGAAAGGGTTGAGTTATTCGAGCACGACAGCAGTGCGTATTGTGTATATTTCCCTGTCAATTTACCTGTTAGATTACTTAGAGTAAATAAGCGGTGGCATTTCGTTTGTTGGCATCTTTGTTTTGGCGAAAAGTTTAAAAGGGGGAAGTTTGGAAGAAGAAGACTCTTGTAAGTCGTTTCGAATAATTCATCTCAATTTAGCTGTTAAAATCCAAAAGTCTTTGAGAATTGTTCCATTGTATAATTTCAATAGATTTTTCAAATGAGAATGTTTATTCATGTTCAATTTTTCTAACCTTGATCTGAGTTAGTTCTATAAATTTTCATATTCTTCAAATGATGATTTACCCTTTTATTTTATTTTTTTTTTATAGAAGGATTACTTTTAAATGACAGGAAGATAGCTCATAAGCAAAGCATGAAATAAAAAAATTATTTGTTTTAGTTGCATTGAAAATTATTTCAACCCATTGGGGCTAGGGTGGTTTACTTGTTCATTATAAGTGAACAAGTAAAACAGTTCAACCCAACTAAACAAACAACCTTCAACACTGTTACCAATCACCTATAAATACAGTATATATATATATGTATATATATATATATATATATATATATATATATATATATATATATATATATATATTATATATATATATATATATATATATTATATATAATATATATATATATATATTATATATATATATATGTATATATATATAAAATATACACACACAGACACACAAACATAAATATATATATATATATATATATATATATATATATATATATATATATATATATATATATATATAAATATATATTTATGTATATATATATATATAGATATATATACATATATATATGTATATATATACATATATATATATATATATATATATATATATATATATTATATATATATATATATATATAAGTAGTATAAATATATATATATATATATATACATATATATATTTACATTATATATATATATATATATATATATATATATATATATATATATATATATATATATATATATATATATATGTATGTATGTATATATGTGTATATATATAAATATATATATATATATATATATATATATATATATATATAATATATATATATATATATATATATATATATATATATATATATATATATATATAATATATGTATATATATATATATATATATATATAATATATATATATATATATATATATATATATATATATACACACACACACATATATATATATACATATATATATATATATATATATATATATATATATATATATATATATATATATATGTGTGTGTGTGTGTGTGTATATACATATTGTTATTAATGGCGGTCATTGCGCCACCCTATTTCAAACAAAGACCCCACCAGCAAGGACGGGATCGACAGGCCACAAGTTTTGGGACCCTACCCAGAGTCTTACCCACCCCTCCAGCCATCCTGTACCAGTTTACTCCCGTGAGGTCTCATTCCAGACATCTTCCATCCACGTGGCCGTTAAACGCCGCCACAAAGGGAGAAGTCAGGAGGCCTATGGATGGGGGTGTCTGGACACTTGACAAGGCCTTACCAATAGGACAGCGGTCAGGCCAATTACTCCTACCCCTACCTCTCCCCCCCCCCTCCCGCAATTGGGCGCCAAGTGGGGTTAAGTCGACCGAGGAACTACTGAGTTGCTTTCTTTGCTAACAAACCTCCGTGAGAGAAACATCACCTCTCTTCGCCATCAAGACATCAGGGAGGAAGGACCATGTGACATACCCTCCACAAGGGGGAACCAGAGTCCTTTATAATAAGGTAAGGTGTCTGATTTTGAGATCCTCATCATCCTCACCCAACCTTCCATCCCTTCCTAATCATATCCCATTTTTTTTCCTTTTATCCTATTCCTTATGACCCAACCACGTGTGCCGTTTGCTCCTAACCCTAATTAATTCACCCTGTGATAGTGTTGATTCCCATGTGTAGTGTTTAAATTCCTAAGTTTGCACTTTTATTTAATTTACTTATAGGTTTTCACCACACGACTTCATCGTGTTCCCAGCCTGTAGAAGTAGGTGTTCGGTTAATAATTTGATTTATTTCCCTTTCCAGGGAATGAGATCGCGGTGCTGAAAACCTTCCACGGACTACTACTATCTCCACGTGAGCACATGACAATCCAATTCCAGTGAAGTACCTTGTGGTTTACTTAAAATAAACAATAATTATCTGTTGTGCTCTCCTTTTTACTAATTTTTATTTGAATGTTGTAAATATATCTATTTGTCGGTATTCCTTGTCTTATTGCCGACTGGCTACCTTACCATTATTCTTCTTTTTGTGTCTGCCCAGAGTTCCCTAAGCAAGGCCGGACTCACAAGCATACTGACGTGTGACAATATATACATATATATATATATATATATATATATATATATATATATATATATATATATATATATATATATATATATGTATATATATATATATATATATATATATATATATATATATATATATATATGTATATGTATATATATATAAATATATATATATATATATATATATATATATATATATATATATAAATATATATATATATATATATATATATATATATATATATATATATATATAAATATATGTATATATACACATATATGTATATGTATTTATATAAATATATATATATATATATATATATATATATATATATATATATATATATATATATATATATATATGTATGTGTGTATATACATTTATATACATATTTATATATATATGTATATATATATATATATATATATATATATATATACATATATATATATGTATATATATATATATATATATATATATATATATATATATATATATATATATATATATATATATATATATATATATATATATATATAGATTTAGTATATGGTCTCTCTATGCGAGTGTATACCCGCAAATTATCATAGCTCGTCAGTACACTGTATTTTCTTCTTTCCCTTGCTTCGTTTCCAGACATTAGTGACCCGTTCTGTAATTCTTATTGTCCTTCTAATATCCGTACTTTTCTTTATATGCCCTACCTATATCCATTTATTTTTCTTACATTTTGTTAGAATATCCTCTATTTTGTTTTTTTCTGTGATCCATGTTCCTCTTTTTCTGTCTACTAGTGTTATTCCCATCAATATTCTTGCCATAGCTTTTTGAGATGTAAATAGCTTATGCTCTTAAGCTTTGGTAAGTCTCCAAGTTTCTGATGCAAAACTTGGTACTAATAAGACCCTTTGATTAAATACTTTTTTTTTTTTCTTTTTTGAGAAAATGGAATTCATTGTTTCATATCATTTTGTTTCCCAAAAGTTCTACATCGTATGCTTAGCCTATGTTTGATTCCTGTCTCAGGTCCCAATAAACCACTATATGTCTGTCCTAAGATTGTATATTGATTAACAAAGTCTAGAGATTCGTCCATAACCATTATTAGCTGTCTGTCTTAATTTTTCTAAAATATTATCATAATTCTACTCATATTCATTTTAAGCTCTAAATTTTAGCTTTCTCTATTCAAATCGTTGATCATCTTTTGTAATCCCTCCCATGATTCATTAACAGAAATAGGCCATCTACAGAACGTTAGATGTTAAGGTATTCCCTATTAATGTTAATTCGTATATTTTTCCAATGTTATATATTTAAAACTTCTAGGAGCGCCGTGAATAATTTGGGAGAGATGAGGTCTCCCTGTCTATCTTTTTTTTTCAATTATAATTTTCCCAATATCCTTATTTAGTGTTAGGATTACTGTACTTCGGGTGTTCTAGCATAACATTCCTCTATTCTTTGTTTTTTTAAGGACTTTTATTACTACTAAAGTATTAACAGAATCAAAAGCTTATTTTCTCTTAGTCTATAAATTCCATACATTGTGGTTTCTCAAACACTGTTGATTTGTCAACTAGCTGGTTAATTATATGGATATGGTCAAATGTTGAATGCCCACATTTAAATCCTGCGTGCTCTCTTGGTTAATTAAAGTCTAGCTTTCTTTTTATTCGGTCTAATATGATCTGTGTAAATATTTTATATATTACTAAGAGTGAACTTATAGGACGGTAAATTTTGTGTAAAGTTCAGTGAACTTTAAAATTATGATATCTCCTCCAACCATTATTAAATCAATTGTTAGGCTATCTGCTCTTGCTGCTTTTCATAACTTTTAATATTTTCTTTATTTTTCCTTCCGTTATGTCTGGCAACGGCTTAGGTGTTTCATTATTTCTATTGGCAAAGTTATTTCTTATATGATTATTGTATGGCATTATATAGAATACTCGGCAAATACTATCATTCCATTAATTTTCTTTTGCTGATAAAATGTTAATTTTCATCCATTAAAAGTAATATCTGTTTCTGTTCCAAGTCTTCTTTTCATCAAGTTGATGCTTCATCCTTTCTTTAGGATTTCCTTAATTTTGGTCTGATCGTGCTATTATTATTATTATTATTATTATTATTATTATTATTATTATTATTATAACCTGCTAAGCTGCAACCCTATTTGGAAAAGCATGATGCTTTAAACTCATAGGCTCCAACTGGGAAAATAGCCCAGTGAGGAAAGGAAAAAACGAAAATAAATTATTTCAAGAAGAATAACAACATTAAAATTAACATCTCTTCTATAAACTATAAAACCTTGAACAAAACAACAGGCAGAGAGATTATATAGAATAGTGTGCTCGAGCGTACCCTCAAACAAGAGAACTCAACCCAAGACAGTGGAAGACCATGGTACAGAGGCTATGGCACCACCAAAGACTAGCGAACAATGGCTTGATTTTGGAGTGTCCTTCTCCCAGAAGAGCTGCTTACCATACCTAAGGAGTCTCTTCTACCCTTACCAAGCGGAAAGTAATCAGGGAACAATAACAGTGCAGGAGTTAACCCCTTGAGCGAAGAAGAATTGTTTGGTAATCTGTGTTGTCAGGTGTATGAGGAGAGAGGGAAATATATAAAGTATAAGACGCAATATTCAGTGTGTGTGTGTGTGTGTGTGTGTGTGTGTGTGTGTGTGTAGGATCCAATCTAGTAATGTCTGGCCAGTCATAAGACCCCACAAGTCTCTAGCGGTAGTATCTCAATGGGTGGCCGGTGCTCTGGCCAACATACTGCGTCAACCAACTACAAACGTCTTGGGTTTTAGTTTTTGTTTCTTTTTTCTATTTCCTTTCTCTCGGATGTTACTTCGAATTCCAATCTTTTCTTTATTAGGATTTTGCTTTGTGCTATTTTTCCCTGATCTTGTTTAGGAAATTTTCCATCCTCTACTTGTGCTGATTTCAATACAAATTCTGTTAAATTACTGTTTACTTGCTTCCACCACATATATATATATATATATATATATATATATATATATATATATATATATATATATATATATATATATATATATATATATTTATGTATCTATACATATATATATATGTATATATATATATATATATATATATATATATATATATATATATATATATATATATATATATATATATATATATATATATGTATGTAAATTTGAGTGTGTGTGCATCTATAAGTAAAAACGAAAACTAATTCTGTAGGGATATATATGAAGGAGTTTTAATTCACTTTTTTCTCTCTTTGTTTTCTAGTGCTAAAGTGGTAACCCCAGTTTCGGCTTGACCCGGGTTCGAATCCTTGACCGACCAGAAGCTATTATCATGATGTTCAATTAGGAGTCGTTTCCCGTAAGATTAGGGGACTTCAGAAAACAAAACCTCGCAATTCACATGCTTCAATTTTGCTGTAAATATCTTACATCTAACAGCTATATACTTACATATTAAACTCCTTAGCGGCACGTTAAATCCTTCTTAAACAGTTTACACTGTTCACCCGTATTGGCAATTATTCTCATTTTATTTGTTTTACATCCTTTCCTTTCCAATAGTCTTCCACCAAACTGTAAAATCATTTCCAGGTCTTCTGCTCCTTCTTATTAACTCACTGAATTATATACCTTTTTTCACTTATCCATTATCGTTATTTCTTCCTTTTGGAAAAAAATGGCTGCCTCTAAATTCTCTGATCCATCCTCTCAATAGTAGCAATTTTGTTCTACTAGCTCTTCTTATCTACTTATTTCTCATCAACAGTGTTTAAAAATGTGCTAATCTACGAACCCTCATTTATTTCTCTAAATATACTGCAAAGGAAAACACAACAGTTTAATAAAGGGTTATTTATAGAGAGATTTGTGGTTGATCTCTGAAAGTCACCATTTAGAAGTCATATCCCTTAGTTTATCAGAAAATGAAACCAACCAGCACGTTATTTACACACAAAAGAACAATATATCTATTATAACCATTAAAAAAAATAATTTATAATTTGTGCTTTAAAAAATGGTAGAATAAATACAGTATAATCCTTATGAAAGTGAAAGTTTAATCAAATAAACAATACAAATCTATCACAGTATGTTTCCTTTTGTATACTAAGCCTGACCTGTTATACACTTCAAAACATGACTTGGATAGGAACATTTTCAAATATTGGTCGGATACATTGTCTTTAAAATGTGATGGCCATTGATATAAATAGCCCCATTCAAGATGAGCTTCATAATATCAATTTAGATGAAAATAAACTACAATAAGTATATGCCATTTGTACTATTGCTTTGTTGCAAGAATACAGCTTCTGGAAGGCAAATCAGATCGTTATGTTTACTCATGCATTCATATTGCACATTCAGTAGGGTGATCTTATTCTTGTGTGATTCGGGTGGAGAGCTACAGGATCCTGGAGGGTTGGCCTCGTTTATGTCAACCAGGTGTCCAGGTTCAGGATTTAGGTAGGCCTTCTGCTTAAGGAAGACACATGTCCGTCTACACTATCTAAGAAATGTTGGATCTATGGTTAGGGCAACCGTTCCTTTTGAAGACTCGCTTTGGCAATTTTACATCTATGGTAGCCAAAGGTTTTGCTATTGGTGCACCATGCAGGCCTTTGTCTATGCTGGTCGCATCGGCAGGCATAGTCAGAGCCAACTTTAAGAACTACCAACTTTCTTGAAGCTTTCATGAATCAAGGAGGTACATCTATGTGTTTTGACAACAAGCTGTTAGGAGAACTGCTTTATTTAGGTTGCCTTTAATTCCCATGCATCAAATCATAGCCCTGTGTTGTGTCCACGTATGTCCGGTGGGACACAGCAGAAAGAGATTTATAGCTCTAAACCTAAGGGTACGTATTAATATGTGGCTTTCATTATAGCCACGATTGATAATCCCCATGTTTTAAGAGTCAGAGTTCAATAGAAAGGGACTGTCTTAAGGGTAGAATTTAAAATAGTAACACATCGACATCAACATGGGATTATACTGAGGCCAAATTAGTCCATAGGTGACGTTGTTTGTGATCTGGGCGAAGGAAATTGGTGTGATAAATAAGGGAATAAGAAAAGACGGATAGAAAATATGGATAAAAAATCCTTGTACTATGTAATGCATTCTAACAGCTCCATCCTATTCATCTTCATTCACTCTCAACAAACATGCATTATTCAAAAATGAGGAGAATTGGGCCAACAAGCTTTTCCTATGTACCCACCTCAACTTCCAAAAAGCAATTTGAGTAACTTCCAATTCTTTTTTGTAAAAACACTGCTGTTTTCCTTGGAGCTCACTAATTCTCTATTATCAATTTCCATGATATTTACTCCAAGTTTACATGCATAACTACAGCATGCATTTTTTTAGCATCATTCTATTTCCCCTAATTAGAATAACCAATCTTGGGAGTAAATCTTCCAAAATTTTATTGGCTTTATACATTAACACAGAAGTCACTACTAATCCGCCAAACAAACAAATGTAGACTACAATATTCACTCTTAACTTAGATGTCTTCTTTTGTCTCTTGGTTATTGAGGCTTCTAATTTTCATAATTTATTTCACATAATCTATGTAAGATTTTCTAAGCCTTCTCCTTTTTCTAACTAATATATGTACACTTTTCTCTAACGCATTATTAGTTTTTTTTTTCTTTCTTAATATCAAGTAAAATTTAATAGCCCTATGATTTTTTTAAGTCACCTTTATTTCATACATTTAAACAATTAATCACCATTCTCAGGCCTTCTAAAACTTTCTTTCATCCATATACCTTAGCTACATGTGTCATCTACTCAATAGCACAATCACTACTGTAGAACAATATTCCATATGTACTACATTCAATTATTGGTGTCTTTTCTTTCCTGATTTTTTTAATCAAATGTTGTACTTGAACAACAGCTACAAATATTTTTCTATTACTTCATACAATTTACATGTTTTCGCCTCGCTCTTACAAAAAAACCCATAAAATACTAATTCACTTAATCCAGGACTGGTTTCACATCTATCAGCTTCTCTCAGTCTGCATTGTTTATTTTGAGATCCCATTGTTCAATAACCTTCCTTCCCATATTTAATCTCCCATAGGAAAATATTTTAGTGTCTTTAAAGATTCTAGTCACTTCTCTGTCTATCCTAATTACTGGTTAGGTTTGCTATCTCAATTTGTTCTTGAACTTCCTATCCCCACACCTTTATGATAAAGTCATACATTCTTCCTTCTCAGAATTAAACCATCTTACCCTGTCTTCATACACTCTTATACTAGAAAAAAAAAATCCCTAATCCTCTTCTGACCACATCAAGGAATTTAGTAGAATGCTCACTTAGTAGAATATCCTATGACATGGTGTGGAAATCATCACATAGCACACTCAACTTTCTTCACTTACAAACACTTTCATACTTTTCACAATGGTGTGCAGTTCCTTTTCACCATTCCTATTAATATCATATCTAGGAATGAGCACTCTACGGAATACGACCACTAGATAGTTATAGGACCCTTATGAAATGGCCAGATAGTCATTTGTTGGGTCCTTTAATTTCAGCTTTCTTCTTACTGAATGCTGAAAAGTCTGGTATATTCATAACACATACTCATCATTCCTCACACATCTAACACCACTAAGCATTCTGCCCCTTACACGCATACGTAATTATTAAGTTTCTGCAATTGATCAATGGCTATTTGCCTAAGAGTAGAAGAGACTTTTCAGCAATACTGAGCAACTCTCAACTGAAAATCAAATATATATTCTTCAGTATTGGTTAATCTCATAGCCACATTTCTCTCTTTAGTATTCGTTTTTCTTTCTTGACTTTCAAACTATTTCATAGTTTTCATAAGCGCCAGCAGTTTCTTTTAGTCATTCTCCTTAATATGGTATTTATAAATACTTTCCTTCGAACTCTTACTTTAGTAAGTAGTTTTTGTTAGTATTCAACATGGTTAGAATAATAGAATAGGCGCTTCAGCTAAAATGGGCATGTCTTATTAGGAGAGTTTTGTTTTACTTTTCTTTCACTGTCCTATTCCTCTTCCATTTTGAAAAGTTTGTTTAACAGGGTTAATAGACTGGAAAAGGAGGGGTTTGGGTATCCCAATACTTTGATTTATCTGAATCATTTTAAGACTCTGGGCTATGATTTTTTCTGTTTATAATGCTGTTTTAATTTGATTTTTCCTTCATGATCAATTCTTTATATTTTTTTCTATTTCAGGTTGAGTTTCCTAATGGAGCCTCAGAGCAAATAGTGTTTGTTTTTCCTATCGGGTTTACAGTGTTACTTGTAATAACTTGTAATTATCACACTTTACTTCTTCATTAAGTACCCACATAAGAACATATTGTCAGCATTAAGTTTGTTTAGAACACGTCAAAAGAAGAAATGAGGTCTGTTCAAACAACAACAACAGCAAAATTCCTACTCATCAACTCGAGGAATGTGGCGTATGCAGGGATAAGGAGGTACACTCTGATTGACACCTTTGAAAACTACCTCTTTCAGAACCACATGTATGTGTGGCTGATGATGTTCAGACACTGGGCCAAAAATAATGCCTTTTATCATTACTGAGTTTGATTTAACTAGCTTTATTCGGTATGGACCCAAATATGCTGGCTCTAGTTTATGCTTCCTAGGTTGTAATCATTTCAAATACACACGATCGCCCACAAATACTTTTACCGGTGCAGTCTTGAACCGACCATCATACTGCGAGCTGTGTTTTTTATTAGCTCTTTTCAAGAAACCTTTCAGTGGTGCTACTTATTCTCCTGAGGAGATTTATTAAATGTAAACGATATTGCTCAGTTGAATAATTTGGCAACTCTTGCGAATTGAACTGGACCATATAAGGTAACACAGGATTCTATCCATACACTAAAAAGAGAGGCATGTCCATAAGCGAGATGAGCGAGGCATTATATGCAATGTTCAAAGCTAGCTCAGATGTAGGAAGCATGGCGTGCCACTGAAGGAGGTCAACAGCCACTAAGTAACATAAAATTCGCACCACTTCCCTTTTATGCAATTCCAATAAGCCATTAGCTGAAGGTCTATATGAGGTCACTAAAAAGTGTTCAATTTTCATCAAGTCTGTGACGGTTTGATTTCACCACCTTATTTATAAACTTGAGACCATTATCACTTAACAAAATTTTCGGGCAACCAAACCTAGTAATGAAAGAGCACAGTGCCTGGGAAAATGAATTGGCTGTAATGAGTAAATGCATATGTACTTATGTTGTGTTATACCAATATGAAATGGTCCTACCACATCCATATGCACTCTATAAAATTTGATAGGAATCGCAGGCCACTTTCTGGATTCTGGTACAGTATTTTTATGTTCTTTGAAACAGTTACAAGCATGTCAACATCTTATATAATTTTCTATAGATTTTTTCATTCCTAAACAAAATGATTCTCGTGCTCTCCTTAATGTTTCGGATCCCTAAATGCCCTTGCATGTACAATTTGGATGGCTCCATTATTTAAAAAGGGAGCATAATATAAGATATCATTCTCTATAAAAAAAATCTTACGAGGCACATTCAGAAATAATGGATAACTCTCTGATTCCCCTTTAATCACTGTTCGCACTCTTTCCATCCATTACTCTTTCTTCTGTCCCTCTCGGACCTCCTATATGTCCCAACCTGGCAAGTCAATCACACCTGCACCATTAGGGCACTCATTCTGGACACCACTAGTCATTGTCTTGGCCACCCACATACATTCACGTTCACAATTTCCCTCTCTCTCTCTCTCTCTCTCTCTCTCTCTCTCTCTCTCTCTCTCTCTCTCTCTCTCTCTCTCTCCAACATCTCATTTTTTGAATGCAAATATATACATACACACACACACACACACACACACACATATATATATATATATATATATATATATATATATATATATATATATATATATATGTGTGTGTGTGTGTGTGTGTGTGTATATAAATATATATATATATATATATATATATATATATATATATATATATATATATATATATATATATATATATATATATATATATATATATATATGTATGTGTGTGTGTATAAATATATATATATATATATTCCACAAAATATTTCAACATTACAGTAATTCGTTTTTTATCAGGCTATCGTCCTGAGTTTTTTTTTGTATATAATCCAGTTATGTGAAATATGGATGGAATTCAACACAATATCATATAAGATAGAAATCTGTTTGTATTTGAGCACAATATTGTGTTGATTTGCATCCTTATTAACTCATTGTGGTAAATCAAATTAAAAACAATCAGTTGTGTCACTTGGTATGAGACTAATGTCTCGCCAGTTAAATCCTGAATGCAATTAGAACTTAGGTTCTGACTTCTTTTAGAACCTCTAGAGACATGGTTGGTAGCAATCTTGGCTTTCCCTTGAAGACCCTAGATTTTAATCCCAGTCTGAGATCAAAATTTATTCCTATTTGAGCATGATATTGTGTTGATTTTTATCCACACGCGAATTAAAAACAATCAGCTGTGTAACCTGGTGGGTTTGGAAGTCATGGAAAACTTGCTGGTATGAGACTGTTGTCTCTCTAGGTAAATCCTAAAATGCAGTTAGCACTTAGGTTACTACTTCTTATGGAACTTCAGTTAACATGATTGGTAGCGATCTGGTCTTTCACTTGAACAGACTAGAGTTTAATTACAGTATGAAATAGAAATTTGTCTCTACTTCAGCACAATATTGTGTTGATTTTCATCCATATTGAGTCATTAGAGTAATCAGTTGTGTCACCTGTTAGAATATATCTATATTTTAGTTTGCTGTTGGATCCAAGTTTCTTTTTCTGTCTCTTATTGTTATTCCCATCATTATTCTCTCCATATCTCTTTGAGTTGTCACTAGCTTATGTTCTATGTCTTTATTAAGGCTCACATTTTCTTACAAGATAATACTTGTAGAGTCATCCGCTTAAATACTTTTCTTTTTAAAGGAAGTGACATTTTACTCTTAACCCCTTTGCTACTGCTCCGTTGCACTGCAACCTACACCAGCATAGTGCTTGAGAACCCGCATGGAACGCCAGTATGTCAACATTCACTTGCAGCCAATAATAATGATAATAATACGATAACAATAGCAAAAATAATGATAATATGATAATAATATACATACCTATCACCACTATTTCTGTAATCCTCAGAAACTCTATCATCGCCCATGCACATAAAAAGGTGAAATAGGACAAGATAAATACTAGGCAAACGTTCACGATTAGAAATCGCAATATTTGCTCATAAAACTACGATAGTCCTTCACAAATGACTGCCTGAAGAACACTGGCTAAGTATTCAAGGAAGCCCTCCACATACCTCGTATGAAGATGACGTTATGATGTCCATCAGATATTTATTTGGAGAAATGAATAGGGGGTAGCGCTTCAGCAACTCTGGTAAATAATAACTGCCTCAAACCAATCCCAAAGTATAAAAATAGCTTTGCTTAGTTAGGAACAAGGTATTACATAGACGCATACGTTGCTTCTCTATCATACTGTATGGTAAAACGCTTACAAGTACACGTAGCACGTATTGCTTACCAAAAGCTCTCCATCCTATGCTTATCATTCCTTTCATTTTGGTCTCATGTCCTGGGGAGACACTGACTGTCTGACCTAGGTATATACTGTATATATTCTTGACAATCTCTAGAGGTTCGTCCATAACACTGCATTTTCATTGAACGCTATGTTAGTTTGACTCGTCTTAATTTTTTGTCCTACATTTCAGCTTTCTCTATTCAATTCTTCTATCATCTATTGTAATCGCCTCCATGATTCCCTAAACAGAGTTATGTCATTTGGAAATCGTAGGATATTAAGGTATTCCACATTAGTGTAAATTCCTATATTTTCCCAATATAAATTCTTAAAAAAGAAATCTAAGTATGCCTTGAATAATTTAGTAGAGATAGTGTCTCCCTCTCTAACTCCTTTCTCAATAGGAGTCTTCTCTATCTTTATAAAGTTTTATGAATTCTGTGATTCACGTATAAATATCTTCAAATATTCTAACATAAGACTCATCTATTCCTTGAAGGGCTTTCATTACGGCTAACAAAATTAAAAGCTTTCTCATAATCTATGAAAACTATACATAGTGGTTTGTCATTGTTGATTTTTCCATTAGCTGGTTAATTACTCCTACATAGATATGGTCAGGTGCTGAATACCCACTAATCAAACTTTATTGCTCTCTTAGTTGAATTAAGCCTAGATTTATATTGGACCTAGTATGATATTTTTAAATATTTTATAAATTACTAGAGAATAATTATTGGGCGATAATTTTTCAGGTCTGTTGTGTTTCCCTTTCTGTGAATTAGTATAATGACAAAGTTTGTCTAAGCTTTAAGTATAGGGCATTATTGCAGACATTTTATGTGAGGTTCAGCTAGTTTTATTACTATGAAAACTCCTCCCTCTATAATTAAATGAATTATTAGGCCATCTTCTCTTGCTGTTTTGCCTCTCTCCATGCCTTTTGATGCTTTCGTTACATCTACTGTTACGTTTGGTACTGGCTCAGGTGTTTCATTATTTCTAATGGCGATTTTTATCACTCCAATTCTATTCCTGATAAAATATCCATTTTCATCCTTTAAAGCAAACATCTCTTGCCACCTTGTTCCAAGCCGTCTTTTCATCAATTTGAATTATCTGTTTATTTCTTCATCGTAGCTATTTTTGTTCTATATCATTTCATGAAACAATTGAGGTAAGATTCAATTTTTTTCCTTTCATAATTGAGGTTAGTGGGTCAGCTCAAAGTTAAGGCAAATTATCGCTATATATAACTAATCTGTAAGAACACTAGTGAAAACGAGTTTACACATCATACTGTTTCAATTCTAGTTATGTGTTCCTGTTTGTGAGAAGTTTAGCCTTCTTTAGGACAGTAATTTTTAATGATGAATATGTATTACATGCAATGTAATTATTCACTTATAAAATCAAAAGTGTGACCGATGAACTGGTGAACAGATAAGCATGACCGATGAAAAATCTGCCCAAAATCCCTGAAGTAGAATTAGAAGAGCCTGAAGTGAAGTTTATGTATTGATTGCCAAGAGTCAGGAGGAGCATTGGTTGAAACCCCCTGCAGCTAGTTCTTTTGAGCAACTCTTTGACTTTGTCCATACTCAAGTAACTTACAGAGATTGCAACAATCCGATTATCAGTGCTTCTGCATCATCTAGTATGAACCAGAAAATGAGCTGGAACAGAAAATACTATCTTGAAGCTTCGTCACATAAAAATTGAGAAATGGAAAAGTGTTGCACTCAGGAAAGAGCATTCTACTTCTAAACACAAAAGGACTTCCAAAAAGACAAGGCACTGAAACAAATTCCTGCAATTATGACCTAGGAGAGAAGAGTGATATAATGAAGCCCTTACCAGATCTTCCTATGTATCTTTTAATAAGCCACTGTCCCTGGGAGCATTGCACAAAATACACTCAGCAACCGTGGGCTCAAGCTCTGACATAC
>NC_090745.1:63066637-63076637 GCF_036898095.1 Palaemon carinicauda | reverse complement strand
GCCACTGTAGAAAATTAAAGGTGCCTAGTCCTGTATCCATGTGTCAATGTACATTTAAGGTTTGTCATGAAATACAAGCTCGGACCAAATCCTTAGCATCCTTAGCAATGCCTTGCCAAATAAACCTTGTCTTCAGTAGCTGTGCAGTACAATGGCATAAGGGATGTGAAAGGCCATGAATGAAAACGAACACATGTCGGTGAATGGGAGAAGGTATCCACAGTCTAGGTATATCAGAACAGATGTCACACAGGGGGTTGGCATTGGAGTCGTTGAGATGGACGTCCTCTCAAATAGAAGGATGTGCAGCATGTCCTACATACTTTGTACTCTGGACCTTTTCGTTAGGCTTATGCCCAGGCGTTATAATCTAATCCCTGGTGAATGGCGTCTAATGTGTTTCATGACAGGGCATCAGCCACGGGATTCATTTTCTCAGGACGTGCTGAATGGTACAATTGTATTCAGCCATGTCAGAGAGATGTCGGCATTGACAGGTGGACCAGGTGTCGAACTGTCGAGTGAAGCCGTGCACTAGAGTCCTTTGGTACTCACAAAAAACGAAGAAGGTACCTTCCAAAAAGTGGCGAAAGTGATGGACAACCAAGTGTATCACCAACAATTCGCGATTGAAGAAAGAGAGGTCCGATTCCACTTTTGATAGTTTTCTACGGAAGAAAGCTGATGGATGGGGTGAGGCGCAGACCACCTGCTCAAGGACTACCCCAATAGCGATGTTGCTGGCATTGGTGGAGAGGAGGAGAGGTGTATGTGGCACAGGAAAGTAAGAGCATCAGCAATTGATAGGGCATTCTTTGTTTTGCAGAGCGCCTGTTCTTTAGGTCTTTTGGCTTACCCTTGAGGATGGCATAGAGGGGGTTAAGGGTGGTGGAGATGGCTGGCAGGAAACTGTGATAATAGTGTATCACATCCAAGAATCCTTACAGCACTTTGACAGTCAAGGGCATGGAGATGTTCTGAATGGCTGTTACCTTCTCAGAGACGGGGTGGACTCCTGCAAGAGTGATGCTGTGCCCTAAGAATGAAACTTTGTTGGCACTAAAGGTACATTTGTCCTACTGAACTATAATGCCATTCTGTTGTAGGCAGTCAAGCAGGATGCATAGATAATGGAGGTGTTCATCTTTGGAGGAAGAGAACACAAGTATGGCATCCACGTAACTTACACAAAAGGAGAGTTCCCCTATGATGCCATCCATGAGATATTGAAAAGTGATCCCACAAATACGAAGGCCATAACAGAAGTAATTGAAAGTGTATGCATTGAAGGGGATGGGGATGGCAGTCTTGGGGATGTCATCTGTGTCATGGACACCTGATAATACCCCTTGAGAAGGTCAAGCGTGCAGATAACCTATGCTTTGTGCAAATAGGAGGGCACATCAGCGATGTTTGGGAGGGGATAGTTATCCAGTTCTGTCTGCATATTCAGGCACCTATAATCGTCACATGGAAATAACGAGCCATCTTTCTTCATGAAAATTTGTAAGGGTGACAACCATGGGCTTGAGGCCTTCTCGTAAAGGCCCATTTCTTCTATTTTGGCGAACGTTTGTTTAGCGGCTGCCAAATGATCCAGTGCTAGATGTGTCCATCTGGTGAACACTGGAGGACCCGTCGTCTTGATATGGGGATATTACCATGAGTCATGGATACCATGGGAATTTGAAAAAGTTCTGGATGGATAAAATCTAGGTACGATGTGAGGGGGTGGATGTAGGCATCCATGGGTGTGCTGATGTGGAATGCAAGGTAGGAGGGGATGGGTTGGAGAGGCGTTGAGGATTATGAATCCACATTGACTAACCATCGCTGAGCTACATCGACCAAGAGGTGGAAGTGTGATAGGAAAATTGCACCGAATATTGGCAATGTGACGTCAGCAATGAGAAACTCTCAAATATATTAGGCAACTCCAAACGATTACGTAAGGGTTCCATAACCGTGGGTGGGTATCGCAGATCCATTGCCAGCAAGCTGGGTGATGCTGGTAGATTTAAACAGAATACGTTTTGTCCTGAAGATTGGTCTTGACAGAAGAGAATGGCAAGCACTTATGTTTACCAACAATAACATGCCCGTACGTGCGTCATATAAAAAGAAAAGATTAGTGACAGGGGAGGACACTGGTGCAAGCGATGGACTACTCACATGTTTTTTGACCACTAACAATCATTCGCACATTTCTTTGCAGCCGCCCCGAATTTGGAGCGGCAGTAGCATAACGGAGGCTGATGGGCATTGGTAAGTGGCTGAAAAGGTTGGTGGTTGGGACATAATCATAGGGTGATATATATGGGTGATGGGCGACTTTGTCGCTGCTCTGGCACATCATAGGGTGGGTGTCCGTGTCGTACCACAATTGGTCGATGTTGATTAGTTTTCCACTTCGTAAGAAATGGAGACGTTGACAAAGGTCTGGAAGGTGGTGAAGTAACTGTCCATTTCTGCGTCGACTTTGGTCATCAGGTCCTTCAAGGGCGAAACAACGACATCGGGGATGGAAGCAAGTACAGGTTGGGGTAGGCGGCATACCCAAAGATCACAAAGTAGATTCCCTTCACAATGAAAGCCGTCAGCGACAGGTTGCAGGCGATAAATACAGGTCATTTCCCTGACAGCAAGCAAAGCCTTTTGGTCCCCCAACAGTTGTTGAGAGAGCTAAAAAAGTTTCGTTATGTAGGCGGCGGATGATTGCGAGTATAGCTCGAGGAGGTATGATTTCCCGGAAAGTGTCTATGGGGATGGCCATGAGAATGTAATAAGCTTTCGTGCTTGATTGAGTCACCCCCTTTATGGTCAATTGACTTAAGCACGGTAGATCCAGTCAAATGTTTCTCTGCGGGCAAAAGACAGTATTTACAGGGGCATGGCATTAATAGCAGAGTCAGTGCTTGAGGGTGGCATCATCATACAATAAGGCACTGCAGTAAGGGTGAAAGCAGGAAGGAGCTCAACACTTCGGTGGTCACCAAGTTTTTAATTGACAGAGTCTCGTGAATGCAAGTGAACTTTATTTGGTCGGAGGATGAGTCAAAGATAATCGTGTAAGAATGTTTATGTGTATGTGTGCATGCATTTACACACACACGCATATATATATCCTAATTCTTGTTTGAAGATATGTGTTGTACGTCAAGGTAAATGAACTCTGTAATCATGAGAATTCCATAAAACCAATAAGATAGCGTGTTGTTGTAGCAAGATTGTATTTTGATAGCGAGGGGTTGTTAGTTGCCTTTGTGCATTCTCTGAGACAAGGCGCTCGCCTGAGAGTGTCGGCTGTACAGCATAATGCACTTACGAACCTTTTGTAATAAAGTGAAAAGAACCCATCTTACGATGTCTCATTATCCATCAACATGGGACATATTGGTGTCAGGTGTAAGAATAGGTCTGTTTGTGTATGCTGTGAGTGAAGTTGTTTTTTGAGGCGGTAAAATTAAAGTTCAAGATGCCTAGATACACAAGGACTAACATAGCAGATGCTGCTGCTTCAGGAGATGAGAACGAAGTAACAGTGGGATATAGCATTCCCGATGAAGAATAAAGACGGGAAATTAGAACGTATGAATTGGAAAATAAGTTAGATAATTTAGAACAGTTAATGAACAGATTCTTGATTGAACGAGAAGAGAAGCGGCGCGCAACCACAGCATATCTGACATATTTGAACAAAGTCCAAACCCACACAAGTGAAAGTACACATGCACAGCCAAGTGAAAATAACATCGTAGTTTTAAAGTTGCCTTAACTCCAGGCAAGTGTTAGGCCTTTTGATGATCAGCGGGCAAATGAACGGTTTCAGTCGATTGAAATGTTTTCAAGAGACTTTGACGTAGCCACACATAGGTGGTTGGAAAGAGAAAAAGCGATTCAAGTAATCAGATTACTGAGAGATGTTCTTGCAATGGAGGTATTGTGTTGGCCACAAGGAAGTTTAAGAGGTTATACTGAAATAAAACGATGTTTAGTTGAGATATATGCCTTAGCTGATGTGAGAAAGGGGGACATAAAGAAAATTACAAACCCAAAATTTGGGAAGGTGAATCCGTTCTTAATTTTGCAACTCGCATTTTTCGCGATTGCAATTCATTTGCTACCCAGAGTGCCAATCTCCCAGAAAGTGATAAAAGAGCAATTGCATGTAAACATATTTGCAGATTAGTAAACCCTTATTTATGTGGTTATTTGTTCAAAGACAATTGCTCGTTAGTAGACGTAGTGAGCGCGATACAAAACATCTTAGACAGTTAACTAGAAGTAAAAATGACTGGGAATAACAGGCCCGATTCCGAGAAGTTGGCAGCCATGAGAGGCCTCACCAACCCCCAAAGCGGGAGAGGGGAGAACACAGTCAGTAGGTGAGAAGAGCCTTCAGATGCTGGCAGTCTGAGGGAGAGGGGCACCAATAAGTGGAGTGACCCAACCAGGGATCCCCCCGCTGTTACACTCTTCAGGCCTACGGTCAACTATCTTGAGATTGCCGAGCACAAAAACGCCGATGGCGTGCGGGCTGAGGCACACGCACACCTCTCCCGCCTAACATCCGAGGAAAAGAAAACGGAGGAAGGGGGAGACGAGGGAGATCAATGCTCCCCCACCCCCGGCATGACATCAGAAACAGCAGCCGAGGCAGCGCTCCCATTGAAAACGGACTTAGAGCAGGCACTGGGACCTCCATCGGTACCCCAAATGCATATTTGGTTACTAGAAATGAAATTATCTGCTAAAATAGCCTTGATTCCTGGAATTCCCAAGGTGGGCAAGACAAAAAAATCATGTGTAAACTTCACAGATCCCACCTTAAAGTTCACGATTGTTGTATGGTTTATGCATATTTCATTTCCTCGTGGGTGTGAAAGACGAAGGATGCTGCAGACTGTAGTGGGCTTGAGGAGAATCTTTTTTCAATCAGTGAAAAGCTAGCTCCTATGACGATCAGCGCTCGAATGGGTTTATCTGGCAGGTCTATCCTAGCGGCTAGCATTCTTAGCCGGCCATTAGGATATATGGGGCACGGGCCAATGAACTCAGTTGCAATGCCACTGCTCCCTAGTGCTATGGGGGTGAGGTTTGGGGTACCGATGGAGGTCCCAGTGCCTGCTCTAAGTCCATTGTCAATGGGAGCGCTGCCTCGGCTGCTGTTTCTGATGTCATGCCGGGGGTGGGTGGGCATTGATCTCCCTCGTCTCCCCCTTCCTCCGTTTCTTTTCCTCGGATGTTAGGCATGGGGAGGTGTGTATGTGCCACAGCCAGTACGCCATTGGCGTTTTTGTGCTCGGCAATCTCAAGATATTGACCGTAGGCCTGACAAGTGTAACAGCGGGGGGATCCCTGGCTGGATCACTTCACTTATCGGTGCCCCTCTCCCTCAGACTGCCAGCATCTGAAGGCTCTTCTCACCTACTGACTGCGTTCTCCCCTCTCCCACTTTGGGGGTTGGTGAGGGCCTCTCATGGCTGCGAACTTCTCAGAATCGGGCCTATTATTCCCAGTCCTTTTTAATTCTAGCTAACTGTCTAAGATGTTTTGTATCACGCTCACTATGTCTACTAACGAGCAATTGTCTTTGAACAAATAATCACATAAATAAGGGTTTACTAATCTGCAAATATGTTTACATGCAATTGCTTTTTTATCACTTTCTGGGAGATTGGCACTCTGGGTAGCAAACGAATTGCAATCGCGAAAATGCGAGTTGCCAAACTAAGAACGGATTCACCTTCCCAAATTTTGGGTTGGTAATTTTCTTTTATGTCCCCCTTTCTCACATCAGCTAAGACATATATCTCAATTAAACATCGTTTTATTTCAGTATAACCTCTTAAATTTTCTTGTGGCCAAGAGCATCTCTCAGCAATCTGATTACTTGAATCGCTTTTTCTCTTTCCATCCACTTATATGTGGCTATGTCAAAGTCTCTCAAAAACATTTCAATTGACTGAAACCGTTCATTTGGCCGCTGATCATCAAAAGGCCTAACAATTGCCTGGAGTTCAGGCAACTTAAAAACTACGATTTTATTTTCACTTGGCTGTGCATGTGTACTTTCACTTGTGTGGGTTTGGACTTCATTCATATATGTCGGATATGCTGTGGTTGCGCGCCGCTTCTCTTCTCGTTCAATCAAGAATCTGTTCATTAACTGTTCTAAATTATCTAACTTATTTTCCAATTCATGCGTTCTAATTTCCCGTCTATATTCTTCATCGGGAACGCTATATCCCACTGTTACTTCGTTCTCATCTCCTGAAGCAGCAGCATCTGCTATGTTAGTCCTTGTGTATCTAGGCATCTTGAACTTTAATTTTACCGCCTCAAAAAACAACTTCACTCACAGCATACACAAACAGACCTATTCTTACACCTGACACCAATATGTCCCATGTTGATGGATAATGAGACATCGTAAGATGGGTTCTTTTCACTTTATTACAAAAGGTTCGTAAGTGCATTATGCTGTACAGCCGACACTCTCAGGCGAGCGCCTTGTCTTAGAAAATTCACAAAGGCAACTAACAACCCCTCGCTATCAAAATACAATCTTGCTACAACAACATGCTAACTTATTAACTTATTGGTTTTATGGAATTCTCATGATTACAGAGTTCATTTACCTTGACGTACAACACATATCTTCAAACAAGATTTAGGATATATATATGCGTGTGTGTGTGTAAATGCATGCACTCATACACATAAACATTCTTACACCATTATCTTTGACTCATCCTCCGACCAAATAAAGTTCACTTGCATTCACGAGACTCTGTCAGTTAAAACCTTGGTGACCACCAGAGTGTTGAGCTCCTTCCTGCTTTCACCCTTACTGCAGTGCCTTATTGTATGATAATGCCACCCTCAAGCACTGACTCTGCTATTAATGCCATGCCCCTGTAAATACTGTCTTTTGCCGGCAGAGAAACGTTAGACTGGATCTACCGTGCTTAAGTCAATTGTCCATAAAGGGGGTGACTCAATCAAGCACGAAAGCTTATTATATTCTCATGGCCATTCCCATAGACACTTTCCGGGAAATCATACCTCCTGAGCTATACTCGCCATCATCCGCCGCCTACATAGCGAAACTTTTTTAACTCTCTCAACAACTGTTGGGGGACCAAAAGGCTTTGCTTGCTGTCAGGGAAATGACCTGTATTGATCGCCTGCAACCTGTCGCTGACGGCTTTCATTGTGAAGGGAATCTACTTTGTGATCTTTGGGTATGCCGCCTACCCCAACCTGTACTTGCTTCTATCCCTGATGTCGCTGTTTCGCCCTTGAAGGACCTGATGACCAAAGTCGACGCAGAAATGGACAGTTACTTCACCACCTTCCAGACCTTCATCAACGTCTCCATTTCTGACAAAGTGGAAAACAAATCAACATCGACCGACACGGACACCCACCCTATGATGTGACAGAGCAGCGACAAAGTCGCCCAACACCCATATATATCACCCTATGTTTATTACCCGACCACCAACCTTTGCAGCCACTTACCAATGCCCTTCTGCCTCCGTTATGCTACTACCGCTCCAAATTCGGGGCTGCTGCAAAGAAATGTGTGAATGATTGTTAGTGGTCAAAAAACATGTGAGTAGTACATCGCTTGCACCAGTGTCCTCCCCTGTCACTAATCTTTTCTTTTTACATGACGCACATACGGGCATGTTATTGTTGGTAAAAATAGGTGCTTGCCATTCTCTTCTGTCAAGACCAATCTTCAGAACAAAACGTATTCTGTTTAAATCTACCAGCATCACCCAGCTAGCTGGCAATGGATCTGCGATACCCACCCACGGTTATGAAACCCTTACGTAATCATTTGGAGTTGCCTAATATATTTGAGAGTTTCTCGTTGGTGACGTCACATTGCCAAAATTCGGTGCAAATTTCCTATCACACTTCCACCTCCTGGTCGATGTAGCTCAGCGATGGTTAGTCAATACGGATTCATAATCCTCAACGCCTCTCCAACCCATCCCCTCCTACCGTGCATTCCACATCAGCACACCCTTGGATGCTTACGTCCACCCCCTCATATCGTACCCGGACTTTTTCCATCCAGAACTTTTTCAAATTCCCATGGTATCCATGACACACGGTAATATCCCCATATCAAGACGACGGGTCCTCCAGTGTTCACCAGATGGACACATCTAGAACTGGATCATTTGGCAGCCGCTAAACAAACGTTCGCCAAAATAGAAGAAATGGGCCTTTACGAGAAGGCCTCAAGCCCATGGTTGTCACCCTTACAAATTTTCATGAAGAAAGATGGCTCGTTATTTCCATGTGACGATTACAGGTGCCTGAATATGCAGACAGAACTGGATAACTACCCCCTCCCAAACATCGCCGATGTGCCCTCCTACTTGCACAAAGCATAGGTTATCTGCACGCTTGACCTTCTCAAGGGGTATTATCAGGTGTCCATGACACAGATGACATCCCCAAGACTGCCATCCCAATCCCCTTCAATGCATACACTTTCAATTACTTCTGTTATGGCCTTCGTATTTCTGGGATCACTTTTCAATATCTCATGGATGGCATCATAGGGGAACTCTCCTTCTGTGTAAGTTATGTGGATGCCATACTTGTGTTCTCTTCCTCCAAAAATGAACACCTCCATCATCTATGCATCCTGCTTGACTGCCTACAACAGAATGGCATTATAGTTCAGTAGGACAAGTGTACCTTTAGTGCCAACAAAGTTTCATTCTTAGGGCACAGCATTACTCTTGCAGGAGTCCACCCCGTCTCTGAGAAGGTAGCATCCATTCAGAACTTCTCCATGCCCTTGACTGTCAAAGTGCTGTAAGGATTCTTGGATGTGATACACTATTATCACAGTTTCCTGCCCGCCATCTCCACCACCCTTACCTCCCTTTATGCCATCCTCAAGGGTAAGCCAAAAGACCTAAAGAACAGGCGCTCTGCAAAACAAAGAATGCCCTATCAATTGCTGATGCTCTCACTTTCCCTGTGCCACATACACCTCTCCTCTCCACCAATGCCAGCAACATCGCTATTGGGGTAGTCCTTGAGCAGGTGGTCTGCGCCTCACCCCATCCATCAGCTTTCTTCCGTAGAAAACTATCAAAAGTGGAATCGGACCTCTCATTCTTCAATCGCGAATTGTTGGTGGTACACTTGGTTGTCCATCACTTTCGCCACTTTTTGGAAGGTACGCTCTTCTTTATTTGTGAGTACCAAAGGACTCTAGTGCACGGCTTCACTCGACAGTTCGACACCTAGTCCACCTCTCAATGCCGACATCTCTCTGACATGGCTGAATACAATTGTACCATTCAGCACGTCCTGAGAAAATGAATCCCGTGGCTGATGCCCTGTCAAGAAACACATTGGACGCCATTCACCAGGGATTAGATTATAACGCCTTGGCATAAACCTACCGAAAAGGTCCAGAGTACAAAGTATGTAGGACATGATGCACATCCTTCTGTTGAGAAGATGTCCATCTCAACGACTCCAATGCCAACCCCCTGTGTGACATTTTTACTGATAGACCTAGACTGTGGATACCTTCTCCCATTCACCGACAGGTATTTGTTTTCATTCATGGTCTTTCACATCCCTTGTGCCATTGTACTGCACAGCTACTGAAGACAAAGTTCACTTGGCAAGGCATTGCTAAGGATGCTAAGGATTTGGTCCGAGCTTGTATTTCATGACAAACCTTAAATGTACATTGACACATGGATTCAGGAGTAGACACCTTTAATCTTCTACAGTGGCTCTTTGCCCACATTCACGTCATTTTAGGTCCCCTACCTACATCACTAGGACATCGTTACCTGTCTACCATCATCGACCACTCCACACAAAACTGCAACATCGGCCTCGCTTACATCTGCCTTACTCTCTGGATGTATAGTGAGATTGGGTATTCCTGAGGATATTACTCACGTCACGGGTACCGCTTTCACCCCTCAATTCTGCACATCAT
>NC_090745.1:63033067-63048637 GCF_036898095.1 Palaemon carinicauda | reverse complement strand
TTCATAATAATAACACACTCTTTACAAAAATTATTATATTCTATATAAATTACAACACTTTGAAAAGAATTTACATAATACCGAAATAAATCAATCTAAATATTAAGTGTGAACTAAACTTAGATTAAGAAAAAAAGGTTACGATCTGAAAATTATATAAAGTCTTGACTTCAAATGTTAAATCTGAATAATCCTTATAATAAGAAAAAAGAAATAACACTTACAAAAATCAAACAATCAGTTGTACTTGTTTCACTTAAAATTAAATCTGAATACAATATCAAAGGTTGCCATCTAATGAAAATAGATAACCAGATCACAATACAAATACCTAACCTTCTTACAGGACCAGTTACAAAAACACTCACCCTAATACAAAAAACTCAAAATCATGGTTTTGTCTTACTCGTCTTTTCAACACATGATTTGCTTTGGGGTAAAGCTTCACCTAGGAGAAGACACACTATAGGTACTCGGAGAGAGAGAGGAAATTTTTGGCTCTTTCAAAAGATGGCTGCTTCTCAAATAATGCTATGCAACCCTGGGGGAGCTTATATAAGACTTAGCTACTTGCAGAAAATTCCAGGAGAGTGAGTTCTGGAAGCGAATGGCAGGACAAGGCGCCAGAGTTACCAAGTATCGCTCTCTCAAACGTGTACTCACGCCATGCCAAACAGTTCTCTCAGTCAGCTACCTCCCTTTATCCTCAAAATAAAAAATTAGATAACATCCTATCACTAAGTTTTTCACGAAAAGTCTAAAGCACATGGTACCTACGTGTTCTCTCTCAAACATGACGCAATTCCTCATAAAATTAAAAAGAACATTACATTAACCATTGTACCTATCGTGTACGATCAAATAACACTCTCAAACAGAATATGTCAGACTTCATAACAAAATTCCGCGAAATAAAAAGTTAATTCTTAAATGTAACGTAAATTTACATATACTAACTTGAATAAAGAATACAATGAAATCAACGAAGAAGGTCTTACGTAATTTGCATAATATATTTAAATCTACGCCTCTTGACGCAAGGTGCCTCAGATATATTTTGCCAGTCGTCTTTATATTGAGTTTCTAACCCAATGCTTCTATATTCATCATCTACTACACGGTCCATAGTCCCCAGTCATGACTATTCTAGTGCCTTGTGGACCCTAGTGGGAAGTTTGGTGAACTAATCTCTCTTGGGGAGTGCGAAGAGCATGCAAAAACCATCTCCATATACCCCCTCACCATGATCTCATCCACATATGCCACTCAAGTTATTTCTCTTATAGTTTTATTTCTAATTTGTCCTACCATATAACTCCCGATATTCCTCTAAGGCTTTGTTCTCAAATCTACAAAATCTATTGGATATTGATTCATTGTCATACCACGACTCATGTCCATACAGTAACACCGATCTCATTATATTGACATATAGCCTAACTTTTAGTGTAATTACAGATGATTTGATATCCAAATTTTACTTTACCTTGACATTGTCAGATTTTCAATTCAAACTCAAATTCTAAACATCCTGTATCAGACAGCATAGTTCATAAATATCTAAATGATTTTACCTCAATGATATTTCATCTTCATTTGCATATTCCTCTCTCAGCATATATATATATATATATATATATATATATATATATATATATATATATATATATATATATATATATATATATATATATATATATATATATATATATATATATATATATATATATATATATATATATATATATATATATATATATATATATATATATATATATATATATATATATATATATATATATATATATATATATATATATATATATATATATATATATATATATATACATATGTATATATATAAATATATATATATATATATATATATATACATATATATATATATATATATATATATATATATATATATATATATATATATATATATATATATATATATTCATTTATTTTGAGCCCAATCTCATGTGATAATTCATGCATTCTAGTAAACAATCTTTTCGAGTCCTTCTAAAGAGATTAGCGAGAAAGATTGCTGAAAAGCTGAGTGAAAAATTTTCATTTTAAGACATGTGGTATAGTAGTGTCTAGAATATAGAAATTCACTTTTGATAGCATTTGTAGACTATGGAAAAGCCTTTGATAGTCCTACGTTAATACGTAGTATATTATGTAAATTTGATTAAGTCTATTCATGAGCATAGCAAGTGCAAAGTTAATGTTAGTGGAATCCTATCGAATGAATGTGAACAGTGGAGTACTCCAAGGGAATGTGTTGTTACCTATGTTGTTTATCCTCCTCGAGGATTTTGTAATGCATAGAACAGTTGGAAATGGTAAGGAAGGATTGGACGGATAGGTAACATGAAATTAGCTGACCTAAAGTATGCTGATGATTCTCTCCTTATTAGCAGAGCACCACAGGACTTGTAAAACCTGCATATCATTATGCATGAAATATCACATGAAGTTGGGCTTGAGATAAATAGAAGAAGACAGAGATGATGAGAACAGAGTATCCAATGGAAAATGAAATATTGGAAGGAGAAACGATCGATGAGGTGGAATCATTTAAATATTTAGGAACTATGATCTCTAATACAGGATCTTTAGAATTTGAGTTTAATGAAATGTAAAAAAAAAAAAAAAAAAAAAAAAAATCAAACAATAGCTAGGTTAAGTAAAATTTAAAAATCAAATCACCTGAAATTACCCATAAATATCAGGTTATATATCAGTTTAGGGAGACTGGTGTTTCACTATGGACAAGAGTCGTGGTTTGACAATGAAACAATATCCAAGAGATATTGTAGATTTGAGAAGAACAAAGCCTTCAGAAGAATATTGGGAGTTGAATGGCAGGACAGGCTTAGAAATGTAACTAAAGGAGAAATTACCCGAGTGTCTTATATGGATGAGATCGTGGTGAGTGGTAGATGGAGAAGGTTTGGGCACTTTATTCAAACTCCCCAAGAGAGATTAGTTCACCAAACTTTCGCCTGGGCTCCACAAGGCACTAGGATAGTTGGAAGACCCAGACCTACATGGCTGAGGATTATGAAACGCGGAGAAGGAGATGATGAATGGAGATATTGATTTAATAGCTCAAGATAGAGATGACTGTCGAATTCTAACCGAGGCTCTTTGGATCAACAGGCTTAGGAGAGGATGATTATATATATATATATATATATATATATATATATATATATATATATATATATATATATATATATATATATATATATATATATATATATATATATATATATATATATATATCTCGAAAAAGTGGTGATTCTAAAGACGTAAAGTGTGGGGTAGGGCAGAGTAGTCGTAGGCGTTAGAGCTGTAACGGGGAAGGAAGCATTTTGTTTGGAAGTAATAAGGTAATGATGTCTGATGTCAAATGACCACGTGCTGCATCACAACAACTGCTTAAGGTGCTGACAGACCTGGGAATTTTCCAGTGCTCTAACACAGCCAGACTTTAACTTGACTTTTCCAGTCATTATTCATTTGAATACGAAAAGGACAGCATGTTACCTGAATTGTAATGGTTTTTATAACACTTTACGTATTTTTATCATCAGAGTAGCAGGACATCAACTCTGCGTTAACTGAAAGCAGCTAACCCGCTCGAGGATATTTCCGAACAGTGTTCAACCAGGGCGCCGTTGCCATAGTAACTGACGCCATGACTTAGGCTCCCTATTCAATATCCCTTCATCAATATCATAATCTATTTGGCAATGATTCCAAATTGTAATTATGTTGTGTAAATCCATTTTTTTCTTTTTTTGTTATTCGATATAACCTTCCAACAGAAAAGTTAATGTCTAAAATAGTGAATTTTGGAATAGTTTATGAATTTTATTCAGACTGAAAAACCTGACTCATACATATTTCACAAGTCCAATAACAATTCATTCATTTCTTAACAAAGCATGTCAACAATTGGTATGCAGCAATTCAGCATATACGAACATTACATTAATATAGACAGTAACTATGATAGATAATACTTAAAGATTCTATCATAAAATATTTGAAGCATTGACCTGTCATTATAGAATCTACAAATTGCAGTAGAATTCTTTTGTGGTAGCACACACTTTCTTAACGTAATGTAAACAGGATCTTTAGAAAAGAAAAAAAAACACTCAACGAGACCTAAAAAGCTTTGATTACATCTAACTAACAATACGTAATGTAAGCTAGAGGAAAATATAAAGTAACATGAAGAAGATTAGTAATTGCTCTCTGATGAATGACTTCCCAAACAATCACAAGTCTTCCTTTAAATATTTGCTCATATATATTTGCTGAATTGTTGCAAACCAAATGTTGGTATGCTCTCTTGAGAAAATGAATTGTTATTGGATTTGTGAATTGTGCATGAGTAAGGTTTTTCAGTCTGGACAAAATTTATATTCCAGAATTAGTTATTCCAGCCAATAACTTTTCTGTTAGAATGTTACACCAAATAACAAAACAAATGGGTCTATGCAACGTAATAATAATTTGGAAACATTACTGAAAATATTATGATGCTGATGAATCGATGTTGAATTACTCTCAAGCAAAATGCCTCCTTCCTCGTAGAAGCTCTAACACCTACTCTGCCCTACCCACATTTTCTGCCTTTAGAATCACACACACACACACACACACACACACACACACACACACACATATATATATATATATATATATATATATATATATATATATATATATATATATATATATATATATGTGCCATTTAATTATAAGTTAGAATCATTACAATGATAGAATTGGGATCTAGAGAAAGTATATTAAATTTACGTTCATACATAATTTTTCGTGGTTCCCTTTCACCATACCCTTTACATCTCTAACAATTATTTAGGCCCACCGACGTCTTCCCCGCACACGTCGCTCTCCCTCCTAACAACCAAACTCTTCTACATTTGAAATTCTGGAATCTATAGTAGATATTAGGGGTGACAGTAGGGGACCAGAGAAGACAGGACATTTGAATTTGACAATACAATATACAGTAAAACTGGTGATACCTGAACTCAGTGATTTTCGTTCGAAAGTCACTTATATATATATATATATATATATATATATATATATATATATATATATATATATATATATATATATATATATATATATATATATATATATATATATATATATATATATATATATATATATATATATATATATACATAAATATACAATTATATATATATATATATATATATATATATATATATATATATATATATATATATATATATATATATATATATATATATATATATATATATATATATATATATATATATATATATATATATATATATACAGTATATGTATATGTATATACATATAGATATGTATAGATATATATATTTATATATATATATATATATATATATATATATATATGTATGCATATATGTATGTATATATATGTATATACATACATATGTATATATATATATATATATATATATATATATATATATATATATATATATATATATATATATATATATATATATATATATATATATATATATATATATATATATATATATATGCCAACAAAGCTGGTCTCGTGTGGGGTAAATATTTTATTCATGTATATCATTTGTGTATTTAAGAGGTGTATAGCCAGCAAGTCAAGTGAGCTCCTCTTGTGTAGGTACTAGTAATAGTATGTAAATTGAGTAACACTTTCATCGTTCATTTCATTGTATTTTTATTCAAGTCTGTATATGTAAATTTACGTTATTTTCAAGAATTTACTTTCTTTTTCACGTATTTTGGTAAGTAGTCTTATGCACCTCTATTAAGTGTGCTATACGAACCATACGAGGTATGAACGAGGGCTTATGTAATTCTTATATGGTACTGCATCATGTTTGTGACAGATTCTGCATGTGTTATATTTGTCACGTGTTTAGAAGGTTATCTAAAAACCCAGAGTTAGTTTCTATTCATTTTTTTTTTTTAAATTTAGAGCAAGGAACATAGGTGGAGCTATATGAGCAAGATTCATCTCATTGGTGTATCGGTAGGCGTATGATAATTTTGGCAACTTTAGCATAGATAGAGATAGCCCCTAAGCTTCTAGACCACCGACCTAAAAGAATCTAGAATAATTATGTTGATTATATATATATATATATATATATATATATATATATATATATGTGTGTGTGTGTGTGTGTGTGTGTGTGTGTTTATGTGTACCTCCAGGAATGCAAAGGAGCAGAATGGAACTAGCCTGACCTGTGAAAGAGCCAACATGCTCTCTCTCAATACCTCGAGTGTGTGTCCCCTCCAGATTGTGCAAGATTTTACCCAACATATATCCTTAATAGTGTGTTTATTTGTTAGAGAAACTTAAAAGGTGATTCCAAATTTATTGTTTTTGGTTATAACTACCGATATTATATAAATTTTTTGTAAGAGGCCGTGTGAGGTTTATGCGAAAACGTGAAGTTTGTTTCGGCTCAACTGGTCGATTACTTCATGTGAGCTAAAAACTCGTAAGTCTATGAGTTACTTTATTTTCAATATATTCAAGATTAAATATTTGTGTAACATGGAATTTTCAGTACTATATACTTTTCAGAGTGTAATATTTTCTTTTCTTAGTTTAATATTTTGTTCAGATTTAATATTTCGAGTCAAGAGACTATATAATTTTCATAAGTATCATTTTCTTGTCTCAGTCTAAGTTTTTGTTTAGATTTGATATATCAAGCGATTTTTTTTTTGTATAAGTTCTTTTAAAGTGTTGTAATTTTTGTAAGATATATCTATTTTTGTGAAGTGAATATTATTCCGATCACGAGTATTTCTTACAAAACTCTCTCGTATCCATGTTTAAGAACCTAAGTAAGAGGTTGTTTGGAATATCTCCTAATAATAATAACCCAGTTTTGATTTGAGTGTACTTAGAGACTTTTGGATATTCAGTGTTTTTATATATTGCCGTCTGGGAATTATATAAGTTTCTCAGGGGTTAGGTATTATTCAAATTTAACAGATATGTGTAAAAAATAAACAGGCGAGTTAGGAACTCGGGGGGTTATATAACTTGCCAGGAGTAATATATATGATATATATTTCTGATGTCCGGACCCGTGACCATAGTACTGTATATATCTTTGGTGCCTAGACCTTTGGGATCGAGCGAGTCTGTTTTAAATATTAAGGATAACAAGGCCTGTTTTCATTAAAGGTTTGAACATTTTAGTGTTGATAGGATTCTGTGTATTGTTTGGATATATTTTTTTTTATAGATGTATACAATTTTTTGTAAAAGTAAAATATGGCACAGTTCAATATCCAAGAGTTTTTGAGAAACTCAACTGTTCAGGAATTGTCAGAAGCTAATGTAACTAAAGCTCAGTGACTCTCTATTTTAATGGCATGTGGTGTCCATACAACGAGTGGAATGATTGAAGCCTAAGTCAAGTGCCTAGCCCTAGAAGTTTTGATGAACTCGGAGAAATTGTCAGAAGAAAATATTGTAGCAGCTCATGCACTGTTTGAGGAGCTGAAAAAAAATTTGTAGCAAAGAAATGACCAGTTGCCCAACAAACTGAAGGCATGAAAGCATAAAGGGGTGTAGAGGCTAAGATTCGACAAATTGCATTGGGAGACAGTTTATTAAATTGAAGATGATGGCAGAACGGGAAGAAAGAAAGAGAGGAGAAGCAGGGCATGCGAAGGAAATGGAAGCAAAACAGGAAGGAAAAGAGGCAGAACGAGAAGAAAGAGAGAGAAGACGGGAAGAATGAGAGGCAGAAGAAGCCAGAGAGATTGCAAGACATGCGAGGGAAATGGAAGAAAGACGAGAAGAAAAAGAGAGAAGACAGGAAGAAAAAGAGATAGAAGAAGCGAGACAAGTAAGGGTAATGGAACTGTTGAATGTTCGTGCAAAGTCGGCAACACAGATAGAGATGACCCCTGCTTTGCACGATCCTGTGTTTAATGTGACAAACACCGAGAGGTTAACTCCGAAGTGTACAGTAGAGGCTCCTGATGAATCCTTCGTTCCTTTTGAAATGGTTTAATGGCCCGAAGATAAATGGTCTGCGTTATTGCAGAGTGTGCTCTTTGGGAAAGGAGGCATTGCTTATCTATCCTTATCTCAGGACCAGAGAAAGGAATATCAAGAAGAGGAGCGTGCTACAAGTTTATCAGACGTCCCCTGAATATTATAATGAAAGATTGCGATGTTTGCGGAAGGACGAGAAATTGACTTTCCTAGATTACGCATATAATTTACGACGATGTTTTAAGAGATGGATAGAGGTTGCTAAAGTGAAGGAGATGGCTGATTTAGAAGAGTTGATAGTACTAGAACAACATCTACGAGGAATTCCTGAACATATTTGAATGTACCTGAGAGAGAGTGAGGTGAAGGAACTTATTAAAGCTGCTTTGCTGAGAGTATATTATAATTTTATAAGTTATAAACACTCCTCGGGTATGAAGTTTCAACCGATGTTCCAAGTGTAAAGTATTCGCTGAACCATGGGAACCAGTTCAATAATAACTATGTGAAAAAGTTCAATCGTTACAGCGGAAGTCACATTGTTTCTGTTCCAGGGCAGAATGCGATAGTACCACAACCAGAGTTGTCGAATTGTCCTCCTTCAAGTATCGTGAAAGAAGTGCAGAAAGTTAATATTGTCTGTTATAAGTGTGGTAAGAAAGGTCACATAAGTAAGGAATAATGTTCGAGCAAACCGAAACCAGTTGTCAAAGTGGTTAGGGATAATTCAACTTCATAGAATTTGAAGATAAAGAAAACATTGGGAAAGGACGAAGAGGAAAGTGACCAGCTAACGTTTACATGAGGAACAAGACAACCCTAAACGGGGTGGATGCCTTTAAACCGTATATTTTTGAAGGTATGTTAGCAGAAAAAGATGGGAGTGAACAAATTTCGGTCACGAGATTGCGAGACACAGCTTGCAACCATAGTGTGGTGATACGAAGAGTACACTCGTTGTTGAAACAGTCTCTCATAGGATACTCGGTTAGTTTAAAGGGAATAGGAGGAGAAGAGATTACCCCTATTTGCCGTTTTTAACTGTTATGCAAGCTGGTAATAAGTAATTTTAATTCTATGGTAAAGGATTCTCTGGCTGTCGAAGGAGTAAAAGTCTTGCTGGGTAATGAGGTTGGGGGAGAGCCAATTGTGCCTTGTCCCATTGTAATGGAGAAAAAATTGAAGCATTGTCTTACGACTGTACTTGAGAAGGACTACTCGTATCTGTTTCGTAGTTGTGTGACAACTAGGAGTATGAAAAAGAAAGTGAATGAAAAAGAAGAATAATGAAATATAGGAGGGATGAACTTAGAGGATTTGTTTTCCAAGGAATTCCCTTCATGGAATGCAACAGGAGAAATCTCGAGTAAGCCCGAGAGAAGAGGAGCAACAGACGACTGAAAGGGAAGAAAAGGAAGAAATGGACCTGGAAGAAATAGAAAACTCAGTGTTATAAGTAGGATAAGTGAGTAGGAAAAGGCTGATAGAATTGCAATGGAAGGATGCAAGGTTAACAGGGTTATTGTACTATGTCGTAGATAAGATGGTGGCACAGGAGTCTCCCTCCTGTTATTATCTTAAAGACGGGTTGCTTATGTTTTTGTTTGTTTTGTTTTGATGGCTGCTTTTTTGGTCCAATACAGAAGGAGAACCCCCACTCTCTAGAGGACCTCTGCTGTCGTTTTACCTTGTTCGTTCAGAGTACTTATCGTTTCAGATCACACATTGATATTTTACTTTTAAATCATCAGTGTTGTAAGAACTTTTAAATAAGAAAGTCTTCAGTGTCCTCTTGAAAGCCTTAATGTCTTCATTCATTCGAATGTTTCGTGGGAGCTTATTTTATAGTTTCGGGGCTGCATATTTAAAGGCTCTGGAGCCTAAAGTAGTCATATATCTAGGTCCCAACAGTTTGAAGCCATCTGTAACTATTCTCGTGTCGACACGATTTGTTGGCTGCCCAATATGTAGCAATTCTCGTAAGTATTTTGGACGATCTGTTCTGATAACTTAGTGTGTTATTGTACATATTTTAAATTTAACTCGCTTTATTCGGCAGCCAGTGTAAATCGATTAGTATAGGGGTGATCCTTTCTCTAGGTGGGACACCATTTATCAGTCATGCTCATCTGTTTATTATGTTTTGAAATTTCTAAAGTTGCACTTTTGGTAAATTGTATTAGATAGATTTGCAGTAGTCAATCCTGATAATAAAACAGTTCATCAAGTTTCTTTACGGAATTTTCGTCCAGGTACTTTTTTATAAACACAATATTTCTTAGATTGTAACCAGCAGTTTTTGTTACATTATTTATTTGGGCATTTAGATGCAGGTTACAGTCAAGAAATATACCTAGATCTCAAACTTTACTAGATATTGGCTATGAGTCATTATTTATGTTCATTTGAATATCACCCAACTTTCTCACGCTGTTTCTCTTACCCACCACCATGAAATCAGTTTTGTTCTCATTTAATTTTAGTTGTATCAATATCATCCATTCTCTAACACAATCAAGGATTCGGTTTAGAGTTTCAGTAGGGTCATGTATATCATTTATGGAGAAGTAAAATTGTGTCTTCTGCAAATAGTTTGAACTTCACGCCATGCCTTTGTAGTATTTTTGATGGACCAATAGTATAGACGCAGAATAAGATTGGGCCAAGTATACTCTGTATAGGGGTTCATATGATGAATAAGAGTTTCAAATTTATACACAGTTGTTTCTACCAACTAAGTAGTCTTTTAGGTATTTGAAGGCTTGATCTTCAACGTCGATGGACAGTAGATCATTTAGTAGCAGTTCACGCACAACTGTACAAAAGCAGCACTGAGATTGAACAGTGTTAAAATACCATCATTTCCAGCATACCATTTACAACAGAGCATATGGCTGTCTCCGAAGAGTATAGTTTTTCTGTAAGAACATTGGTTGTCAGTCAAAGCTTCCATTACTTCTAAGTGACTGACTCGTTGTTCAAGAATTAAATATTCAAGCTCTTTTGAAACAAAGGATAGATTCGAAATAGGTCTATATGAGCCTAATTCCTGGTAGTCCAGTGCATTTTTCAGAACTGGTGTGACTATAGCCATTTTCTATTGGGAAACTTACATTCATCAATGTTTGCATTTGCTATTCTCATTATTATGTCGGCTAAAAAAAAAAAAAAAAAAAAAAAAAAAAAAAAAAAAAAAAAGCATAGACCCGCCGATATCCCTGAGAATGCCGAATGGTGGATAGCGTCAGATCTTGATTCCCGCACCGTTGAAAAGACAGGTGATTGCGGTAGCGCACGAGACTGGACAAGAATTTTCTTGCCTGGCATGCATAAGGACGTTAGTCAGTTTTGTCGGGCATATCACATTTGTCACATGGCGGGAAAGCCAAACAAGTACATTGAGAAAGCTCCCTTATAACAGATTACAGTACGAGGAGAGCCTTTCAGCGAAGTAGTAATCAACATTGTGGGACGTTACCAAGGACGAATAAGGGTCACAAATGTATGTTAACCTTCATGTGTCCAGTGACGAGATACCCAAAAGCCATACCCGTCAGGAACACCAGTGACTGAATAATCACAGAGAAATTACTAGACTCATAATAATAATAATAATAATAATAATAATAATAATAATAATAATAATAATAATAATAATAATGGTGATAATGATAGGATAGCTCTGGAGTCGAAGCCTATGCTCTTGGCTTATAAGACTTCGTCTTGTTTTGAGGTTGTGCAGCAGCGAGCTCTCTAACTTCCTAGGATGGATTTCAAATTGTTCTCCTTCACTGTATTGTTTGGTCATCTACAAACAGTTGTTTCGTTGATATTAAGACGATCGGGTATAAATGATTTTTATAGAGAATCTGGTTAAATAAGCTTAATTAGAGTTACAGTTATCTGGTAGCTGTTGGGTAGCTCTAACAATTCTTTACAAAGCTTACATGTGAGAGTGCCACCGTGCAACTGCCATTTGAACTTGATGTCCGGTACTCCGGTTAGACCCCGCCCACAACTACACTTCCGTTATGTTCTTTACATTAAATACATAACTATGGTGGCTAAAAAGTCAGATTCAATGAGTATCTATTTCTTTGTTCTTTTTTATCATAGTAAAGATTATTGTGTTATTTTTTCCATAATGATCTAGCTGATATTTTGATAAAAAGTAAAGCATATATTCTCGAAAATATGCTTAATGAACTGCATCTCTTATTGCGCGAAGTTTCAAAATGCAACGTCCCGGGAACGTAGTCCCATTAGAAATGTGAAGAATGTGAGAATTGCTATTAAATGACTTTCGAACGAAAATCACTGAGTTCAGGTATCACCAGTTTTACTGTATATTGTATTGTCAAATTCAAATGTCCTGTCTTCTCTGGTCCCCTACTGTCACCCCTAATATCTACTATAGATTCCAGAATTTCAAATGTAGAAGAGTTTGGTTGTTAGGAGGGAGAGCGACGTGTGCGGGGAAGACGTCGGTGGGCCTAAATAATTGTTAGAGATGTAAAGGGTATGGTGAAAGGGAACCACGAAAAATTATGTATGAACTTAAATTTAATATACTTTCTCCAGATCCCAATTCTATCATTGTAATGATTCTAACTTATAATTAAATGGCATATATATATATATATATATATATATATATATATATATATATATATATATATATATATATATATATATATATATATATATATGTGTGTGTGTGTGTGTGTGTGTGTGTGTGTGTGTGTGTGTGTGTGTGTGATTCTAAAGGCAGAAAATGTGGGTAGGGCAGAGTAGGTGTTAGAGCTTCTACGAGGAAGGAGGCATTTTGCTTGAGAGTAATTCAACATCGATTCATCAGCATCATAATATTTTCAGTAATGTTTCCAAATTATTATTACGTTGCATAGACCCATTTGTTTTGTTATTTGGTGTAACATTCTAACAGAAAAGTTATTGGCTGGAATAACTAATTCTGGAATATAAATTTTGTCCAGACTGAAAAACCTTACTCATGCACAATTCACAAATCCAATAACAATTCATTTTCTCAAGAGAGCATACCAACATTTGGTTTGCAACAATTCAGCAAATATATATGAGCAAATATTTAAAGGAAGACTTGTGATTGTTTGGGAAGTCATTCATCAGAGAGCAATTACTAATCTTCTTCATGTTACTTTATATTTTCCTCTAGCTTACATTACGTATTGTTAGTTAGATGTAATCAAAGCTTTTTAGGTCTCGTTGAGTGTTTTTTTTTCTTTTCTAAAGATCCTGTTTACATTACGTTAAGAAAGTGTGTGCTACCACAAAAGAATTCTACTGCAATTTGTAGATTCTATAATGACAGGTCAATGCTTCAAATATTTTATGATAGAATCTTTAAGTATTATCTATCATAGTTACTGTCTATATTAATGTAATGTTCGTATATGCGGAATTGCTGCATACCAATTGTTGACATGCTTTCTTAAGAAATGAATGAATTGTTATTGGACTTGTGAAATATGTATGAGTCAGGTTTTTCAGTCTGAATAAAATTCATAAACTATTCCAAAATTCACTATTTTAGACATTAACTTTTCTGTTGGAAGGTTATATCGAATAACAAAAAAAGAAAAAAATGGATCTACACAACATAATTACAATTTGGAATCATTGCCAAATAGATTATGATATTGATGAAGGGATATTGAATAGGGAGCCTAAGTCATGGCGTCAGTTACTATGGCAACGGCACCCTGGTTGAACACTGTTCGGAAATATCCTCGAGCGGGTTAGCTGCTTTCAGTTAACGCAGAGTTGATGTCCTGCTACTCTGATGATAAAAATACGTAAAGTGTTATAAAAACCATTACAATTCAGGTAACATGCTGTCCTTTTCGTATTCAAATGAATAATGACTGGAAAAGTCAAGTTAAAGTCTGGCTGTGTTAGAGCACTGGAAAATTCCCAGGTCTATCAGCACCTTAAGCAGTTGTTGTGATGCAGCACGTGGTCATTTGACATCAGACATCATTACCTTATTACTTCCAAACAAAATGCTTCCTTCCCCGTTACAGCTCTAACGCCTACGACTACTCTGCCCTACCCCACACTTTACGTCTTTAGAATCACCACTTTTTCGAGAAATATATATATATATATATATATATATATATATATATATATATATATATATATATATATATATATATATATATATTAAATCATCATCCTCTCCTAAGCCTGTTGATCCAAAGAGCCTCGGTTAGAATTCGACTGTCATCTCTATCTTGAGCTATTAAATCAATATCTCCATTCATCATCTCCTTCTCCGCGTTTCATAATCCTCAGCCATGTAGGTCTGGGTCTTCCAACTATCCTTGTGCCTTGTGGAGCCCAGGCGAAAGTTTGGTGAACTAATCTCTCTTGGGGAGTTTGAATAAAGTGCCCAAACCTTCTCCATCTACCACTCACCACGATCTCATCCATATAAGACACTCGGGTAATTTCTCCTTTAGTTACATTTCTAAGCCTGTCCTGCCATTCAACTCCCAATATTCTTCTGAAGGCTTTGTTCTTCTCAAATCTACAATATCTCTTGGATATTGTTTCATTGTCAAACCACGACTTTTGTCCATAGTGAAACACCAGTCTCCCTAAACTGATATATAACCTGATATTTATGGGTAATTTCAGGTGATTTGATTTTTAAATTTTACTTAACCTAGCTATTGTTTGATTTTTTTTTTTTTTTTTTTTTTGATATTTCATTAAACTCAAATTCTAAAGATCCTGTATTAGAGATCATAGTTCCTAAATATTTAAATGATTCCACCTCATCGATCGTTTCTCCTTCCAATATTTCATTTTCCATTGGATACTCTGTTCTCATCATCTCTGTCTTCTTCTATTTATCTCAAGCCCAACTTCATGTGATATTTCATGCATAATGATATGCAGGTTTTACAAGTCCTGTGGTGCTCTGCTAATAAGGAGAGTATCATCAGCATACTTTAGGTCAGCTAATTTCATGTTACCTATCCCGTCCAATCCTTCCTTACCATTTCCAACTGTTCTATGCATTACAAAATCCTCGGGGAGGATAAACAACATAGGTAACAACACATTCGATAGGATTCCACTAACATTAACTTTGCACTTGCTATGCTCATGAATAGACTTAATCAAATTTACATAATATACTACGTATTAACGTAGGACTATCAAAGGCTTTTCCATAGTCTACAAATGCTATCAAAAGTGAATTTCTATATTCTAGACACTACTATACCACATGTCTTAAAATGAAAATTTTTCACTCAGCTTTTCAGCAATCTTTCTCGCTAATCTCTTTAGAAGGACTCGAAAAGATTGTTTACTAGAATGCATGAATTATCACATGAGATTGGGCTCAAAATAAATGAATAATATATATATATATATATATATGTGTGTGTGTATATATATATATATATATTTATATATATACA
>NC_090745.1:63018067-63023067 GCF_036898095.1 Palaemon carinicauda | reverse complement strand
TCATGTGGAAAGGTCTCATATCAAGCCATCCACCTGTTAATAAAAAGTGCATGCACCTGTCATGAGGACGAAGATCATCTCACTTCAGGACCTAAGTCCAAGGGTGAGCAAAATTGCTCAAAGGACCCTTTAAGAAAGGATTGCTTTCTTGAGAAGGAGGTTCCCAACAATACTTAGGAGCTTCTTCGGCAGAGACAGACAAGAAATCCAAAATCTGCTGACAACACTTTGGTTAGAGAGACCTATCCTCTGCAGTGCAGTAATGCACAGACTTACAGACATCCTTCTCAAAGGTGAATGGCAGGAAGTCTCAATCTTTGAAGTACTAGAAAACTCATATATAAAAGGAAACAGTGAAGGTGCTGCTGACACCACAGTGCTGGTGATTAGTCTTGGTTGGAACATTAACCTGAAACTGATATAAAGCAGATGCTGTCAAGCTCAACCTGGGCTAACTAACCCTAAAGGTGCAAGTCATAGGGTAGACTACATAGTAACGGGGTTTTAGAGGGTGAAGAATAATCATTCAGTGCAAATGCCCAATTCGTTGTGAGACCGCTCACTTGCTGTGGGTTTCCTTGTGGCTGCCAATAACCAGTTCTCATGATCCAGTCGGGGGGTGATTACCAGGTGAGAATCACCCCCCCCTCTCTCTCTCTCTCTCTCTCTCTCTCTCTCTCTCTCTCACACACACTGAAAAGTAGAGAGAAAATTCAAAATTCTGAAAGATTTATTGCGATTGACCCTCATTTTGGATTCATTTTTCTTCTTGTTGAGCAAAGAAGAATCTTGACCGGAATAAGAGGAGGAGGAGGAGGTTCTACCATTGAGTTGCTCTGGGCAACTGACAGAACTGCACTCTCACAGAGTAGAAAAATACAGCAGTTGCATCCACAGCAAACCGATCCACCCCACTGGGAACGTTGTCACAAGGGGACCTCTAAGAACAATTACTGATATTGGCACTGGCCCCTCAGCACACTGAATTGCACTGTGCAGGGGTCACCACATAAGGGCACACTGGCTGCACCATTTGCGCTCACCACCACTAATGATGTTTTATTATCTGTTATGGAGGTGTGAGTAATACTTAATATGGACTGGGAAACCCCCTCCCAGGAGAGTAATGCTACTACAGAATGAGCCAAATTACATTTTCAAAGGAGTTGTCATCTTTCTGACAGGAAGAGCATTGAACGAGTTTCTCAATGTGATGTATAATTCTACATCTCCTCACATATGGTACACAACGTAAACCATTTTACCATATGTTTTACTTTTATGGGTGCTCTGTCTGTCACTAAACTATGACAAACCAAAGTAATTAAAGGATCGAACATCAATAGAGAAAGATGCGAAGAAGAGCAACAGATCTGCCCACCATAGAGCTGAGGTCAAAATTGGTTTGACTCAGGTGGGCAAGTTGGCTGGGCTTCCCCTTTAGTAGGGTCAATATATGGAAAATACCCCCTCAACCCCCAAAAAATTGTAACAAAAGATTTCTCAACTGATTCTGGTAGTTTTTAACATACTAAAATTTTACCAAACTATGACCCCTGGACAAGTGTTTTTTTTTCAAGATGGCGTCCAAGATGGCCGCCAAAATCTTTGAACCATCATATCTCTATAACTATCAACTCAAAATTGATGATCTTGGTGTCTATTCCTACATTTTTTGGGGGCAAAGAACACATTAAGATAACTAGGGATATCATTCAGCTTTTAAATCATTATTAAATTGGATTCTTGACCTTCAGATGTTCACAATCACTTTATACACAAACACTTACAACAAGCAATAGTTAAGAGAATTTATTCTTAGAGGTATAATGATAGGAAACTAAAATATGAGCGTCTTCGATAGGGTTGTTAACTTACAGTACTCATGTTTATATAATCTTCTAATTATATCAAATCATACATTCATGAACTTGCTGGGGGCCATTGGAACTCTCATTGAAGGGACCAGCCTCAAAAACATGATTGAGACTGTTTATGGAGAAAATGCAGTGGTGCATATGTTGACAGGGAAAGCTGTCCAGAGGGCTTTGAGGGCCACCTTCTTGTTGACAAATACCTACATAGCCAGCTTGTAATGGAAATGGCCAAAGAGTATCCTCAGATTCAGACATTGCTGGATCAGGCAGAGGAATTGTACTCCTCCCTTCGTATTGGAGAGATGATGCTAGAAGATGCTGCTTGTTCTGAGGTCTTGATGAAACTTAAGACAGTAATGGAGAAGAAGAAATTGGAACTTGCTCAGACCTCAAAGACAATTTGAATTATCGGCGTATGGTTGGCATAGCAAGAATGTTGATCAAGGCAGATCATACTGGATATTGGTTGATGTATTTGCCAGTTGTGTCCAATTGCCTAACTGTCTTTGCTGCAGCTGGGCACTTCAATTATCTGCGATCTGCTCATTACTACCTGCAGCAAATGAGCACCTGGAGGAAAAGCACCCAGATGTTTATCGAAAGTTCCTTGATGGTGTACATATTGTTCGTAGGAGCAATCATTGCTGGGCAGGACTAAGTAGTGATCTTGTCATAGAACAAACATTGATGAGGTCTCTCGAGAGCACTGGTGGTCTAACCCATGGTAGTGGGATGACTGAGGAGATATGCAATCTTTGGACCTTATCTGCACCTGTAACATCTGAGTACAACAGTGCATAGCAAGATTTTACCGACCTAACCTATACTACAAGTCCACAACAAAAAGATTCAACTGAGGTACGCATCAAAAGAGATGCATCTGATCTTGAGAAAATTCAGATAAAGATTGCAGCCTGCTCACCCTTCACATCTGATACCACTCTGAGAAACATTGTCAACGGAATAGTGGCTGGACCAGGTGTGAATGTACATGCCTTTGAATCAGTTGGGAACAAGATCTTAAATATATGATTGTAAAGCCAGCATTTACTTACAAATTTAAGTGGAAAGACAGAGCCTAAACCCTTGGAAATATCTCTGCTGTGAAGATTGCTCCTGATCGTACCATTGATCCTGCCCTTCTGTTCCAACGTTTCCTTGTCGTGTCAAGATCAGGAGATCTTTCCCTTGAAGAGGTTTTGACATATGAGCTAAGCCCATATCCTCCATCCCTCTTTGAGACCAGGAACATTCTTCAAAAAGCAGATAAACCTTTGCTTACTCAGTCAATTCGAGACCATGTTGCAGCCTTTTCAAGTGAGGCTGTGATTAACTCTAAACCTAAAACAGATTGTTTTGCGCTTGATGGAGGCTCATTGCTCCATCGTTTACCATGGAAGAAAGGCGACTCATATTATACAATAGCAGAGTCTTATGCAGACGTCACTGTGAGAAATTATGAACAAGCAACAGTGGTGTTCGATGGATATGGTGATGGCCCCTCTATAAAAGACAACACACATCTGAGACCAGGAAAAAACCTGCATCCTATAATTAGTTTCACAGCAGAAACAGAGTTTTCAGGCAAAAAGGAGGACTTTCTATCTCCTGACAAAAATAAGACAGACATAATTTCTCTTATTAGCACAGCACTAACTAAAAGGGGATGCCATGTCATTCAGTCACCAGGTGATGCAGATGTTGATATCATTAAGGCAACTGTTGAACTATCCCATCATTACACTACAACGTTGGTTGGTGAGGATACAGATTTGCTGATCCTGTTCCTTCATTATACCAGAACAGGCAATGAGACCATTTACTTCTGTTCTTATGCAAGCAAACAGTCAAGAGAACACAAAGTATATAACATTAACCTGTTGAAAGAGACTCTAGGAGATGATGTATGCACTGAATTACTCTTTGTACATGCCTACTCCAGCCATGATTCCACTTCAAGGATTTTCGGCATTGGAAAAAAGTTGGTCTTCCGGAAATTAGTGAAATCTGATCCTGTCATGAAGTCCTGTGCGATTGCATTCGCCCTTCAAAACAAAGCTCAAGAGGAGATATCAGATCTTGGCAAAGAACTAATGGTTGATTGCTTTGGAGGCAAATCTAATGATACACTATCATCACTGCGCCATACCATTTTCACCAAGAAAGTGGTAACTGCTGAAGCATTTGTCACTTCTGAAAGGCTTCCCCCAACATCATCAGCAACAAGTTTCCATAGCCAACGTGTGCACTTCTAAATCATGGTATGGATGGGAAAGGCAAGTGAAATGAACCCAATTGAATGGGGATGTAAACTCGAGAATGATTAGTTAGTACCAGTTATGACCCAAAACAATGCTTCTCCTGATAAACTCTTGAAAATTGTCCATTGCAACTGTTTAGAGTGATGCAGATTATCTAGATCCAGCTGCAGACGTTATGGACTCCCTTGCACTAGTGTATGTGTCCCTTGCCAGACTGAAAAATGTAACAATCCAAACAAAACTCGTGAGGTTCATACTGAGGAGGAGGATGACACTCAAAATTGAAACTCTGAAACTTGTTCTATGTGGATAAAAGTGTTATTAACTAATGTAACCAAGTACTTGAAATATAAGGCTCTGTTCAGTGTAATTAGGATTTGATATAATTAGAAGATAATATAAACATGAGTTCTGTAAGTTAACAACCTATAAAAGACGCTCATAATTAGTTTCCTATCATTATACCTCTAAGAATAAATTCTTTTAAATATTGCTTGTTGTAAGTGTTTGTGTATAAGGTCATAGTGAACATCTGAAGGTCAAGAATCCAATTTCGTAATGATTTAAGAGCTCAATGATATCCCTAGTTGTCTTAATGTGTTCTTTGCCCCAAATAATGTAGGAATAGACACCAAGATCATCAAATTTGAGTTGATGGTTACAGAGTTATGATCGTTCAAAGGTTTCGGCGGCCATCTTGGACGCCATCTTGAAAAAAAAAATAATTTTCCGGGGGTCATAGTTTGGTAAACTTTTAGTATGTTAAATAGTACATTAAAACCTACCAGAATCAGTTGAGAAACCTTTTGTTACAATTTTTGGGGGTTAAACTGTATTTTGCCCTGACTACTTCAATACTTGT
>NC_090745.1:63005567-63013067 GCF_036898095.1 Palaemon carinicauda | reverse complement strand
CTGTAAAGGCTAGTGGGGAACAAGTGAAACCTGATAAAGCACTGTTGTCTGTAGAAATTTTGGATAGGCAAATTGCCCTGAGGCAGATGGAGTTTGAAATAGAAAAGTTTATGGCGGAGGAAAGAGAAAAGGAGAGGCAGCATGAGATTGCTATGAAAAACTCAGGTTCTTCTTCTTCCTCTCCCCCTTCCCCAAATAGGTCAGTAACGCCTACTATTAATTTAGCGCAGGCTCTCAAATTTGTGCCTAAATTTGAGGAAGACAATATTTCAGATTTTTTTGTATCATTTGAGAGGATTGCAGCAAGGTTGGAGTGGCCCCAAGAGTATTGGACCACTCTTATACAAAGTAAATTGATTGGAAGAGCTCAGAGGGTGTATGTAACTCTGGAGGAGGATCTGTCATCAGATTATGAGTGTGTGAAGGCTATCGTCTTGAAGGCCTATGAGTTAGTCCCTGAAGCCTATAGGCAACGCTTCAGGAACTTAGAAAAAAGTAGGGAGCAAACTTTTATTGAATTTGCAAGATCGAAGGGACAATATGCTAGTGATTGGTTCAAGTCCAAGGAAGTGGTAAATTTTGAGAAATTGAAGGAGTTAATGTTGGTGGAGGAGTTCAAGAGGTGTGTTCCGGATAAATTGAAGGTTCACCTCGAAGAGTTAAAACTAGAGACAATTCAGGAAGTAGCCATCGCTAGTGATGAGTATTATTTGTCTCATAAGAGTGAGTTAGGGGGAGTAACAAAAATTGTGAAGTCTGGATGGGGTAAAGTAGGTAGGAATAATAATTCTAACAATAATAATAATTCTAACAATAGTAATAATAATAATAATAATGCAGGGATGTTGACTAGAAATAATTATAGAGGTAATGATCCGGGCAATGCCAATACTAATATTAATTTTTCTCCTAACAGGAATAATAGACCTAAGATATATAATCCCGAGAAATTGAAAACATTGACGTGCTTCTTTTGCAATAAGAAGGGGCACGTAAAGAGCATGTGTTATGCGTTTAGAAACTCACAAAATGCTAATGTTAGGCCAGTGATGGGTGTGGAAGAGAGAGAGAGAGAACCTACCCCAACAACATCCGCTGATCAATGATTACCTGGTTGTTTTGACAGATATTTGTCCTTCGGTAGTGTCTCTTTCGCCAATTCGTCCAAAAAAAGACGTGTGCGTATTTTGCGTGATACCGGTGCAGCTCAGTCTTTGATATTAAGGGAGGCATTACCTTGCAATTTTGTACCAAAAAGTGGGGAATTTGTGTTATTGGCTGATTTTTCTGATACGGTAAAATCGTATGCCATGGAAAATTTTAATTTAATCTGCCCTTCCTTTGCAGGGAATTTGAAATTGGCCATCGTTGATAAATTTCCAGTTAAAAATGTTGATGTTGTGATAGGGAATGATGTTGCTCTGAAGAATAATACTTGTCCCATACTGATAAACCCTGATAGTGAAGTAGCAGCAGTTACTCGTTCTAGTGCCAGAGTTGTTGACGCTGCAGAGTCAATAATTGATCTAGATTTAAGTAGTTTAGAACGTAGTGATAGCGTAGTTGTAGATCTTAGGATTTTGAAGGACAAACTGAATTGGACTATTGAAGAGCTTATCAAAGCTCAGAAAAAGGATTTTCGGGATCTCCCTATTGAGTAAGGTGAGGTGACTGATATAACCGGTCCCAGATTTAAAATAATTAGTAATATTTTATATAGGTTGACTAGGCCTATGGAGGCTGATAACTTTGATTATGAAATTTTGAAACAGATAATGGTTCCATTTGTTTACAGGAATGAGTTGATATCATTGGCGCATGAAAGTGGTTTGGTCGGACATTTTGGCATTCATAAGACTTCTGGCAAGTTGTTAATGAATTATTATTGGCCGAAGTTGAAGGCAGACGTAAAGAAGTTTGTCAATAGCTGTGATGTTTGTCAGAAGGTCGGTAAACCTAATCAGCTTATTCCAAAAGCGCCTCTATGTCTTATTCCAGTGGTTTTCGAACCTTTCAAGGAGGTCATTATTGATATTGTTGGACCATTACCAAGGACTCGTAGTGGAAATGAATATATTTTGACTATCATGGATAGGATGTCTCGATATCCCGAGGCAATACCACTACGTACGATAAAAAGTGTTAAAATTGTAGATGTACTAATTGACTTTTTTACCAGGTTTGGGATGCCTAAAATTATTCAATCGGATTGTGGTTCTAATTTTGTTAGCAGGTATTTCAGAGATAAAATGGCAGAGTTAAATATAAAACATATGACCTCTTCTCCATATCATCCAGAAAGTCAGGGAGCTCTGGAGAGATTTCATCAAACCCTGAAATCTATGGTAAAGAAATATTGTTTGATTAATGGTTCTGAATGGGATAAGGAATTACCTTTTTTGTTGTTCGCTTTTCGTTCTGTACCAAGTCAGTCTTTAGGTTTTTCGCCTTTCAGCCTTGTGTTTGGCCATTGTGTTCGAGGTCCTCTTGATGTTGTTCGAGAGTCCTGGGAGGGAGACGTCCCTGAGATCAATTTATTAGATTATGTGTCTAATCTAGGTGATAAATTAACAAAGCTTGGAAATTTGCTGGTGAAAATTTATTGTGTAGCCAAACAAGAATGAAGTACTTTTTTGACAGAAGGTCTAAAGCACGTGACTTTGAGGTAGGCGACAAAGTTTTGGTTTTGTTACCCATTCCTGGAAATCCATTGAAAGCATCTTTTTCAGGTCCTTGGAAAATTCTGAAAAAAATTAGTGAAGTTAATTATTTAGTAGAGACTCCCGAGAGATGGAAACCTTTTCAGCTTTGTCACATAAATATGTTGAAGGCTTATATGGAACGGGAGAAAGTCATTCCCGTGACAACCATAGGGAATGCTGTAGTTTCCGAGAACGATAAACTTTTTTCTTTTTCAGAGGGTGAAAGTATTGATGATAATTGTTGTAATGGAAGTGAATGGCGTTCAGATAATAAGAATTCTTTGAAAAATGTTTCTGGTATGGTTTCTCATTTAAGTAATGAAGAACAAAAGTCTTTAAAGAAATTAGTATTTAATTACAAGGAATTATTTTCGGATGTACCGGGAAGGACTAATGTTCTTGAGCATGACATGGACGCAGGTAGTGCCACTCCTGTGAAACGATCGCCTTACAGGTTGAATCCCTTTAAAAATGAGGTTGTAGCGAGGGAAGTGGATTATATGTTAAAACATGACCTAATTGAACCTAGTCAAAGTCCTTGGTCATCACCTGTTGTATTGGTAAAGAAACCCGACGGTGATTTCAGGTTATGTTTTGATTACCGTAAATTGAATGAAGTGTCTAAGTCTGATTGTTACCCATTACCACGAATTGAGGATTGTATTGATCGTATGGGTAAGGCCAAGTACATTAGTAAATTCGATTTGCTGAAAGGTTATTGGCAGGTTCCTCTTTCAAAGCGGGCAAGGGCCCTGTCCGCTTTCGTAACACCCCAGGGACTGTTTCAATGTAAAGTGATGCCGTTTGGTATGAAGAACGCGGCTGCCACCTTTCAGAGGTTAATGAATACTTTAGTCTATGGTTTAGAGGGGTGTGTAGTTTATATTGATGATATTGTTATTTATAGTAATGATTGGGAAACTCATTTAAAACGTATCAGGGCACTGTTTGAGGTTTTGAAGAAAGCAGGTTTAGTAATTAATTTAAAGAAAAGTGAATTCGCAAAGGCGAGGGTCATATATATGGGTCATGAAGTTGGTAATGGTAAAGTTGCTCCTAAGCAAGCAAATATCGAATGTATTGAAAAAATGTTAATCCCTAAGTGCAGGAGGGATGTCAGAAGATTCCTTGGGTTGGGTGGGTACTACCGAAGGTTTGTTAGAAATTTTTCTGACATCGCCGATCCTTTGACTAATCTCTTAAGAAAGAAGGTAGCTTTTGTCTTGACTGAGGAAACACAAAGGGCTTTTGATAATTTAAAAAGAGTATTAATTAATTTCCCTGTCTTAAGAGCTCCTGATTTTGACCTTCCTTTTTCTCTTGCCACGGATGCAAGTGACGTTGGTGTAGGAGCGGTGTTGTTGCAGAATGACGAGCAGGGAGTTTCTCATCCTGTTGCATTCTTCTCAAAAAAATTGTCCTCCGCCCAACGTAGGTATTCCACTGTGGAGAAAGAGACTCTTGCTTTAGTATTTGCTATTAACCATTTTCAGGTTTATCTCTCCTCCTCAGATACACCTATTAAGGTCTTGACGGATCATAATCCCCTGACCTTCATCAGCAGATACAAGAATAAAAATCAAAGATTGATGAAGTGGAGTCTCATGCTGTAAGAGTGGGATTTAGAATTTTCCCACATCCCAGGAAAAGATAATATTGTTGCCGATTTTCTCTCTCGCAGCGTTGAATATTAGTTGATTGACAGAGGGCTATGCAGTTATTAAAGGTAGTATCTGTATCGTTCTAATTATGGTGTGTGTGCTGTTGAAGTGGGCACATAGTGAGTAGAAGCAAATGTATATTTAAGATTTATTAATCATGGTTTGTTTACAGAAGACTATAATGTTTTGAGTATAGTATATGGGATCTGTAAGGTTAAAAGGTGAGGGTGATCACTGGTACTTTCTAATGATTGGTTAATTGGAAGATTTGACCTGGAACAACTATACTCAGCTTCGAGCTTTTGCTCAGAGAGTTTATGCCTCAACTGAAAAGGAGTACAATTTAACCATAAAAGAAACACTTTCTGGTACAACTCAGGAACATAAATGGTGGTCTACCCTTAAATCTGCACTCTTTGGTGTAGATGCAACAGTTCCTCCTTTACTTAAGCCAGATGGCTCAGTCACTCACTGTCCAAAGGAAAAGGCAACCCTTTTGGCTGATGTTTTTGACAGTAAACAGAGTAATGAAAAACTTGAACTTCCTCATTCCTGTTTTCCTGAGGCTAAACTAACTAGTTTAGCTTTTCGATCTCGTGAGATTAAAGCTCTGTTGATGGACCTTGATGCTTATGGAGGTGTAAACCCAAATGGTATTTTTCCTTTGTTTTTTATAAAGACAGCAGATTTCTTGGCTCCAAAGTTATCTGTTATTTTGCGCAAGTTAGCAAGAAGAGGAGCTTTTAGCACTAGTTGGAGAATTGGTAATGTTACTCCTCTATGTAAATGTGTTTGTGGTAGCTCAAGTCCCACTGATTACCGCCCAATTTCCATAACTCCCATATTATCTAAAGTTTTTGAACGTCTTCTGGCAAAACGTCTTAATAGGTGTGCTGAAGGTAATCATCTACTCCCTAGTTTGCAATTTGGTTTTCGTAAAGGCCTTGGAGCATGTGATGCCCTTCTTACAATCTCCAATGCTGTACAGAAATCCCTTGATTGTGGTCGGGAAGTTCGTATGATTGGCCTTGATTTTAGTGCTGCCTTTGACCGTGTTAGTCATGAGGCCCTTGTTTTCAAACTGAAACAGTTGGGAGTGGGTGGGTCGTTTCTTAGCATTATTACTGATTTTTTAAGTAATAGATCTCAAAGAGTTGTTGTTGATGGGCACCATAGTGATTATAGGAATGTGATATCCGGTGTTCCACAGGGTAGTGTTCTTGGCCCATTACTTTTCATACTATATACACATGACATGTGGTTTGGCCTAGAAAACAAGCTTGTTGCATATGCAGATGATGCTACTCTCTTTGCATCAATTCCATCCCCTGAATGTAGATCTAGGGTTGGTGAATCCCTTAATAGAGATTTAGCTAGAATTAGTGCATGGTGCAAATTATGGGGTATGAAGTTGAATCCTAACAAAACTCAAAGTATGATTGTAAGTAGGTCAAGGACGGTGGTTCCTCAACATCCGGATCTCAGTATTGATAATGTTTCTTTTAATATGTATGACTCTTTCAAAATTTTAGGTGTGATTCTCGACAGTAAATTTACTTTTGAGAAACATATAAGGTCTGTGTCTTCTTCAATTTCACAAAAAATAGGCTTATTGAGAAAGTCTTTCAAGATTTTCGGTGATCAATCTATTCTGAAGAAGTGTTTTAATTCTTTCATTCTACCTTGTTTTGAGTATTGTTCTCCTGTCTGGTCTTCAGCTGCTGATTCTCATCTTAATTTGTTGGACAGAAACTTACGGTCTATTAAATTTCTTATTCCTGATCTAAATATTAATCTCTGGCACCGTCGTTCAATTAGTTCATTATGTATGTTGCATAAGATTTTTCACAACTCTGACCATCCTTTACATTCAGATCTCCCTGGACAATTCTATCCTGTTCGTAATACTAGGCAGGCAGTTAATTCTAATAGCCAGGCCTTCTCCATCACGAGGCTCAATACTACGCAGTACTCTAGAAGTTTTATTCCATCTGTGACCAAGTTGTGGAATGATCTTCCTAATCGGGTGGTTGAATCAGTAGAACTTCAAAAGTTCAAAGTTGGAGCAAATGCTTTTTTGTTGACCAGGCGGACATAGTCTTTTTATAGTTTATTTATGACATATTTGTTTTTGATGTTGTTGATAGTTTATTATATGACATGTCTGTTTTGACGTTGTTTCTTATTTTAGAATGATTTATTTTTAATTTGTTCTCTTCATTTATTTATTTCCTTATTTCCTTTCCTCACTGGGCTATTTTTCCCTGTTGGAGCCCCTGGGCTTATAGCATCTTGCTTTTCCAACTAGGGTTGTAGCTTGGATAGTAATAATAATAATAATAATAATAATAAAAGGGTCATGGGCTCACGGGTCTGTAGCACAACACAGCCATTTTTTAGGCGCTACAGGCTGGTGTATGAGTGGTACCCTAGACTGAGTTAAGGTTAATCTACTAAGGTTTAGAGGTGTCAGGTACGATAAGGTTTATAATAAGCTAAGAAAAGAGATAGGCACTAATCTGGTATTCTGTATTTTCAGGCTAATAATTACGCTTCATCGATTTTGTTTGTTTGTTTGCGCAGGGGAGTCTTGTGGTGGTCTTCTCTGTGTCGTTCGGTGTGTGTGTATGTATTGGACACTATGGTGATAAGTGTGATACATAACACTGAAATAGACAGTGGTTTTTGTGATCAACATTTATTGATAGTGAGTATGTGTATCCCTGAAAATGAACAGTGTATCGAGTGTGGAAAAGGTTTTAGCCTTTGGTCTATATATACAGAATCCGGTTGTTAGTGCAATGACTCTGTATAAAGTTTATTAACGGTGTGAGTGATGTGAAATTTTTAGGTAGGGTATCTATTTATCGAATGGTGATGTTTTGGCTTTCTGGTTTTGGAAAGTTTTCCTGTGATTAGTATTAATTTTAAGAGGTTGTTAGTATTTGTTATATATTGTTATATTTTGTTTTCCTTGTGAGCTGCAAACCTTGGTACTTGCCACCCTCTTTCCTTTTGTTTGTCATGTCTTTGCAGGTGGTTTAATGACTATTTTTTTTTATTTTATTATTTCAATATGTGATTGAATGTTAACGTACATTATGAAAAAAAAAAAAATTATTTATTTTTTTTCGTCG
>NC_090745.1:62978067-63000567 GCF_036898095.1 Palaemon carinicauda | reverse complement strand
ACCTTTAGGCACTCCACTGGACATAGAGATGCATCTTCCTTCAGAGGGCAGATTCTCCAGGGACCCCACCTGTCGGTGGGTAGCTCGTTCTTGGCAAGAAACGTTGGGTCCAGAAAGAGGTTCAGTTCTCCCCCTTCTAAGAGTGCAAACAGAAATATAACTTTTTGGGTCCAATCCTTTAAAGCCCACTCCTCATTATTCATCACTGAAGCAAAAGGAAGAACTTTATCCAAAGACCATGAAATGGGTTTCGGAGGCGCTGATGGCTTGAGCCTAGCACAGGCCTTTGGAATTTTGTTAAAAATGTCATTAGAGAGGTCGATATGGAAGGCATATAAAATAGGTCTTGTCAAGGCAGACTTACACGTTGATATTGTGTTGGCTGCTAAACCTTGTTCATGAAGGTGGATGAAGAACGATAAACAGAAGTCTGTAGAGATCTCTTGTGGTTTCTTCGCCTTGAAAAAGGACACCCACTTCTTCCATGATGACTCATATTGTCTTCTGGTAGATTTTGACTTATATTCCTCCAAAAAGTCTATACTGTCTCTCGATATCCCGAATCTTTTTCTCACCGCTAGGGAGAGAAAATCATGAGATGTAGGTTCCAGGTTTTCTGTGATGAAGTGAAGACAGTCGACTTCTGTACTCGCTGAGTCAAAATTGGATCCGGTAGCGGCACAAACTTAAGTCGTAGTTTTAATGACATAGGGAAGCAAACGCTGTTCGGCCACTTGTGAGCCACTATTGCCGCTTTCCCCTTGATTGATCTCAGTTTGTCGAGGACCTTCAATAGAAAGTTGGGTGGAGGGAACAGGTAAATCCTGGACCATCTGTTCCAGTCGAGGGACATAGCGTCCACTGCTTCCGCTAGAGGATCCTCGTACGGGGACACATAACAATGTATCTTCTTCTTGTCGTTCGTCGCAAAGAGGTCTATCTGCAGTTCTGGGACTTGACTCGAGATGAAGGAGAATGATCCTGTGTCTAGGGACCATTCTGACTCTATCTGTGTGAATCTGGATAGAGCAACTGCCATCACATTGCGGAACCCTTGAAGGTGAACTGCTGACAAGTGCCATCTCTTCTTTTCCGCCAGCCGGAAGATGGCCAACATCACTTGGTTGATTTGAGGCGACCTCGACCCTTGTCGATTCAGGCATCTCACTATCACCTCGCTGTCTAGGACCAATCTTATGTAGGCCGAGTGGCAAGGAGATACCTTCTTCAGCGTAAGAAGCACTGCCATGGCTTCCAGAAAGTTGATGTGAAATGACTTGAAATGATTGGACCCAGCTCCTTGGACTTTCATTTGGTGAGAATGACCTCCCCATCCTTCCTTTGAAGCGTCTGTATGAATAGTAATTGAGGGGGAAGGTGGCTGAAGAAGTACCGATTTCTTCAGCTGCTTGGCTTTGGACCACGGCTTGAGAAGCGTTTGCAGACGAGTCGGTAGTGGTCTCATCAGATCTCTTCGCGCGTTTGATGCATATTTTCTCCAAACTCCGGTTGCATCCTTTAGCTGTGCTCTTAGCACTGGATCTGTTATTGAAGCAAACTGTAGAGAGCCCAGCATTCTCTCCTTTTCGCATCTTGATATCCATTTGGATTCTAGTAGTCTCTTGACTGATCCTGCTATTTCTTTCCTTTTCTTCACAGGGATGGAAAGCTGGTGTGACTGTAAGTTCCAGTGGATTCCCAACCACTGAAACTTTTGAGCTGGAGATAGTCGAGACTTTTCGATGTTGTTCTTGAATCCTAGATGTTCGAGGAACCGGATCACCATCTTGGAGGCTTGCATGCATTCACCATCTTGGAGGCTTGCATGCATTCTGTCCTGGATGCTGCCCACACCAGCCAATTTTCCAGGTAGGCCACTACTTGGATCCCTTTTAGGCGAAATTGATGGACAGCTGCGTTCGCAAGCTTCGTGAAAATCCTTGGGGCTATTATTTAGCCCGAATGGCATGGCTCTGAAGGTGTAAAGTCTTCGTTGTAGCTTGAACCCTAGGTAGGAGGAGAGGTGACGATTGATTGGAACGTGCCAATAAGCGTCTGACAAGTCTATAGAGACAGTGTATGCCCGTTTGGGCAGTAGGGTCCTTATGTGTTGAAGGGTCATCATCCTGAACTTGTAGTTCACTATGAACTTGTTGAGTAGCGACAAGTCCAGAATGACTCTGAGTTTTTCTGAGTCCTTCTTTGTAACACAAAACAGCCTTCCTTGGAACTTGATGGACTGTACTTTTCGGATTACTCTTTTCTCCAAATGTTCTCGAACATATTCTTCCAGGACGGGGGTAGAGTGTTGGAAGAACTGTGGGAACGGAGAACGAGTGCTGTAACAGCTCCAACCCAGTCCATTCTTGATTAGGCTGTGGGCCCAGGGATCGAAGGTCCAACTATCCCGAAATAGATGTAGTCTCCCTCCTACCGGAAGCATCTCACTTCTGTTGTTGTGGACCTGAGGCCTTGCCTCCTTGACCACGTCCTCCCCTGAATCTCCTTCCTCTTGAAAGGCGTCTAGAGGAACCCCTAGCTGCTCCTCTAGCTCCTGGACGAAAGGTCGTTGTCTGCCTTTCGAATGCTGGGTTGAACGCAGGCGACTGAGTCGCCACCGCTTGAGGTACCAGCTGGTACGTGATTGGAAGTTGTGCCACCATCTGAAGCACCGCGGTCGCCGGAGGTTGTTGCTGTTGCTGTCTATAAGGCTTAGCTGGCCAAGAGGATAGCCTAGGCTTCTTTGTCTTCCTCTTAGGTTGGGGACCCTCATCCGGGGAAGACTTTCTCTTAAGAGTTAGGCCCCACTTTTGGAGAAGGTTCCTATTCTCCGTGCCGGCCTTATCAACTACCTCTTTGACCACTTAATTAGGGAAGAGGTCCTTACCCCATATACAAAAGGAAATCAATTTCCAAGGTTCGTGCATCACTGCAGCCGAGGTGAACACAAACTCTCTACAAGCTCTCCTAGCTTTGATGAAACTATAGAGATCCTTTGTCACCATGGCCAGATGGGTTTTGGCCACTACCATGAGCATGTCTTGGTTCTTGGGGTCGCTTGCCATCGTTTCCAGAGTCGTCTGTAAGGACATCGATGCAGCAAGTCTCTCCTTTGTCTCTTGCTCCCTACGCAAGAGAAGGTCCTCACCGAACTGACGTCCGGCAATATCGGCTTCCAACTTCCCGACTGGGAAGGTAAGATTACCGTCCTTCCAGTCCTTCTGGTCCAAGGGTAAGGTCAGGGACAACGGCTTGCACTCCTCCAAAGAGGGACATGGTTTCCCTGCCTCAACCGCCTTCAAGGCTGCCTTATATCCCTTTTCCATAAAGGGAAAGGCTCTGGTTGGAGAAGCCACAAAGGAGGGATGCTTTTTACTCAAAGCTGGTATCTTTGAGTTTGTGAAGCCCCTCTCTTTCATTGAGCTCGTTAGTAAGGCCTGTGCCTTACTATGGTCAAAGACTATGACCTCCTACGGCTCTGTCTCCTCCTTTGAGGCTGGCTCCTTCCTAAGACAGACATAGCAGTCCGGGTAAGACTCCTTGTTGGGCCAGAATTCCATTTCTTCAAAGGAAATTGAACCCAACTTCTCTGATATGACAAACTTCCTAGTTGTCATAGGCATGTGTTCGGTATACCTCCAAGGATTGGCATCCGAGCACAAAGGAAGATCCTTCACGTTAAGCTTCTTCTGGGGCCCACGTGATGCTGCAAGTCTACGCATTTCCAACTTCATTGCAGCTTCCTTTTCATCATTCTTCTTCTGCATCTGTTGAATCATCTCAACGATAGAAGAAAGAGTCCTTCCCAGTTCATCTGGGATAGCAGATGATGTTGAGGGAACAGGTTCTGGGGCCGGAACCGATGTAACCGACACCTCGTCGATTTCTTCCTCTTCTGTATCAGGAGCCTGGGTCAGCTCCTCTTCCTGGCCTTCTGCCAGAAGGTCCTTTTCGGTGTACTCGGACACTTCAGACATCCTATCGTCCAGTTGGATGTCTTGCAGGGCATCCGAGACTTCAGAATCTACCGGAATCTGAACTGTCGGGATCTCCGCATGAGGCTGAGGAATCACTGCATCCGCAGATGCCTTAGGAAAAAGGTAGGCCCTCATCTTCTTGCTTGGAAGGTAGGGGCCTGAAGTATTCTTCTGAAAACCCCTCACCCAGGTTAGTAACTTTTCCTTACCTGCATCCCTTGACTCCGCCGACATAGGGGTGTCAAATGCCCAGGAAATCAGGTTAGAACAGATAGAACATACCTGAGGGTCCTAATACCGTAGATCACCTTTGGAGACTGCGCATGCTGTGTGCCTCCTGCACAACTCATGTCCACAGAAGTTTTTGGTGCGGACATTGCAAAACATGCTCCCGCACTTCGGATGGTCCTCCTGTAAAGAGAAGAAAATCCATGAGTATCAAGTGAAGACATATCACTGGATTAACTTATTATCAATATATATAGCTTATAACAGTCAAGCTAGAAAGGAAAGAAGGAAAGACACATATTTGTATTTCCTGCCCAGCCAATTGCTGTAACCTTCCAGATATTAAAACTAACGTTAAGTCTCATTCCAGAATAACCTTCATCATATTTTCCAGAGGAAATTTTAGGTGTAGCTTACAACATGGCAAAAACTTTTAATATACTGGATAGTAATCAACAAAGACAAGAGCTCACTTTCTTTATACTCTACGGTCTCATCAAAAGGCTGTACAAGGCAACACCAAGTATGTTGGAAAAACTTTAGTGTTACAATATATTCTATTCTATAGTTTTCTCCATGCAGTATATACTATACTGTAAAAATACTGGCTACTGTATATAATATAATATCCTGCCGGCCGGCACATACCCTAGTATAGTTCAAAGGTATATTACCTTCAGACTATTGGGCGGCAGATCGCTGATTTCAGTGTGTGTGCCGGCCAGCAACCAGAAAACAACAGCACCCGGCTGCCGGCCGCTAATCGTAGTGGCCGGCAGATCTTATGGTGTGCTTCCGTTGCCGGCCGGCAATGGTAGGTGATACCAATGCCGGCAGTAATCAGGAACCAGAGAACTTCCACCCACCCGGCTGCCGGCTTAAGTGGCCGGCAGCCGGGCTAGGGGTACAATACACTAACAAGAAAAACAGTATGAATGTAAGGATATAAGGCGGCACTGCCTTACAGCCTTCCATCCAGAAAGAGTGAACATAAGGAAGGGGAGAATGTAACATTCAGACTTCCTTCTATCCATCGCCAGCCGGGCTCTACCGACAGAAATGGATGGTAGACCAAGGGAGGTCTGGGGATCACTCTACAGAAGTTAAGCCTCTGCCGGCCGGCACGTTTTTGCGGGATGGCAGAGGACTGAGCCAGTCCCACATCCTAACATACTCTAGGTACAGATGTAGAACGATGGCCAAGAGTTGTAATAGCTAGGCCATTACCAAGGATAGGGGGGAAAGGGGAAAAGTGTCCTGTAAACTTTGCTCTAGAATGAGATTTACCCCAACGGCTAAGAAAGCTCATCCTAGCCTAGGGTTTATCTATAGGGAGGGAGGTCAGCAATACTTGCCACCTTCCTCAATACCAAAACAAAGTTTGATGTTGCTATTCACTAGAAAATGGAGAATCTCATCCTCCAATCCGAGAATAACAACGCTGGACTAGTCTGCTAGACCACTAAAAGAAGGAATCATCTTGTACAGAAACCTTTGGATGTGGTCTAGGGAGGCTAAGCCTCCTATGTCTGTACCTAACCTAGCAAAGGAATCTCATTCTCTATGCCAGAAAGATACAGACCCCAGACTAATTACTCTGATGTTCTTCCCAAACCTGAAACCAGTCACTCTGATTACAGGATCAGGACAGAAACACCTTAGTATAGTTATACCTGAATACTATTCTGTTAAAACCACTAGGATTAAGCATAAGGCTTGAATAAGAGGGAAAAAGGGATTGAACTTAATCTCCCGAAGAGAAAAGAACAACTGGGGATGTGTGCAAAAATATACTAAAGCCCCATAGGCTACTAGCCTAGGCGCGGTGAGAATCTATTACCTAAATCACCGAAACTCTCTCGTATACAATCTTGGAAGATAAATATTCAACAATATCTTACATGTATAAATATGCCCATAGCTTTAATAAATTTATAACACTCGGAAATCTGTATATTATGCATGAAAGTACTAGGGCCAAACGCCTAGGCTACGAAACCTAGCATAGGCCAGGATCGGTTACCTCAATCACTGAAACTGAATTTACTAATGGCATCATATAAAGAATTCCAATTAGGAAAGCTAAATAGCTAGATTCATTAAAGCATAAAGACCGGGAACGTAGCTCTGGCTAACTAAATGACTCATGCATAGCGAGCGACAGCGTCCAGGACGCCTCCGGTAGGCAACAGCTCTTGTTTACGTTAATATCACTTTCGATTTAATTAAAAAGAACAAGAGCTCACATTTATACATAATAAAGATAATACTCAACTTTCTAAAGGCAGAAGAGGCTGGAAGCATCATAATGTTGAAATAAATCCAAGAATACGAGAGAATCACAAGGGAAACACCGAGTAGTATATCTACGCGATAAGGAATAGAGATGGCGCCGTCGGCGACGTCATGTACACACTCGAAGCGGGATAGAAGAGGTACCTTATTAACGGCTCTCCTTTCATTCTCGTTTTTCGTTTTCTTGCCACTTTGACCCCTCAAAGCGTTAATGCTGTTCGGGGTGAAGATAGCTATGTGGCGTGTCAAGGATACGTCCTCTGATATTACGCGATATCTCATTTAGATTTATTTAGGGATATTCGCTCCAGGAATTAGAATTCTCGATACCTTAAGGTAAAATTCTCTTGGAATATCACCGTAGTCAAATATACCCTAGGAAGCTACCCTAAAGGAACTTCCATCAGGACGATATGGCCTGAGCCCAAAAAAATAAATATATTCTATATAAATTACAATACTTTGAAAAGAATTTACATAAAACAAATAAATCACTCGAAATATTAAATCTGAACCAAACAGATTAAGACAACAATGTTACAATCAGAAAATTACATAATCACTTGACTTGAAATATGAAATCTGAATAAACCTTAAACTAAGACAAAAGAAATAATACTTTTGAAAACTATACAATGGCTTGTTTCACTTGAAATTTACTTTTATATCAACATAAAAAACTTGATACTTTATGAAAAGAGATAACCAGATAAGGACACAAATACCTTTTACGTTACTACACGGACAGTTACAAAACTTTACACAATGCCAACACTCACCCCAAAAGAATAGATTTAAAATGCCCTTAGACTTCTTTTATTACGTTTCAACACAATTTACAGTGGGGCACAGAATCAATTTGGAGAGGACACACTATAGGTACTGAGAGAGAGTGAGGGAGGCACTTTGGCTCTTTCACAGGACGGCTGCTTCTCTACTGCCGGAAGCATATCTGGAAGCGTGGGAGTTTGCCTAATGGCGTAAGGTTGCCAAAGGTTACTCACATGCATGCCTACCCACGCAGAAGTGAGACGAACTCTCTCATTTAGGTCAATCCACCTTTTACCTTGAATAAAAAAAAAAAAACACAAGATATAATCCAACACTAGGGCCCTCAAGAATCTTTCAAAACACGTGGCGTATGAGAATTGCATATTTTCTCACAAACATAATGCAATACCTCATAAAATATAAAGGAGCATTGTATAAGCCCTTGTTCACATCTCGTAGGGTCACATAACACACATAACGCTCTCAAACAAACTACCTAAGACTTCCTAACAAAAAAATGTGGGATAAAAAGTTAATTCGTAAAATTAACGTGAATTTACATATACTGACTTGAATGAAGAATACAATGAAATTAACGACGATAGTCTTATGTAATTTGCATATAGAATTTATGTCTACAAGAGAGGAACTCATCTTTTGGGCTGGCTATTCACCTCTTCAATCCACAAATGAAAAAATAAATAGAATCATTAATAAACTGCTGTATTTACTCTACACTAGTCCAGCTTCATAAGAATATATATATATATATATATATATATATATATATATATATATATATATATATATATATGTAAATATATCATTATATACATATGTATAAATATGTATAAATGTATATATATATATATATATATATATATATATATATATATATATATATATATATGTATATATATATATATATATATATATATATATATATATATATATATATATATATATATATATATATATATATATATACATATATATATATATATATATATATATATATATATATATATATATATATATATATATATATATATATATATATATATATATATATATATATATATATATATATATATATATAGTTAGAGAGAGAGAGAGAGAGAGAGAGAGAGAGAGAGAGAGAGAGAGAGAGAGAGAGAGAGAGAGAGAGAGAGAGAGAGAACTCAAAGGACTATGGAAATAGTAATGATGGGATTAACGCTGAGGGCCAGGAAAAGAACAACATAAATACAAAAGATTCTTAAATAGAGTATGTTCTAACAAGTAAGTAAAAAAATAGACTCGGGCAGGACATATAATAGATGGACAAAGTCTCTCCTTAAAGATTTAAAGCTTTTTAAATGTCACTCATGAATGGTAGTCATGAAAAATTAGAATATCCTTGAGACTGACCATATACACACATCTCAGTGTGCGGAAATTTTGTAAAATTGTAATGGTGCAGGTTTATAAATATACTAGCCATGAAAAAGAGAGTAAGGGGTTTGCTAAATTTGCTAAATTGTTTTCTTTTCTAAATAATTTTCTTAAACAATGGCAGATGCATATTGCTACGAGGGTGAGCTCTTAAAGACAAATATCCTAACGTTTTCGCATATATTAAATGAACGAATAGGATAAAGAATTTTAACATCCAGAGTTAAGATAATGAAAATCATAGAATTTTAACTCAAATACGAATACAATTCATAAGAGAATTATACCAATGAAAGATGTGCAAAGATAGAAAAACAACAATAACCTAATAATAATAAGAATAAACATGGAGAGAGAGAGAGAGAGAGAGAGAGAGAGAGAGAGAGAGAGAGAGAGAGAGAGAGAGAGAGAGAGAGAGAGAGTCGCCCTAAATCCCATAAGAGGACGTAAGAACATTTCATTGAACAAAGAAACTCAAATTTCAACCGAGGGAAATCGTTCATTATATGGAGCGGCTTACAAGTGTTACAAATTAAAAGTAAACTGAAGTCTATCAAAGCTAAGGGTAATCATTACAAGTCAAAAAATATTATATAGATAATATATAGAAGCAATATTGAGACTAGGATAGGCACCCAATAAATTGATAGGAAGAAGAAAACTGGGAACAAAACCCATAGAATAAAGAAAATTATTATAAGAGAAAAAGTAAAAGGTTATGAGTTTTGAGAAGTAAACAAATATAGAGAAATACAAACCAAAATAAAACTTAAAAGCACACGAAAGAGCTTCCCCAAGGGGAAAATTTTAAGGAGAGGGAAATATCTAGCTCCCCCGTCCTTTGATGAATACCTCTTATTTCCCTAATCTGTTATGGAGCAACGTTTGAAGTCGCAAAAAAAGAAAGAAAAAAAAAAAAGAGACCAATTCATGTATTAAGGTTTCATGTATTATTCACCACCACAATTTTCAATATACTGTGCTGTTGATGCTTTTGTGAAGACGATGCGACACCCACATAAAATTGATATTTTTCTCTTGATCAATATTTTCATGGTTTCGAAAGCAATGCAGAAGTTACTTTGAGTCCCGTCATCAAAAGGGAGCATTGTTCACAACCGACATATGTATACAGTTTACAAACTCTGTTTTTTTAAACATGTGCACACTGTTTGCAAAACACCTTCAAATTATTAGCGAACAAAGTCCACCGTCTAGATCTCTATTGTTTATAAGATCTTTCGTCATGAGGAGCTTGCTGCGGGAGCCTTTTAGTGTTATATAATGTAATACTTTCATCGAAATTCAGGAAAAAAAAATATAGGACGCTTATTAATAAAATTAATCTCAGAAATATTGATATATTATACTATCTGGCTTTCGAAAGATGTTAGAGAATGTGGAAGGGATATTAGCAATTGTATTTATATTGAATGTCAGCTACTGACTTCAAAGTATTTTTACAGAGAACAGAACCCAAAATCTCGTAAGAATAGCCTACATGAAGGTCATTTCAGTTTTCATCTATCTTTGTATTACAAAGAAGTTTTTGGGCGACTTACTTTCAAGCCTTTTCTACAACTTGAAAGTATTAGAAGAAACCCTCTCTGATATGGAACTTCATTCTGAAAATCTTTGATCATATCAAAGTAAGATTATTAAGAAATAAATGAACTAATAATGATTTCCCTTTGGTCAACTAAATTCATTCCTGCCTTAAGGAAATGCCCTTACTCGGATAATGTTTGCCAATTCCTAAGCAGCTGGGTAGAAATATCTATCATCAAAGAAATTTTGCCATGGAAGAGCGAATTCAATATTAAAGGGTACTTGAGGATTATTTGAAACTTTGTAATTCATGAGTGTTAGTAAGAAAATGGCCAAGTATTACATACTTATCAATCAAATAATAATGGTGGAGATAGGACTTTTTCGATTATGATTATAAATCTTAAATTGGTAAGAGTCGGAATCAATTCTTATCTCTCTTTACAGCTGAGTGGTCTAATCAGTCTAATGTTTACCCATATATCTATCGCTCATAGGTTCGAGATCCAATAGCAGAACAAATTCGATATTAAATGACATTTGTAGTTTCTAGGGAAAATCGTAAATTACGTGTGTTTTTTATAAGATAATCATATATATATACACACATACACACACACACACACACACACACACACACACACACACATATATATATATATATATATATATATATATATATATATATATATATATATATATATATATATATATATATATATATATATATATATATATATATATATATATATATATATATATATATATATATATATATATATATATATATATTCTCTATTACTATCTTTTATTAAAATTGGGTAGCAAATGTTCCCTCCGGCATTATATCTTTAGGAGATTTATTTTCTTTACTACCGTTGAACCCATAACAAGAGAAGTGTATCTGCAATTCCTTTGGAAAATAAATTTTATCAATATCATTATGAATAATTTGGTGTAGAGACATTTAATCAAGCAACCATACAATAAGTTACGTAATTGAAATTTCAGTTTTGAGTCATAAGGAATGCTAGAAATAGTCTCTCCTGGAGAGGATTATGATGTTTTTGCCTTAAGAGCTTAAAATAATTGCAATAATATTATTATTATTATTATTATTATTATTATTATTATTATTATTATTATTATTATTATTATTATTATTATTATTATTATTATTATTATTATTATTATTATTATTATTATTCACTTTTAATGATTACTGTGATGTATAAAAATTCAATGCGGTGTATTTATATTACGGTACGGAAAAAATCTAATATGAAGTAAGAAATCCCGAAGGGTTCAGAAGAATAAAATAAAAAAAATATGGAAGTTCAAGCAGAAGTTACATCACCAAAAAGAACTGCCATTCAGAAATTGTTATATCTTGGTAAATTGCGGTTTCCTTGCGGAAATGTTTTTATTAAGTTAATATGAATAATTCTGGCTAAATCTTTTATAAATTATGTAAACAAAATTATTTCATCACAAATGTTTTTAGAGCATTTTCGGACTGAGGTTAGTTACATGAAAGAGGTTTTCATAACGGAGACATGACTGTAACTTCAGTAGGAATAGTTTTCTGGAAGGGAGAGGAAAGTCAAGTTTGCTTTAGGTTCTGATATCTCTCTTCTCTTCGACATCTCTAACTGCAGGGTATTGATATTTATTTTGTGTTTGAATCCCTTTATGACTGAAGTATTAATACCTGTCTAAACCTTGTGGAATTTTGTGCTTGGATTACTTTAACAGAACCAAGAGTTAATAATGGTCTGAGCTTAGTGCATTTTTTTCCAACTGCTTCAACGAAATGAAGTGCTAAGAACTCTGTGTAACCACTGAATAATCGATACATAGTCACTCGGTCAAACTACTATATAGCATAAACTTTAACGTAACTACCATTTTTGAAACGATATAAATCATCTACACATATAAATTGGACCCAAGCAGTGTTCTGCCTTTAGCAACAAATTATTGTCTTACAATTTTCTTTAGTAAAAAACTGTACTTCTTTTTTCTCAAGATTTAGCATTGACTAGTGTGGAATGTGATATAAATTATGTGATTTTGTAATCTGTTGCGTGAACTACTGCCTAATACCGCTTTATTTGCACTATATAAGTGATGGATCTTTGAGAATTTTATATTGTATTTAAATTTGTAATACAATCATATTCTTGGAAGTAATCCGTATTATTTATTCTTTTGACTTTTTTTATAACTATGTTACCACATCGAGTCTGGTCGCTATTACTCTCTCAACTATTCAAGTCGTACACCTAAAAGAACTTCACGCATTTCAGATCATCGATTTCCTTGATTGAGTTTCTGAACTTATTAAACAAAAACCTAACAGGGGTGATATTTTTTCAAACTAAACTTTCTGCAGAAGAGCTGGCCAGCCCTTGCTCTCTCTCTCCAGATTTTAGGGAGATATTTATGAGGTGGCACCTTGAGCTTATTTTTTTTTCTTTTTTTAAAGCATCAGCTTCATAAAAAGTTTGTTCATGGTTTGACAGATGTTTGAAATTAGTCAGCGATCTATTTGCAAATATTGTGAAAAGAATGTAAACTAATAAATTAAATTTTTTTAAAAATGTTCCACACTTTGATTTTGAGGAGAGTTCGTTAGCGTAGATTGCCAACTGTTTAGACAGTTTTCAAATATCATTAATGTGGAGATGTTTCAGCACGGCATATAACCAGATTCCCAAAATTTTAGAATAAAGTTTTCTGGTGTAAACGAGGCATTGTAAGTAAGCTTAACTTCATCATTTATTACATATAACTTCACAATACCACTTAAGTACCGCCCATCATTATCACCGGCCTTAAGACAGGTATAGCTTGCGTTACCCACAACTTTAGGTATCACTCTGTGTCTAGAGGCAAATTCTCTCTCTCTCTCTCTCTCTCTCTCTCTCTCTCTCTCTCTCTCTCTCTCTCTCTCTCTCTCTCTCTCTCTCTCAGTAGCTATCACACAAAAAAAAATAGAAAATGAAACGCGCACATCTGTTTAGCTTTCATAGAACGAAAAGGCCCTTATTTCTCATAAAACAAATGATTGGAGGAATTTTTACCTTTGGTTTTATTGTTATGTCATTGCATTACTAAAGTTTATCTTAATTTGCAGTTAATATACTGTTTAAGTTGATTTTTCCTCCGTTTCCCCAATAAAAAGTAAAATATTGTTTTCAAAAGCTATTGAATTAATGTTATAGCGCTTTTGTTTTCTAATAATTTCATAGTGATAATATTTATCTAAATAACGGAATATAATTCTGATATATTGTATGTAGACGTAAGCATATTATGTAAATTGCGTGAGACTTTTGTCGTTAATTTCATTGTATTCTTTATTTCTAGGACTCCACTTTTTATTTCAAGTATTTTTTTTTACGAAGTCTTACGTAATATGTTTGAGAGTGTTATGTGATCATACATGATAGGAACAAGGGCTTATATAATGTTCTTTTATATTTTTATGAGGTATTGCGTCATGTTTGAGAGAGAATATGCAATTGTTTTGGGTACCAAGTCCTTTGAAATTTTTGCATAAAATCTAGTGATAGGACGTTATCTTTTTTTTTTTATTTCGGGGACAAAGGGTGGGCGGAGTCAGTTGACTGAGAGAGTTTGTCTCCCTGTTGCTTGAGTAAGCATTCAAAAGCATTGATAACTCTGATGCCTTTGCCCAGCCCCCATGCTTCCCAGTTCTTTGGGAAGTTTTTTGAAGTTGCTAAGTTTCATATATAAGGTGAAATCCGGGTTAGATAGATGGATAGAGATTTCCAGCCTTAAGACAGCCATCTTCCCCTCTCTCGCTCACGCACACAGCTCAGCATATTGTTTTAAAATTGTTCAATGAAAAATCAAAGTTTTGCTGTGACGAGTATTTGTAATCATAGTGAGTACTCATAAATATTTACTTAGAGTTTTTGTAAACGTCCGTGAAGGAAGGCTAGGTATTTACATTGTAATCTGGATATCTATTTTTCATTTGGTGTTAAATTTAAATATTGAATTCAGATTTAATTTCAAGTGAAACACGTGATTGTATAATTTTCATAAGTATTTCTTTTGTCTTAGTCAGAGATTTGTTCAGATTCAATATTAAAGTCAAGTAATTATATAGTTTTCAGATTATAACATTTTTTTCTTAATCTAAGTTTTGCTCTGACTTAATTTTTTGAGTGATTCATTTGATCTATATAAATTCTTTCAAAGTGCTGTAATTTACATAGAATATATTTGTTTTTGTAAAGAGTGTATTATTCCAATCACTATTATTTAGAATAGTATCCGTCGTATCCTGTTTATGAACAGCAGTAAGTTTATTCGTAATAATAATTTATCCAGTTTAGTTTTGAGTGTACTTAAAAGACCTTTGAATATTCAGAGTTTTATATATTGCTATCTGGGAGTTATTTAGCTGTCTCAGAGTTCGTGTATTAATATCTTTTAAATGTAACAGTTTTAATGTAAAAGCAAACAAGTGAGTTTGGAATTCAAGATTAACTTGCCGCTCGTAATATATATAAAATTATGTTTGGTTGCCAGTCACGAGCCATAGTATAATAATAGACCATAAAAAAACTAAAAATAACACAAGGAAGAGAAATAAGATGTGTCCGCATGCACCCTCAAGTAAGGGAACCCTACCCCAAGACAGTGGAAGACCATGGTACATAGGCTATGGCACTACCAAAGACTAAAGAACAAAGGTTTGATTTTTGAGTGTCCTCCAACAAGATCTGCTTACCAAACTCTTCTACCCTTACCAGAAGGAAAGTAGCCACTGAACAGTCATAGAGTACCTGTTAACCCTTGAATGAAGAAGAATTTTTTTGTAATATATATATATATATATATATATATATATATATATATATATATATATATATATATATATATATATATATATATATATATATATATATATATATATATATATATATATATATATATATATATATATATATATATATATATATATATATATATATATATATATATATATATATATATATATATATATATATATATATATATATGTGTATGTATTATGAATGGCAAGCTATACAACCTATCGAATTTCAATCTCACCTGTTTGCTTTTACCTTAAATCTGTTACACTTGGAAATATTGATACCCAAAATCTGAGACAGTTATATAACTCCCAGAAAGCAATATATGAAACACTGAATATCCAAATGTCTCTTAAGTACACTCAAAACTAAACTGGGCAATTATCCTTAAGACTTATGTAAACAAACTAACCTTCCTTCAATACAAAAACGAAATATATAAATAATCCATGAATAATCTATTGTATTTACTCTGCACTAGACCATCTTCATAAGATAGTTCCCCTCAAAAATACTATCTATTCCGGGCCTGAATCCGTCGATTTACCCGGAGATAAATAATCTGCAATCACGTTATCTTTACCTGGTATATGATTTACATTAATACAATAAGGTTGCAAACATAATGACCATCTAGTTAACCTTTGATATTATTTTTCATCTTATTAACAAAAGTTAAATGATTATGATCCGAATAAACTTTAATCTCTTCATTTTTTGGTCAATTCACATAAACCTCAAACTTGTTTATTGCTGTGACGAAGGCTATTAGTTCCTTTTCAATTGTCTAGTAGTCTTGCTGATGTCTCTTCAGCTTGCAAGACATAAAACAAACAGGGTGAAGAATTCCTTCCTTTTCTTCCTGCAATAAGACAGCTCCAATCCTGTTATCTGACACATCCACTTGGATAAGGAATTTCTTGTTGAAATCAGGTGCTTGCAGTATTGGTTTCAAAGTTTATATGGCCTTTATCCTGTCAAGGGATTCCTGACACTCGCTGGTCAATACAATTTTTTTCTTGGGGCTAGTCAAATCCGTCAGGGGAGCGACTATAGCCGAAAAATTTAGGCAAAAACATCGGTAGAATCCTGCCATCCATAAAAAGCGCTGTAACTACTTCCTCATTGCGGGGGTGGGTAATGCACTCCTTATTCCTTCGACGTTAGCGGCTACCCGGGTGATTAGTCATCTTTCTTCTTCAAATCCCAAGCGCCGAACTGTTGCCTTTCCAAATTTGCTCTACTCCATGTTAATTGTTAGGTATGCTCCTCGAAGATTTTGAAATACCTTCTTCAGGATTCGGAGATGTTCTTCCAAGATTGATGAGTATACCACAATATTGTTGAGATATACGCCTACTCCTTCTATTGACCCTAGAAGATTATCCATCACACTTTGAAAAGTAGCAGAGCGTTCATTAGACCAAATGGCATGACGGTGTATTGCTATAACCCAAACGGGGTTGTAAAGGCTGATAACAATTTTGCGTTGTTGTCCAAAGTAATTTGATAATAGCCTTTTAACAAGTCGATCATGAAGACGAACCTCGCTTGTCCAATGGACAATTATCGGCCATGATGATCGGTTTTAACTTTCGGTAGTCCGTACACATCCAAAAAGATCCTTCCGGTTTTTTAATGAGCAAGCATGGAAAACTGTAGGGGCTAGAAATTTGTTCGGCTAATCCATTTTGTAACAAATAGTCTACTTCTTTTCTCATCACTTTTCGGCGATACGGCGACAATCGATAAGCGCATTGTTTAAATGGTCTTTCCGTTTTTTTAGGTACATCTCATTCTATGTCAGGTTTGTTCATTTAGAGACGTCCTAGACAATTTTAGGGGAACTTATAATTAATTGACTAAATTCCTCTTTTTGCTCATGGTACAATTGTGTTAATCTCTCTTCCAAGTTCCAAATGATAGATGAATTGTTCACTTTGCTTACTGCCCTTACCTCATATCCATCGCATTATACACTTGTGAAGCTTCGGTCTCGTTTACACTTAAGAAGGGTTTCAGTTGGTTAACGTGTACTTTCCTCTGACTTTTCCTTCTTCCTGGGGCTTTAATAACGTAGGTCAGATATCTTTTCTTCTCCAAAATCTCGAATTTTTCCTTGACTCGTCTTAAGGATTTCTAGGGAAAATATGCTTATCTCGCCAATCTTTTTCCTCAAATTCTTGACATATTCTCTATCCATTTCCTCTCGGTCCTTCCCTTTTTCTGCTAACATTCTAATCAGTCCTCGTACTTCTCGTCCAAATTCCATTTCATTCGGGCTACATCCCATGCTTTCTTGATAAGCATTACATACCTCGAATAACATCAATGGTAGTCCGATGTCCCTTTCATTCCCTGTTTCGTTGCAGACCTTCGTTACCATACTTTTCATAGTTTGACTAAACCTCTCTAATGCACTTTGGCTCTCCGGATCATTAACAGTTGATAGTTGTTGTTTCACATCCAACTATTTCATTATGTCCTGAAATAAATTTGACATGAAATTCGTTTCTCGGTCACTTTGAACGATCTCCGGCATACCAAACTTAGTAAATAAGTCTAGTAACTTCTCGCCGATTATTTTGGCACTGATGTTCCTGACTGATACGGCTTCTGGGTATCTTGTCACTGGACACATCAAGGTTAACATATATTTGTCACCTTTTATTTGTCCTTAGCAAGGGTCTCACAATATCGATCATTACCTTGCTGAAGGGTTCTCCTCGCACTTCTATTGGGTGTAGGGGAGGTTTCTTAATGTACTCCTTCAGCTTTCCAACCATCTGACATATGGGACATGCACATAAAAAAAATGGCTTACGTCCTTATGCATGCCAGGCCAGAAGAATGTTTCATAATCTTCTATGTCGTCTTCCTTATCCCCACATCCAGTCTCGTGCACTACAGAGATCATATGTCTTTTGAATGGTGCGGGAAATATATCTATCGATACATTCCCCATTAAGCATTCCCAGGGATATCAGCAGGCCTATACTTCCTCATGTGCAAGCCATCCTTAAGATAATAACAGGTCAGAGACTGCTGTGCCTTCGTTTCGTCCACCACATGGTACATTAACTCTGTTAACGTTGCCTCCTTCCTTTGCAATCCTATCAGCCTTTTCCTACTCACTTATCCTACTTCCAACGTTGAGTTTTCTATTTCTTCTAGGTCCATATCTTCTTTGTCCTATTGTCCGCTCATCCGTTGCTCCTCTTTACTTGGGCTTACCCGGGAGTTCTCCTCTTGTGTATCCTCAAGGGAATCCTCTTCTTCTGAAAATAAATCCTCCAAGTTCATTGCTCCTTTGATTTTTTTTTCTTTTTCAGCAGCCACTTTCTTCATTATACTCCTAGTTGTCACACAACAAGGAAACAGATATGGGAAATCATTCTCGAGTTCAGTCATAGTACTATACTTTACTGGTTTATTCGTTACAATGGGACAAGGTACAAACGGAGCCCCACCAACCTCATTACCCAGCAGGACGTCTACTCCTTTGACAACCAATGAATCCTTAACAGCAAAGTCAAAATTACCTGTCACAAACTCGCATGACAATTTCGAATGGCAAATGTGGGTAACTTCTTCACCTATTCACTTTAACATAACCGAGTCCCCTATGAGAGACTGTTATACCAACATGTGTACTCCTTGTACCACCACAAAATGGTTACAACCTGTGTAGCGCAATATCTGACCGGTGGTTTGCTGACTCCCGTCTATTGCTACTAACATACCTTCATAAATATATGGCTTAAAGGTATCTGCACTTCTTGGGTTTGCCCTTTTTGCCATGTAAATATTGGGTGGTTTATTTTCCTCTTCAACCTTTCGCGATTGTTTCTTCGTCTGCATTCTGTGAAGTCGAATTATCCTTAATCACTTGGGCGACTGCCTTCAGTTGGTTTGACCAACATTGCTGACTGATATGGCTTTGCTTGCCACACTAAAAACAGACAATATCAACCTTTTGCACGTCTTTCACAATACTTGAAGGATGATTCGACGAATTTTGCTCTGGTTCTATCGCATTCTGCTTAGGTACATTACCATTGCTACTTTCGCTATAACTAATGAACTTGTTCACATACATATTACTGAACTGGTTTCCGTGGTTCGGCGAATACCTGGCAATTGCTTGTAACGATGGTTAAAACTTTATTGCCAAGGAAGGTTTATTACTGATAATATTATAATCTTCATTCAGTGAAGCAGCTTCATCAAGTTTCTTCACCTCTCTCTCTGAAGTATGTTCGAATATGTTCAGGAATTCTTCGTAGATACTGTTCTAGTATTATCAGTTCTTCTAAATAAGCCATCTCCCTCATGGTAGCAGCCTCTGTCCATCTCTTTAAAACATCGCCGTACTTTATAAGCGTAATCCAGGAAAGTAATATTCTTCTCGTTCCTCAAACTTCGGAATCTTTCATTATAATATTCAGGGGTCATCTGATACACTTTCTTAGTCATTTTTGAGTTTATAGGATGGACTTGAGGGTTTTTCTATATGTTGGCGAATCCTTATTTTAATGGAATTGTTGTCCTCTTTATGGGAAAGACTTCTTCTCACACCTGGCTTATATCATGTGGCTGACCTGGGAAAAGAGAGAAGAGTCAAGTGCTTGGAAATTGATGATTATGATCCTATATGGTGTCAGAAAATACCTCCTTTGTGCTGAAGCCTGTCTGTGGGTATATTTCAAGATAATGGGAATTTACAAGAGTAAATCCGTTTTACATGGAGGGGAAACTAAACTCACTTCACACTTCCATCCTCAAAAAAAAAGATTTCCAGCCCAATGAAAAGGAAATCATCTCCCACTGAACTGAAATTACTGCTCGACTTTCATGAAATAGGTGGAAATACAACTATTAATTTATCCTTAATCTACGTATATGCACATTAAACCCTAATTCATCCGTAAAAAGCAGTCTGCTAAAAGGTTCGGATTCCATAGGATATGCAAGATATTTAGATTTAATTATTGCAGCCGTAGACTTCATTTGAGTAGTGTGGGTTTTTTTTTTTTTTTTTCGTGGTTTGCAAGAATGTTCAGGGATTGTGGTCTGTAAAGATGTTAGTAGGCAATGAATTATATTGAAGGTAAAAAGAGAAATGTTCTACAGCTAGGATTTAACCCAATAACAAATTTTCTATGGTGGCATAGTTCTTTTCATGCTGGTTAAGTTTCTTGGAGAAGTAGGACACAATGTGCTTCATGTTTTGATCATCTTCCTGCAATAGGACTCCACCAGCCCCATGACTAGACCAATCATACTTGTTATTCTTCTTGAGAAGATTGGTGAGAGGCAAGGCTATGATAGTTTTCACATAACTTTCGGTAATAACCAGTCATTCCCAAAAACCGACGCAATGCCTGGCGGCTTTGCGGGACTGGAAATTCTTATTTGCTCTCAACCTTCACTTGTACTAGGCGAACAGACCCCTGACCTACTATGTGCCCTGAGTAGGTGTCTGTTGTCTGTACAAAAACACACTTAGTGAGATTGATTGTGAAGTTGGTCTCTGTTAAACGTTGAAAAAGGGCTTTTAGTCTCTTCAGGTATTCCTTCCAAGAGTTACGACAACACCTTCTATGTCCTGTACCAAACTGTTAATCATTCACTGGAATGTTGCTGGAGAATTTCTCATCCCAAATGGCATCACATTGTATTCAATTAATCCTTGGGAAATTACAAAAGCCAAAACCTTTTTGGGTGTCTCAGTGAGAGGAACACACTAATACCCCTTCAACAAATCCCACTTTTTGATATATCTAGCATTCCCAATGGTATCAGCTCAATCATCAAAATTTGGCAAGGGAAAAGAATCTGGCTTTGTGCCGTTGTTCACCTTCTTATAGTCAGTACAGAATCTGACTCCACCATCAGGCTTTTCCACTAACACACATGGTAAAATTCACTGTGAGAAACATTTTCTAATAACCCCATGCTGTAGCATGTAATTAAATTCCTTCCAAATCAGTTCTCGCTTCTTTGGTGATACTCTGTACGAATGTTGACAGACTGGGCATGCATCTTCTACGTCCATATCATGTTCCATTATATTTGCCCAGCCGGGAACATCAGGGAAAAGCACACCGTACCCTCCCACTAAAGCTTGGACATCAGCTTGATGCTAGGGAGCTGGATGAGAAACCTTGGTCTTAAAGTCCCTGAAAACCTCAAAATTCCTAATTCGGGCTTCAAGTGGCATGTCCTTGAAAAATTGTTTTCTTCTCTACTTCTCTTGGAGGATTTTGTTCTTCCTCCTCTTCTTAACCTTGAGGATTCTGTTCTTCCTCCTCTTCTGGTTTTTCTGCCTGTCTCCATATTACTGATACATGAACAGGCACAATGGCTGGTGGTGGCTTTTGGGGAGTAGAATTACCACTGGTATCCCAAACAACATATGGTTTCATCATGTTGACGTGAATCACCTGGTGTTCCTTTGTTCGGTCTGGTGTCCCTACCACATAATCCAGTTTGCTGAGCTTCTTCGCGACCTTATACGAGCCCTGGTATTTGGCCACTAAGGGTCTACCAGGCACAGGTAGAAAGATGAGCACATTATCTCCCACTCGGAGTTGTCGTGCTTCTGTCCTATTTGCTTGGTCATACCAGGCTTTTATTTTTCCTTAAGACTTCTGCATCTCCTCATGAGTCATTTGGCAGACCTCGCGTAAACGCTGTTGGAAACTCACCACATAGTCTAGCCCCTTGGTACTTTGTTCTTCAACGGTCTATGTTTCCCTCAAAAGTTTGAGAGGTCCACATACTTGATGTCCAAAAGACCAGATGAAAGGGGGAAAACCCCAGAGATTCTTACCATGAATATAGAATAGCAAACAACAAGAACAGCACGTCTGCGTCCCAATACGTGTTTTCTGGTCTTCAAAGTATGCACGTAATGCATTTTTCAACGTGGCATGAAACCTTCCCAAAGCACCTTGAGACTGTGGATGATAAGCATAGGACATTTTGTGCTGCACTCCTAACTCCTTAAGAGTGCCTTCAAAAACTTTTTACAAGAAAACACAACATATGTCAGTTTGAATAACCTTTGGGAACCCGAATGTGGCCACAAACTGTACCAGAGCCTGCAATACATTGTGGCTTGTTCCTGCCTTTAATGGATACTCTTCAGGGAAACGTGTTGACACACACATTAACACCAAAAAAATATGCATGTCCCTTTTTCATCTTTGGCAGAGGTCTGACAATATTCATAATGATCTTGGAGAAGGGTTCTCTCACCAGTGGGATGGGTTGTAATGGTGTTTTTTCATAATTTGGATCTTTTTTACCTATCACTCAGCACAAGTGACAAATATGGCAATATTCTGTAACTCCCCTGTTCTAATTAT
>NC_090745.1:62970567-62973067 GCF_036898095.1 Palaemon carinicauda | reverse complement strand
AAAGATGAATGGTATTATCATGTACAATCTGAAATAGACCAAATACCACGACACGATGTATTGTTAATTTTGGGTGATATGAATGCAAAAATTGGTGAAGAGGTACATGCTTTCCAGGGCTCTATCGGCCTTCATAGTCTTCATCAAGAAAGCAATGGTAATGGGATTAGATTGGCAACATTTGCACTACAAAACTCTATGGTCATCGGAGGTACTATTTTTCCCCACAAGGAGTCCCAATGGTAACAATATCAATCAAATTGACCTTATAATGATTAAGAAGAAATTTAGATCAGCTCTGTTTGATACTAGGGCTTTCAGATGTGCAGATTGTGACTCTGGCCATATGTTAGTGATTTGGAAGCTCAGAGTTAAGATAAAAAGTAAAAGATTGACAACAATAAGAACCATCAACCCAAATATAGAAAAATTAGAAGATACAGACGTAAGAAATGCCTATGCCATAATTGTACAAAATAGATTTAAGATACTAGAAGAAGAGGAAATAACATCAGATTGAGGAGACATTAAAGTCAGTAGTGACTGAAGCTGCTATGGAATCTCTAGGACCATGTATCAATGCACGTAGAAGGAACAATCGGTTTGATGAAGAGTGTAGAAGTGCTGCTGAAAGAAGAAAACGCTGTAGGATGAATTGGATAGAAGACAGGGATAACATTGAAAAGAGAGAAGATTTAAGAGTGTCTAGAAATTTAGTAGCAAGCACAAACAGAAGAAAGAAAAGAGAGAAGGTAGGAGAGGAACTGAGAGAAATTGAAGAAAATAGAGTGCATGGAAAAACGAGAAAGCAATTTCAGGGAAGTAACAGGATGAGAAATTGATTCCAGCTAAGAATTAACTTAATCAGAAATAAAGAAGGTAACATAATTATTGGAAAAGAAGAGATACAAAGGAGGTGGATTGAACACTTTAAGAAGCTTTTCAATCGGCCATCACCTCATAACCCAGTGGATGAATTGGAGATAGAGGGAAATATCGATGATTTGGAGGCACCAACCCGAGAGGAACTTACAGATGCTATAAGAAAACTTAAAAATAATAAAGCAGCTGAGATTGATAATATAGCTACAGAAGTAAACAAGTATGGAGGCCAAGCTCTTCATGATAAGATTATTAGCTTAATGTAAAGCATATGGGAGAATGAAGTAATGCCATCAGACTGGGAGGAAGGGATTCTGGCCGTACTACATAAAAAAGAAGATCGCACTATAGTATATGTGGAAACTATGCACGCATTTATCATACTCCCAGGTGGATACAAAATCCTTGCAAACATCTAATACAAATGACTACGAGTTTATTTTGAAGATATAATTGGTGACTATCAGGCAGGCTTTATACCAAACTGAGCTACAGCTGACCAAATTTTCACCATAAGGCAAGCTCTACAGAAATGTTGGGAGATTAACAAAAATTCTTACCATCTATCCATAAATTTAAAGCAAGCTTATGACAGTGTGCATTGACCATCATTATGGAACATACTGAATTTTTTCCACAAACCAGAGAAATTGATAAATCAGGTCCAAATGTGCTACCGGAATACAACAAGCAGGATCAAGGTCAGGGGAATACTGACAGAACCTTGGAGGACTAAAGCCGGGATGCATTATATCAACACTTTTGTTAAACTTAGTACTGGAATGCATAATGCGAAATACACCTCCTACCAGATTACCTATCCAGCTGGATAATACCATTATAGACAGACTTGGATATGACAATGATGTGTACCTTTGTGGAAAACATCAATCTAGCATCGAAGAAACATATGTGGAGTTTAAAAACAATGCAGAATGTAAAGGCATGAAAATAAAAAAAATAAAAAAACTAAGATAATGGAGGTTTCAAGAACACCAAATCTAGCCGGAGATGTGGATTTTGGAGGATCATAACTGGAGGCAATATCCACATTTGAATATCTTGGTTCCACCATAACGTCACACAACATGATCCAGGAAGAAGTTAGGCTAAGGATTGTAGCTGGGATAATATGCTCATGGGCACTCGATAACATCATAAGATCCAGAATTTTATCTAGGCCCACAAAAATACAAGTATATACCGCCATTATCTGTCTAGTGGTCCTATACAGATGTGAAACATAGGAACTCAATAGGCAGTTGAAAAGTAAACTTGAAGTTTTTCAACGCAGTATCTTGAGGTGGATCTGGGGACCGGTTTATGATGACAAAGCAGGAGAGTGGCGCAGTCGCCACAATCAGGAATTGATAGCTCTCTCAGGACTACCACTTATCTCCAATGTTATTAGATCGCAGAGACTTTGATATGAAGGAATTATAGCTAGAATAGAGGAGAGAAGGCTGACTAGAAGAGTTATGTTAGGTAAACCCATAGGTACCAAACCAATAGGAAGGCCTAGAAAGAGATGGCTGGATAATGTAATTGAAGATTTGGACATCCTGGAAATAGACCCTAAGGAGTGGATGGAGCTTGCGCAGGATGGGGCTCTCTGTAG
>NC_090745.1:62955567-62963067 GCF_036898095.1 Palaemon carinicauda | reverse complement strand
TATATATATATATATATATATATATATATATATATATATATATATATATATATATATATATATATATATATATATATATATATATAGGTGTGTATGTATATATATGTGTAAATATATATAAATAAATATATATATATATATATATATATATATATATATATATATATATATATATATATATATATATATATATATATATATATATATATATATATATATATATATATATATATATATATATATATATATATATATATATATATATATATATATATATATATATATATATATATATATATATATATATATATATATATATATATATATATATATATATGTTCCACTTAGACATAATCATTTCCCATTGATTAGTGTGTGATTTTTTAGAAACTTTGCTGAAGCCTTTTTGGGGGTTTTATCTCTGCGGTGGCGTATTTTGTTCACAAATTTATAGTTTATCTCGTTATGTGTCGAGTGGTCTTAAGAAATGGTCGGTTTAATTTGTGTCGGAAAGACTCATCCCTATATGATGAAACAGTAACATTTTGTTTTTTTAATCCGTTTTGACAGATAATTTAAAATGGCATTTATGATCACTGATGCCATATTACTTCGGCAATTGTGTCTAGGGTTACATTTACAACGTAAGTATAAAGATTTTTTTGAGCTGTGGTTATCTGAAGAAAAAAACTATCAAAAAGCATTAAGGAAATAATTTCTTGACACCTACCATTAGGCGATAGGGACTGATTTACTCACTGTTGCAATGTAAGTGTCATTGTTACTAAAGGCACCATCTTTAGGATAAACTCGAAATACCAAATTGCATCGAGTTTAGAAAGGCCTAAGTTACCAACAAATTAGTATAATGGCAGTTAAAATAATAGCTAGTATATAAAAATAAATACTGCATACAATGGATTTAGAACCACTGATTAAATGAGTCATTACTCCAAAATTACTTTTGGAACCGATGCACAGTATTGATGAAATGTATAAATACCGTGATCTGTCATAATGCGTTGTGTGAACCATTAATCTTGATAATCACATCTATATCACATCAATATGGCATTTATTTGGGAATATAGCCTATTGTGGTAGCCTATTGACAACGTCCCTGCCTGACGATCAGCTGGAATGGAGATCAAGACCCGGTCAAGCTCGATAGTCATTTTTCTTTTCTTCACCAACCTTGTGAGATAATGAGTTGAGGGGAGCCTATAGCTCTACTTGCTTAGTTATCAGAAGTCATTGCCTGGCCATCCATGGTCCTACTTTTGAGACAGGGATTGGGCGGTGATCATATTTATGTAATTATGATCAGTGTCTAGGGCACTGCCTCTTGCCTCTGCCATTCATGAGCGCCCTTAAATCTTAAAATAATTGTGCGTCATACTCATTTTAAAGAAAAAGATTTTATTATTTTAAAAGAAACGTGAAGATCTTATTCAAAGGGATGAATGAAATGTTCAATGAAAAAACCTAAATACATAAAAAAGGCCACACAAGAACTTGAAATAATTTCTCAGAGAATTGATATATTGCTTTGAAAGTGATAGAAAAGACACTGTTAATAGATTGAAGAAAGGTTAGATATCCATTTTTCCGTGAAATATAGCAATATTTATATATATATATATTGTTTCTAAAATTTTATTTCGATGTACTTATGATTTTAATCTTAGTATAATATTCAAGATAATTACTTGTGTTATGACAGTTGCAGTTACACCAATACAGCCTTTTAACAGAACGGGCACTTACGGTTCTGAGCGTCATCTAACACTTTCTTCTTCACTTCATATAAGTGAAAGAATTATATTCTGCAAAATACAGATTTAAAATAGGAAATGAAAATGACAATATTACTTATCAGTGTGTGAGTGCCTACATGAAAATACATACATGTAGACACCTTAATATATATATATATATATATATATATATATATATATATATATATATATATATATATATATATATATATATATATATATATATATATATATATATATATCCTCTACTGCTGCTACTACTACTACTGCTACTATTACTACTACTGCTACTACTACTACTACTACTACTACTACTACTACTACTACTACTACTAGAAACAAATCCTGAAGAAATACATATTTTTATCAAGATGCAGTTTGCTATACTTAGGATGAAAAGCTCTAAAAAAGATATACAATTGAAATTCCAGTCATTTAGAAACATCAAAAGAAAATTAAAGCGCCTTCATACTCGGACACTTTGAGACAAATAAACTTAAAATAAATTATAAACACGGTAGACAAAAAAAGGGAAATTTATAAATATCCCACATTACAATAAAAACTAAGCAAAGGGGTCCATTGTAAAAGTCACTAGGAGTCAAAATGTATTCAACTAGAAAGTAATGAATCGTATGGAAAACATCGATATTAAATTGTTTGCTTAACGTATACAGGGAACAAAACATCATTACATATCACATCTTCGACAAGAATTATAAACTCTTACACTGTAAGCAGAATACCACACTCTAAATTTTTTAAATATCGAACGTAATGATTTACCGTAAACACTGATATGTTCTAAATAAGAAACTAAAACATAGTAATTGAATATGAATAATAGTCTAATGCTTTAAAGCTCATACTCTGAGTACCATAAATAATGTGCAGAACTTTGTCTCTTTAGACATGAAGATCTCACCAGCAATATAACTGTTTCGGGGGTACAAGAAAAGAAACATCCAACAGGGATTGTAATTGCTGTGCTTCGTAATCTCCCATCCAAAATATAATGGAACCGTCAAATTTAGATGTGGTTTATAGAAATGTTTCCACTCTGATTCCTAGTAATTTGGTCTTAATACGTAGGGTATCAAAAAAGCTTGAAATGGGGAAAGCGTTCATTCTGCTTGTGTTTTTTTTTTTTTTTGGTGAACATGTTCCAGTGGAAATCACCAATGTTTGGAATGTCTGTGCCAGGTATGTAGAGCTGAAAAAGGACCTCAATCAACTGTTCGTCATCCTATGGAAATTCTTCTTGGCACCCAAGACTTTCCAAAAAAGCTACAACACTTGAAATTTGATATGCTTTTCCAGAAAGATGCTTCTCCTTTTTTTTTTTTTAGAAATATCCAGTTACATCGCAGCCTGACAGAGCATGAAGGGCTCATAACGCCTGCTCTTTTCCTGATCCCAAGGAAGAATACACACTAGTGACATCAATCATTCCTCTCTTTGGTCCAACACCTGTCATAAAGATCGTATCAGATGGGAACGGTTTTGACCACCAGACAGAAAGACCAAACACCCCAGTGTCAGGGGAATATATATGAAGAGTAGTAGCAACATGGTGAGAAACATAACGGCAGAGAAAAATTATTTTTCTATCAGCCTATTCGTGTGTACATCGCAGATCTGTCACATCTTTTCCATCAGTTAACCTTGCTTCAGTTCTCCATGTAGCCATCTTGCTTCTTTCCGTTGTCTCTGCAAAAATGATTACCTTATCAGAGAGATATTCTGGTAACTCATCTTTTGTTTTAGAAGGAGATATAAGGAACGCAATAGGCATTGTTTTTCTGCTCATTTCATTTGCATGTTCTTAAGTGAATTTTCAAATCATGTATCACACACTAAATGAGTTTCATCATATTTGTGGGAAGTGGGTTTTAGCTTGTTGTAAGATTAAATTGAAAAGTCATGGCATGTCTTCAAATCTGAATTTTTTTTCACTTTTTGAAATTCTGTCAATCCATCTAATACAGCCCCTGTGAATGATCTAGATTCTAGGACTGTTCTGCTTTCGCACATATGGTTCATTCAAAATATTCACTGCGTGAGTCTCCGTCAGATCTTTATGGTGCAGAGTGATGCTCTTCCAAAATTTTCGTTAAATTACTCTTGTTTGTGGGGGAGAGTAATTATTCCATCCACGTTAAACATTGGCAGAGCCACTGCAGTGATTTCCTACTTACTAAGGTAGCCATGTAGATCTCTGTCACTGTGACATCTCGGTACAACTAAAATCCTTGTAAAATGTGTACCATCTACCTTCAGCTGGACAATTGTGTCTGCCACTTTAGTCTTGACAGTCTTGTATGTCTTTTTACAGAGATAAAGTCTTCCTTTTTTCATGGGCTCCCACAAGCTACAGCTATCTACTTCAATCCGATTTCTCTTGTTGTTGTACATTTGGTTACCTTTATTTTTTTTTTTTTTTCATTTCTGGTGGGTCTCTTTCCATGATTTTATCAAAAATATACTTTGCATGAATATTGACGAGTTCATTTCCATCATATGTTACTGGATTAGTCAATGAAGTAAGACCTGTGTACAAACAGGTTATTTCCTGTTTTTGCCATTTTTCTTTGGAACCTGTTAGATCATAATGTCCTAACCCTATATGATCTGTGATGCCAAACATATTTTTGCTTCTGAAACCAGCCTAGCCAATTCAGGAGAGGTCAGAAAAAATTCCATCAGAGCCTTCTTCTTTTTTGTTATATTCGCCAACGCATGAATTACTTTCATTGCCCTGTTTTCATTTTCAATAGGTTCATCGGCACCTAAAGAACAAAAGGATACTTTCGTTTTTTTAATTACCCAGATTCCTTTATTTAACTCATTTCACAGATCTGGTTGTGTGCTTTATAGCTGTCTCTTATCTTCTATGTACCAAGCTATCATCCTGAGTAGCTAGTCATATCAAGAGCCAAGAAATTTTTCAAAAACTCTTCTTGTGTTGCTAGACGTAACTTCAAGTTTGCAGTCTGAACGGATCTAATGAACGGAAGCATTGTATCAATCATATGAAAATCCTGAACAGTCTTTAAATGCTGGTTTGTTCTCTAATTTTTTGGACTGGAATGTTTCCACTTTTGTCTGCACATTTAAATCTGTCAACACTTTTTAAAATCATTGTGGTTACATTTCATTTCTTTTGGAATGATTCCATTGCAAAATCTGAATAGTTTTCTAAAATTCAGGTTTCAGTCTTTCTTTGATTTTACGATGCAGATTGTAAAATGCATCACTGTAGCACTTGAAAGGGCAAGTCTCAATGTCATGTGGGTTTCAAAGGCTCTTCTTACAAATTTTCCAGCAAGTATTTTACATAGAGTGTTACTATCATACAATAAGGCAAATGTAGAATCAAGCCCTGTTCCATCGCAAACCTATAGTTTGAAGCATTGTTATTATTATGTGTAGTTTACTGGTCTAAGAACCTAGTTCTTTGATAGTTCTTTTTGCTCATAGCTAGCTTCAGTACAGGCTTGTATGATTCCAAATCCAAAGAAACAACTTCTTTAGCCTCAGGAGTTATAATATTTCCAGCTTCTTCATGAAAGTAAGTTTTGTGGTTGTGCTTGTTTGGCTACATTCTATAAGTGTTAATACACAAATTCTAGTTTCTTCAGAAGCAGATCTTCTTAATTTAACTTCTATAACGTATCTACTTTTCTTGTTTTAATTGGATATTCGTTAATCGTTATCTATAATAAACGATATCGGCGTCAATGACCTTCGACGTCAGGATGCCAGAGAAGTTCAAATCATTCATCCATTCATTGTTAATTCGTTCATGACTGAATTATAAGCGGACCATGTTGGGACAGTCTTGACCTGCTCAGAGGGTAATTTGTCTCTTAATCACTTCTGACTTCATCCAGAGCTTTAGGACTTGTGTCTGCTAACACCTTCTCCAAGATATCTGGATTACTATTCAATGGCCGGACTGGTGCCACCATCCAAATTAGATCCTGTGGCCAGGAGGAATTTAAGCCATTCTTTCATTTGCTATTAGTGTTTTGGTTAATTATTGGAATTCCTGGTCTGCTTCCTTTTGGGATTTTGAAATGGATGACCTCTGACAAGGACTGAGGAGCATTTTGTTATGAGCGAAGTAATGATGGTCCATATATCATTGATAGTCCATCATAACTATGTCAAGCAATGTACCTTTGCCATATGGGTGTATACTCTAGAAAATCGATATTGTCTGCTACAAACGTCCCTTTCATTAGCTGTGAAGGAAACTAAGCTTCTCCACATTCATCCCTGGATTTTTCTACATCTGTTGCTATCTTGGTCTCTATGTGAAGAACTCTAGCATAATGTATGGTAGCTTCGATATTCTAAAAAAATATCAATTATGAATTTGCTGCGAATGGGTGAGTGCATTGTAAGTCTTACTACTACCTACAAGGACATTACACAGGTGTGATGTGTACTTGTACCGTTGACATTGGAAGCCTGATGTGTTGATAGCATACCATAAATAAAATTACTGTGACAATCTGTAAGTTCTCTGCAGGCCTTTCAAATCTTGATTTGCTGAAGTAATGTTCATATCCCTCAGCCCTTGGCAACACCGCTTGAAGAAATGGCTGACTTCTTTCTGAAGAACTTTGGCCGCATTTATGTACTGAAAATTTCCATTAAATTTCCCCTTTTCATTGTTTATAATCATTCTCCTCAGGATCATAGCAGCTTGAAGAAGAGCTCTCCTCTTGTTTTTCAATTTCTTTAAATCCTCCTGCATTAGGTATTGCAATGTCAATTGTCACTTTCAGTGAAACTCATATATATATATATATATATATATATATATATATATATATATATATATATATATATATATATATATATATATATATATATATATATATATACACTACTCGCAGTTTGATAGGAAGCATAGATACTTATCTAGATATGTTAGAATAATATATTTTTACTCCCGTTGATACTCAATATACTGGCAAAGGAAATGCACAGTGACAAACCATATTTGTATGTGGCTGCCGTCAGAGATCGACTTCATAACCACAAATTATCTCAGTCACTTTTTGGGCATGACATCATCCTTTCCTTGCTAAATGAACACACCTTGAGTGTGAATATACTGTATACAACCTGATGGTACAAAATCGTCTCCATACTGCCTTTCTCTCCCCTAGGATGGCATGTGTTCGGATCCCATTGACCATACAGCACAGGAAGGAATGTTTGAATTGGGGCCATGATCATATCATTTAAAGACACAATGATTGGGCTCCAGTAATGTTGAATGATGAGTTCTGATATTATCTGGACTTCACTGATAGGAGGTAATGGTCGTGGTAGAGAGAACATGAAAGGATTAATGATTCCAATATCAGTGAACACATCCTTTATGGGAGCAGATCAATTATTATTTTTGTCTGGGGAGGGATCATGAAAGAACGGATCTGAACGTCTTGGGGTGAGGCACCATGATAGGCACTCAGTATGTGTACATCAAATGATATGCTGGTGCTGTTGGTTCTGGATTATATTTTGATGGAGGATAACGCCCGTCCACATTGTGCTAAAGGTATTGAGTCACTTCCTAGAGCAGGAGACACTTCTCTGGATGGTATGGCCTGCGCATTTTTCGGACCTACACCCTATCGAGCATCTGTGGAATATGCAGCAGGTTGCCATTTTAGGTCGTGTAGCACCCCCCAAAACCATTGAA
>NC_090745.1:62948067-62950567 GCF_036898095.1 Palaemon carinicauda | reverse complement strand
ATTGTTTAGCGGGATAGCCAACCGCGTGGAAAGAATTTGTGTTTTTTTTTTCTGAGTGTTTATTATCAAAGTGGTTAAAATTTTCATTTATTAAATATATTGTGCATTAAGTGAATGTGCTATTTTGTGTGTGTGTTTTTTTTAAAGTGAAGTGAAACTTACGAAATTTTAGGACAAAAGCGTGGCTAGCTGAGCACGTGTTCATTTCAAAACATGGCCAACCCGATATAACTCAGCCCATCGCCGTGTTTCCGGACGAAGCCAAGGTTTAATATTGTCTGCAATTATTATCTTTGTCAATTGTTTACCAATTTTATGCAGACCCGAGATTTTAGTCGAATTATTGTACATTGGTAAGTGATTCACGCACATCAATCATTTAATCTTGTGCATGGAATATTTTATCATTTATCTTTAGTGCTAGGATACCGGCTAGTCTCATGTCGGAACTTTTGGCTTACGATTCACGTAAACGTTTTACAGCCGTGAGGCATAATTCTGTAGAGTAACGGTAAGACCACGTGGCGTTCCTTATTTCGATTTTTTTTCCTTTGATAGTAAGGGTTCTTAATTTCATTTTATTACTTTCGTGGGATATTATTTTCATGTACATTATTGATAGGGATAAATTTTTCATTCATTTATATTGTGCAGTGAGTGATTGTTTAATTTTGTGTTAAAACTGAATTGAAATTTACGAAATTTTAGGAAGAAACCGTGGTAGACTAAAACACGTGTTAATTTGCTGTGTTGGTAACCGTAAGCACACGTGGCATTCTTTATTTCAATTTTTCCTTTTCACAGTAATGGTATGCAATTTCATTTTGTTACTTTCGTGGGATATTATTTCTATGTACATTTTTGTAAGGGATAATTTTCGTAAGATTGTGTAATATTGTTAACCTAAAGATAAAGGATTTATGATATCACATTCAATTTAATTTTTTCAGTCAGGGTATAGGATCATTTAGATAAAATATTTGGAGGTGTAATTTTTTAAACTCATTTGTTTTTATTAAAGGGAAAGTATGTAAAGGGGTTGATGTTCTTAACGAAGCATTAAGCAATATTCGTGACATTGTTTGTTTATTTAATTTGTTATACTTTAAGTATAAATACAAACTTTGCTTTAAGTCACAGGGTTGCAAGTGGTGGTGTTGCAAGAACGCACCCACACATTTTTACAAATCCATTTTTTCCTTAAGACTAGCATAGGAGGGTCACACATCGTGGAGATTCCATTTTTTTCCTTAAGACTAGCATAGGAGGGTCACACATCGTGGAGATTCCATTTTTTTTCCTTAAGACTAGCATAGGAGGGTCACACATCGTGGAGATTCCAGTTTTTTTTCCTTAAGACTAGCATAGGAGGGTCACACATCGTGGAGATTCCAGTTTTTTTCCTTAAGACTAGCATAGGAGGGTCACACATCGGGGAGATTCCATTTTTTTTCCTTAAGACTAGCATAGGAGGGTCACACATCGTGGAGATTCCATTTTTTTTCCTTAAGACTAGCATAGGAGGGTCACACATCGTGGAGATTCCATTTTTTTTTCCTTAAGACTAGCATAGGAGGGTCACACATCGTGGAGATTCCATTTTTTTTCCTTAAGACTAGCATAGGAGGGTCACACATCGTGGAGATTCCATTTTTTTTCCTTAAGACTAGCATAGGAGGGTCACACATCGTGGAGATTCCATTGTTTTTCCTTAAGACTAGCCTAAGAGGGTCACACATCGTGGAGATTCCATTTTTTTTCCCTTAAGACTAGCACAGAGGGTCATTCATTGTTGTGATTCCATTTATTTATGACTAGCATAGAGGGTCATTCATTGTTGTGATTCCATTTTTTCAAAAGACTAGCATAGAGATTCACCCATTGTTGTGATTCCATTTTTTTTATGACTAGCATAGAGATTCACCCATTGTTGTGATTTCATTTTTTCAAAAGACTAGCATAGAGATTCACCCACTGTGGTGATTCCATTTCTTTTTATGACTAGTATAAAGGTTCACCCATAGTTGTGATTCCATTTTATTTCGTCCAGCATAGTGTCACCCATAGTTGTGACCTCATTTTTCCCTGACTAGCCCAGAGGGTCACCTACTGTATAGTGGTGATTCCATTTTTTATTGTGTAGTACAGTGGTCATATATATCATTACTTGTTTGGATGCATTACAACCGGACAGCCTAAGCTCACCCATTTTTGTGGCGCTGGTTTTCAAGTTAGGCTCCTGTTCAATTACTTGCAAGGCTTGCTATATTTGGTGATAATTCTTTCTCGAAGGGCATTTTTCGCAGCCTGTGTGCATTTTCCCCAGCTCCATCTTCATCCTTCCTTCCACGAGACTCTTGCGTAAGGCTAGAGCGTCTTTCCCCTCCGTGTAATTTCTTGCACGGTCAACACCGTACCTTGTTCTGTTGAGTTTGTTCTTGTTGCTGTCTCCACAAAAGATTAGCAAAATGACTGCTGCTGAGATTAGCGCATTTGTGGA
>NC_090745.1:62923067-62938067 GCF_036898095.1 Palaemon carinicauda | reverse complement strand
GACAACTCTACACCCTTAGGCCAACCCCACACTCTTATATATTTGGCCCCCAGGGCTGCATGACAGCAGTAGAAAGGCAGCCGTTCAGTGAAAGAGTCAAAGTGCCTCCAATTCCCTCAACCTCTCTCAGTACCTATATTGTATCCCCTCCAAAGTGATTCTGTACCCCTTAGTAAATCGTAAGTTGAAACGTAATAAAAGAAGTTAAAGGTGATCCTCAATTTATTGTGTTAGGTTGAGTGTTGGCGCTGTATAAAGTTTTGTAACTAGCCCTGTAATCAGGTGAAAGGTATTCGTATCGTGATTTGGTTATCTATTTTCATTAAGTATCAAACTTGAATATTGTATTCAGATTTAATTTCGAGAGAAACAAGTGATTATGTAATTTTCATAAGAATTATATCTTTTGTCTTAGTCTTAGGTTTATTCAGATCCAATATTTCAAGTCAAGTAATTATATAATTTTGAGATCGTAAAATTATTGTCCCAATCTAAGTTTTGTTCAGACTTAATTTTTCGAATGATTTATTTGTTTTAAGTAAATTCGTTTATATGTATTGTAATTTGTATAGCATATATTTACTTTAATAAAGAGTGTTATTTCAATCATCAGTGTTTATTACATACTCGCTTGTATCCTGATAAAGAATTGAAGTAAGAGGTAGTTCTAAAAGATTGTAATAATGTTTACCTACTGTTGTTTTGAGTGTACAAGAGACCTTTGGATATTCAGAGTTTTGTATATTGCTGTCTGGGAAGTATATAACTGTCTTAGATCTTGGGTATTAATATATATAGATATAAATATATATATACATATATATATATATATATATATATATGTGTGTGTATATATATATATATATATATATATATATATATTTATATATATATATATATATATATGTGTGTGTGTGTGTGTGTGTGTGTGTGGTTTGTTCCCAGACCAGACACAGGACCATTGTAAAATATATATATATATATATATATATATATATATATATATATATATATATATATATATATATATATATATATATATATATATATATACATATATATATATATATATATATATATATATATATATATATATGTATATATATATATATATATATATATATATATATATATGTATATATATATACACATATATGTATATATATAAATATATATATATATATATATATATATATATATATATATATATATATATATATATATATATATATATATATATATGTATGTATATATATATACATATGTATATATATATATATATATATATATATATATATATATATATATATATATATATATATATATACATACATATATAAATATATATATATATATATATATATATATATATATATATATATATATATATAATATATATATATATATATATATATATATATATATATATATATATATATATAACGGATTTTGAGCGAAGCGAAAAATCTATTTTTGGGTGAGATGGCCATGTCGTCCTGATGGAAGTTCCTATAGGGTAGCTTCCTAGGGTATATTACAACTACGGCGATATTCCCAGAGAATTTACCTTAAGGTACCAGAATTCTAACTCCTGGAGCGAATATCCCTCCTGAAAGGGATATCGCGACATATCAGAGGACGTATTCTTGACACGCCACATGGCAATCTGCATCCTGAACAGAGATTTCGTCTCGTAGGAGGCGATTGGCAAGAAACGAATTCGGGAAAGAAAAAGGGGGAACCGCTCCCAAGGCTCCCTATCATCCGATTCGTATGCGTGCCTGGCGCCAATCCTGGCGCCATCTGTATTCCTTGTAGCGTACACGAGGTGCTACAGATACTGTATGTAGGGAGGGGTCCTACAGCCCTTTCTTAGAAAGGCAAGGGCGGGTCCATCAGGACGACATGGCCATCTCACCCAAAAATAGATTTTTCGCTTCGCTCAAAATCCGTTTTTTGGGCTCAAGCCATGTCGTCCTGATGGAAGTATACCAGAGCATTACTGTATCTGTGGATTCTCAGAACGTGCCGTACTCCCCGGAGGTAATTTTTCCCGGTCGACTAGACCTACAGACCTAAGATGTTACCGTTATACATCTTTTCAACTAACTATAAACCATATTAGAGCTTCCTGCCCCCTACAGGGAAGAGTCCTACTAGACTCTGGAAAAGTCTCGAAGAGTACATATACCTATGTATGAATACCAGGCAGGCTAATATAGTGGTCTCGCCCTATATTAAGTAAAGCATAGTTTGTAAAGAACCACTGCGTCAATATGAAATATTGACCAGTAATCCGCACAATACTTGTATTGGACAAAGGTTTATATCCGCATAGGAAGAAACTAATAAAAACCGCCCTTGTCCCTTTATGGGACGGAGTCCTCTCATTAGGGGACTTCATAAACCAACGCAACATAGCTTGCATAAAAGAACAATTCTATTAGAATTATCCCAGATAAGGTACATAGAATAAATGCTCAATTATACCAATAAATTGACACAGGTGAAAGAGACGCAAGGTTCTCAAGAACAAGTTTATTGACAGACAATAAATAGACAGGTTAACAACAATTATATATATATATATATATATATATAAAAAGAGAATAACCCAAAACTTTAAGCATAAGTATGATAGTAAACAGAACTTGTTTATCTGAAAGAAAAAACATCCAATGCCACTTTTTTGAGATACCGAGGTATCAAGTCATAAAAGTCTGTATTACCAATCAATCACATTAGCGTTAGAAACGCTCGGCACACATGTCTGCACTTATGCTAGGTTCACCTTTGAAAAAGGAACAGTCTATGTGGGCACTCGGTGCCCTCAATTAGTTTGTAGTACAGTATGTACCTACACACTCACCCTGGACTTAATCGTCCCAATTAAGACCACTGTTCCTCGCAGAGTTAAACAGTAGGGTTAACCACACGACCCACTGCTACCACAGATCTCTTTAGTTCCTCTACTTGCTTCGCATAGTGGCGAAAGAACACTTTGGAAGACTTCCAGCCGGTGTATGAACGGAGATGTTCAAAGTCCATACAATTAAAGAAATTTAGGGATGAGGCAACTTTCCTCGGATCGTGACCTGCGGGTGTACTGTCAGGATCCGCTCTGCGAATAAAATATGTGATTTTCGCTCTGAGTTGATTCAGAGATAAATTTGAGCCTGATGTTTCTCCCCTGAATAGTTGACCACCCTTGAAGTCTGAAGTTCTACGAAGATAGACCTTTAGGCATTCTACTGGACATAGAGATGCATCTTCTTTCAGACGGCAGATTCTCCAGGGACCCCACCTGTTGGTGGGTAACTCATTCTTGGCGAGAAACGTAGGATCCGGAAACAGGTTCAGTTCCCCCCCATCCAGGAACTGAACACGACCTGCCTCTCTCGAGAGGACTATGATCTCACTAGCCCTGGCCCCGGACGCGAGTGCAAATAGGAAAACAACTTTTTGTGTCAAATCCTTTAACGCACATTCTTCATTGCTCAACAGGGAGGCGAAATGAAGAACTTTGTCTAAAGACCATGAAATGGGCTTTGGAGGTGCTGAAGGTCTGAGCCTAGCTCAGGCTTTCGGAACTTTATTAAAGATCTCGTTACCTAGGTCGATCTGGAAGGCATATAAAATAGGTCTCATCAAAGCAGACTTACACACTGAAATCGTGTTAGCTGCCAACCCTTGACCATGGAGGTGGATGAAGAAAGATAAGCAGAAGTCTGTCGAGATCTCCTGCGGATTCTTCGCCTTTACAAAGGCCACCCATTTTCTCCAAGATGACTCATATTGCCTTCTAGTCGATTTGCACCTATATTCCTCTAGGAAGGCTATGCTGGCTTTCGAAATCCCGAAACGCTTTCTCACCGCAAGGGAGAGAAAATCATGAGCTGCAGGGTCCGGGTTTTCTGTAATGAAGCGCAGACAGTCGACTTCTGGACTTGCTGGGTCAGAACTGGATGTGGTAGCGGCACAAACTTCAGCTGTAGTTCCAACGCCAAGGGGAACCACATGCTGTTTGGCCACTTGTGGGCCACTATTGCCGCTACCCCCTTGAAGGATCTCAGTTTGTTGAGGACCCTCAACAGAAGGTTGTGAGGGGGGAACAGATAAATCCTGGACCATCTGTTCCAGTCGAGGGACATCGCGTCCACTGCTTCCGCTAAGGGGTCCTCGTACGGGGACACGTACAGGGGCAACTTCTTGTTGTCTTTCGTCGCAAAGAGGTCTATCTACAGTTCTGGGACTTGATTCAGAATGAAGGAGAATGATCCTGCGTCTAAGGACCATTCCGACTCTATCGGTGTGAACCTGGATATAGCGTCCGCTGTCACGTTGCGGACTCCTTGAAGATGAACTGCCGACAGGTACCACTTCTTCTTTTCCGCCAATCGGAAAATGGCCAACATCACCTGGTTGAGAGGTGGTGACCTCGACCCTTGTCGATTCAAGCATCTCACAACCACCTCGCTGTCCATCACCAATCTTATGTGGATCGAGTGACGCGGGGAGACTTTCTTTAAGGTAAGGAGCACTGCCATAGCTTCTAGAAAGTTTATGTGAAAGGTCCTGAATAGCTTGGACCAAGTCCCCTGGACTTTTTTCCGATGAGAGTGACCTCCCCATCCCTCCATTGAGGCGTATGAGTGAATCGTCATCGACGGGGGAGGTGGCTGAAGAAGAACCGACTTCTTTAGATGTCTGGCTTGGGACCAAGGCCTGAGAAGAGTACGTAGCCGAGGCGGCACTGGTCTTCTCAGATCTCTTCGCGCGTTTGATGCATACCTCCTCCAAACTCCGGTTGCATCCTTTAGCTGTGCTCTCAGCACTGGGTCTGTCACCGAAGCAAACTGGAGAGAGCCTAGTACCCTCTCCTGTTCGCGTCTTGATATCCTTTCGGAATCTAGAAGTCTCTTGACAGAACCCGCTATCTCCTTCCTTTTCTTCGCCGGGATGGAGAAACAGTGTGACAAAAGGTCCCAGTGGATTCCCAGCCACTGGAACTTTTGAGATGGAGAAAGTCGAGACTTTTTTCTGTTGATCTTGAAGCCTAGGTACTCTAGGAACTGGATCACCTGACTGGAAGCTTGCAAGCATTCTGTCTTGGATGCTGCCCACACCAGCCAGTCGTCCAGGTAGGCTACTACCTGAATTCCCTTTAGGCGTAATTGTTTGAGAGCTGCGCTCGCCAGCTTCGTGAAAATCCTTGGGGCTATGTTTAGCCCGAATGGCATGGCTCTGAAGGCGTATAGTCTCCGTTGTAGCCTGAACCCTAGGTAGGGGGAGAGTCGACGGCTGATTGGAATGTGCCAATAGGCATCTGACAAGTCTATAGAGACTGAGTATGCCCTCTTGGGCAGTAAGGTCCTTATGTGTTGCAGTGTTAGCATTTTGAATTTGCAATTCACTATGAACTTGTTGAGTGGCGACAAGTCCAGAATGACTCTGAGCTTTTCCGAGTCTTTCTTGGGAACACAAAACAGCCTCCCTTGGAATTTGATGGACTTTACCTTTCGGATCACCTTTTTCTCCAACAGTTCTTGAACGTACTCCTCCAGAACGGGGGTGGAGTGTTGGAAAAACCGAACGCACGGGGGTGGAGTGCTCTACCAGCTCCAGCCCAGTCCATTCTTGAGTAGGCTGTGGGCCCAGGGATCGAAGGTCCAACGATCCCAAAATTTCATCAGTCTCCCTCCTACCGGTATCATTTCACTTGGACTGCCGTCCTGAGGTCTTGCCTCCCTGACCACGACCACCCCTGAATCCCCTTCCCCTTGAGGGGCGCCTAGATGAGCCTCTGGCTGCTCCTCTAGGCTTTGCTCAAAAGGAAGAAGACTGTCCTTCGAACGTTGGGGTGAATGCCGTGGACTGACCCGGCACAGCCTGGGGTACCCACTGAAAAGTGGTCGGGGTTTGTGCCACCATCTGGGGCACTGGAGGCAATGGCAATTGCAGTTGCTGTTGCTGTGTAGAGGGCTTGGCTGGCCGAGACGGTAGCCTAGTCCTCATATTCTTCCTCTTTGGTTGAGGACCCTCATCCGGGGAAGACTTTCTTTTGATAGCCAGGCCCCACTTCTGGAGAAGGTTTCTATTCTCCACGGCGGCCTTATCAAAAACTTCTTTGACCACATCGGTAGGGAAAAGGTCTTTTCCCCAAATGTTGGAGGAGATTAACTTCCTTGGCTCGTGCCTCACCGTAGCCCCGGTGAACACGAACTCCCTACAAGCTCTCCTCGCCTTGACGAAGCCATAAAGGTCCTTCGTCACTGTGGCTAGGTGAGTCTTAGCCACCACCATGAACATTTCATGGACCTTGGGGTCACTTGCCATCGTCTCAAGAGTAGTCTGAAGAGACATTGAGGCAGCCAGTCTTTCTTTTGTCTCGAACTCTCTTCGTAAAAGAAAGTCAGACAGCTTGGGGAGGTCCTCGCCGAATTGCCGTCCGGCAATATCAGCCTCCAACTTTCCCACTGAGAACGTCAGATGGACGTCCTCCCAGTCTTTGTGGTCCATAGGCAGGGCCAGCGACAAGGGTTTACACTCCTCCAGGGAGGGGCAAGGCTTGCCGGCCTCGACTGCCTTTAGGACAGCCGCAAACCCTTTCTGTAAAAAGGGGAAGGCTCTAGCAGGAGAGGACACAAAGGAAGGGAGCTACCTTCGAGTTAGAGAAGCCCCTCTCCTTCATCGAGGATGAAAGTAGAGCTTGAGCCTTAGCGTGGTCCATGACTATGACCTCCTTCGGCTCTGTCTCCTCCCTTGAAGCTGGTTCTTTTCTCAGCCGGACATAGCAGTCCGGGTATGATGCCTTGCTGGGCCAGAATTCCACCTCCTCTAGGGGAACTGAACCCAGCTTATCCGAGATGACGATCTTTCCAGTCGTCATCGGCATGTGCTCAGCATACCTCCATGGGTTAGCATCTGAGCACAAGGGAAGGTCTTTCACATTGAGCCTTTTCCGGGGCCCATGTGATTCTGCAAGGCACTGCATCCGCAGTTCCATAGCAGCCGCCTTCTCCTGATTCTCCTTCTGCATTTGTTGGATCATTCCAACAATCGAAGAGAGGGCCTGTCCCAGTTCTACTGGGAGACCGGCCGATGTTGAGGGAATAGGCTCCGGAATCTGAACCGGAGTAGCCGACACCTCGTCGACCTCTTCCTCTACTACGTCCGGGGCTTGAACTTCATCCTGACCTTCTGCCAGGAGGTCTTCTTCCAAACGCTCGTCCACGTCAGACATCCTGTCATCTAACTGGATGTCTTGCATCGCGACTGCGACTTCAACATCCACCTGGACCTGATCTTGGGGGATCTCCTCTTGAGGCTGGGGAATCACTGCATCAGCTGATGCCTTAGGGAAAAGATACGCCCTCATCTTCTCACTTGGAAGATAAGGGCCAGAGGTGTTCTTTTGGAAGCCCCTTACCCAGGTACGAAGCTTCTCCCTTGCTATATCCCTTGATTCCGCCGTCCTAGGGGAATCAAAAGCCTCAGTAATCAGGTTAGTGCACACAGTACATACCTGAGGGTCCCAATACTGGAGATCATCCTTGGAGACAGCGCATGCTGCGTGTCCCCTACAAAACTCATGTCCGCAGAGGTACTTGCTGCGGACGTTGCAGAAAACATTTCCGCACTTCGGAGGGTCCTCCTGTAAAGAGAAGAAATTTCCATGAGTATCAAGTGAACTATGTATCACTGGATATGCATAGTATAGCATAACAATTCATAAAGGAAAGACACACATATGTGTTTCCCTCACAACCCATTGTTGAAGCCTTCCAGATAATAAAATCAATTGGTTAATCTCTTCTAGAGTAACCAATGCAAGGTTTCCAGAGGAAACAGGTGAAGCTCACACCTAAGCAATGATTTTAAAATTCTGGATAATAGACAGGAAAGAACTCACTTTCCTATCTGTAGGGCAACAGCAAAGGAATGTGCAAGAAAACACAAAAGTGTTAGAACACACAGTGCTGTACCAAAACCCATACCATTGTTTTCTTCCTACTGTATATGTTATACTGAAGAATACTAGTACAGTATAGGAGGATACGTGCCGGCCGGCACACACCATAACTAGCTTTAAAGTATACTACCTAACAGCTTTAAGGCGGCAGAACTCTGGTTCAAATGCATGTGCCGGCCGGCAACAACTGCCGTCCGGCAACAGCCAATGTCGGCCGGCAATGGCTGCCGGCCGGCAACTACACAAGGTAGTACCCAGCTGCCGGCCACACTCTTGGTGACCGGCAGACAAGGGCTGACATAAGCCGGCCGGCAAAGGTACAAGACCGATGCCAGCCGGCAGCAAAAGAACCAGAGGACTACACCTGCCCGGCTATCGGCCTCATAGGCCGGCAGCCGGGTCGGGTACAGCACTAGAAGAAAAATAGAATGGATGCCGGGATAAGAGTGAACACTACCTCCAAGCCCGGCAATCCGAAAGAGTGCATATAAAGAAGGGGAGAATCTAATTCAGGCTTCCTGACCAATGCCGTGTGGCTCTACAGGCAGGCATGGATGAGGGACCAAGGGAGGTCCGGGCAGCACTCAAAATATAAGACCCTTGCCGGCCGGCAGCTCTGCCGGCCGGCAAGGGGCTGAGTCAATTCCACATCCTAACCTAACTAGGTCCAGATGTAGAACGACGTACAGTACTGTAATGGCTAGGCCATTACGGAGATAGAGGGGGAAGGGACAAGAGGGTCCTACCAACCTTGCTTTAGTGACGGATCACCCGCAGCCAAGAAACTTATCTTAGCCTAAGGGAGATCTAAGGGGGAAGGCCAGCAATACTTGCCAGCTCCCAGAGCACCAAAGCAAGGAAGGTGTTGCTACTCCCAGGGAAAGAAACTTATCCTCCCCCGAGAACAGCAACAAGGACTAGTCTGGTAGATCACAAAAGAAGGAATCATATCCACAGAAACCTTCGGTAGTGACCTAAGGAGGCTAAGCCCCCTTTGTCTGTGTCAGGCCAGCGAGGGAGACTCTACCCCAAGCCAGATAAACACAGACTCAGACTAAAAAACTCTGTTGTTCTGTCCCTCTTTGAACCAGACTTACTGGAACAGGAAGGTACAGTAACACCCCAGTATAGTTTTATCGAAAATAAATTCGGAAAAAACCACTTAGGGATAAGCCCAAGGCTTAAACAGAGGGAAAGGGATTGCATACCTTCTCCGAAGAAAAGAAAGCAACCGGGGAGTATGAGAAAGTATACTAAGGCTCCATAAGCAACTTAGCCTAGGCACCAAGAGAATCGATTACCTAAATCACCGAAACTCACTCGTATACTATCTTGGAAATATTCCACACAATCTTAAATGTATAAAACATAGCCTAAAGCTTCAATAAAATTTTTATTACACTCGGAAAAACCAAAATCATGCATGAAGTACTAGGACCAAACGACTAGGCTACATGGCCTAGCGTAGGCCAGAATGGCGAATACTTCGCCAAAATAATACTAAGCACGAAGGAAATCCTATGTAATGCTAAATAGCTAAAATTTATTAAAGCAAAACAACCGGGAATGTCGCTCTGACTAACTAAACTTATACCTAGCGAGCGAGAGCGTCCATGACGCCTCCGGTAGGCTACGGCTCTTGTAACAAAGATTAAACCTATTAATCACTCAAAAATTTACCAAGAGCCTACATTTATACATAAAAGACATTATACTCAACTTATCAGAGGCCGACGAAGACGGAGAAGCCATGAAAAGTAGAATAAATCCAAGATTTGCGAGAAACACAGGAAAAAACACCGAGTTGTTAAGCTACGCAAAAAGGAATACAGATGGCGCCAGGATTGGCGCCAGGCACGCATACGAATCGGATGATAGGGAGCCTTGGGAGCGGCTCCCCCTTTTTCTTTCCCGAATTCGTTTCTTGCCAATCGCCTCCTACGAGACGAAATCTCTGTTCAGGATGCAGATTGCCATGTGGCATGTCAAGAATACGTCCTCTGATATGTCGCGATATCCCTTTCAGGAGGGATATTCGCTCCAGGAGTTAGAATTCTGGTACCTTAAGGTAAATTCTCTGGGAATATCGCCGTAGTTGTAATATACCCTAGGAAGCTACCCTATAGGAACTTCCATCAGGACGACATGGCTTGAGCCCAAAAATATATATATATATATATATATAGATATATATATATATATATATATATATATATATATATATATATATATATATATATATATATATATATATTATATGCATATTTGTGTGTATATTCATTTTAATGAATATACATAATTAGGACAGACCTTTAAGTGTTTCCCCAGGCCTTGAGATTGAAATTAAGAAAAGGAGAAGCATGGAATGGAGATTTTGAAACGTAAAATGCCAATTTCTCTAAAAAAAAGAAAATTATTTAATTGCATGGTTCTTCCAGTATTAAGTAATGTATCAGGAACTTGGTGGCCTGTTGGTTACGTCCTTGCCTGGTGATCACCAGGTTTGAATCCCGCTCAAATTCTTTATCCCTTTGGTTGCTGCAACCTTTCCATCATTGTGAGATAAGGATGGTAGTTTTTGAAGAGTCTATAGGTCAGTCTGCTGAGTCATCAGCAGCCATTGCCTGGCTTACCTTGATCGTAGCTTGGGTGGAGAGGGGCTTGGGCAATGACCATATATGTATGGTCTGTCTCTGGGGCATTGTCCTGCTTGATAGTGTAATGTGACTGTCCCTTGCCCATGTCATTCATGAGTGGCCTTTAAACTTCAAAACCTTTAAAGCATTAGAACATAAGCTAGTTACAATTCAAAGACCTATGGAAAGAATGCTGATATTGTCAAGCCTCCAAAAATATTCAATGAAAAGGATACTTTACATTTATTTTTTTTTTATTTCCTGAAATGAATCTTAATTACCGGAAAATCATTTAAAAGCTAATTCAAATCTTTCATATCCTTTTGCTTTATTAATTCTATTAGTCCCTCGGGAGATTTAAATCAATTGCGAAGAGAGAATACATATATCAGTTTCTTTTCCTTTACTATTGGACTTGCAATAAATGCGTTGAACACTGAATAAAAGTAGAGTAATACATAAAAATGTTGTAAAATTCCCAGTAGAGTATCTTGGTCTGATGTTTTGAGGTCAGGCTGGTGAATTCTATGTTTTTCATTAAAAATGGGCCCAAGCAAGTAAATCTGGGCCCTACCAGAGAGAGTAGGCCCAACCAGGTGATTTTAGGGCCTCGTAAAGAATGGAGGCCCAGCAGGTCGGCTAGAAGATTCGATCCTTGTGAATTGCTCTCTCTATCCTCCAAAAGAGAGAGAAAACTCGACGTTCTTCATCATGTTAAGGGATAAGTGTTTTCCCTTACCCGGCTGCTAATCAGTCCTGATGTGCATCATTCGTCCGTGGGTTGCGGCAATCAGACAGCAGAAGTTATTGCAAGATCACTCGATTTTTTGGGAATGTCAGACTGTAGGTCCGTTAAGACCTGGTAAACTCGTCTCAACTAAGAAGAGGATGGCTACTTTTTTTTTCTTTTTTTTTTTTTTGTAGATTGCCAGACCTTGCGGCCAGACACGGGCTCTTGCACATACGCAGCCGGTAGGTGAAGTGTCCAGACTTTAGTCCTGGCACGGGCCCTTAGACTAGATGTCACGGCCCCAAGTCATTTAAAACTTTTATAAGTGTGCTGCTCATAGAGCAGCAAGATTTGCTTAGCCCAAGAGCTTAATGGTTTTGGCTTGGCTCTCGAGCTTTCAATCTGGAACCGAAGTGAAAGGTTTTAGTGGTAGAGAATAGTGGTATAGCAGCGAGTCCTAGTAAGTAGAAGGGACTGAGAGAGGAAAGAAGTAATTTGAGTAGGAGAGAAAAGGAGTAGTTCTAAGTATAGAAGCCTATCCCTGCTCTAGGGTTGGGAGGGGTGTTTGGAGAGGAGGATTAAAGGATTTTGGGATAAGGAAAGTGTTAGATAACCAGGGGAGTTAGGTTTTCTAAGGAAAGGGATTCATTTTGTTGGATGAGGTTCTGGGTAGGTTGCGAAGGAAGAGGTTGAGGAGAGGGTGACATTGCCGGGGCTGGCTCCAGTTGCCCAGCACCAACCCAAGCACTCGGAAGAGGTAAGGTTGCTGCTGGTCAATGAGCTCTCCGGTGAGAAGCTCCCTGGGTTATATACGGTAGCGGCTGCTTCTGCGGTGGCTGTGATGGTCTTGGTTGCAAGGTGTTATTCAAGTCGGCAATCATCAGAAGGCATTCTGGACATCATTTTTTCCAAGCGTGGCGGGACCGGGAACAGTTAAGACACCTAGGTCGAGTCTCCCAGTCTTCCTTGTGCCTGTCAATGCAGAGGTGAGTGTTGTGGCGTTGACTGCAGACCCCACAAATGTTGGGGCCTCTGCAGTCCTTGCGGTGGGAGCCATACAATTGGCAACGATAACATTGTAGGGGTTCATGAGGGTAGTCCTGGAGTAAGAAGGTTCCCCATATGCCTAGATCAAAAACTGGTGGTATTGGTCCAATGAAGGTGGCGATGATCTTGTTTGTGGGAAACTTATACCTGTTTTTGGTTCGTTCAATACTGGAGGTGTTACTGCAGGAGATAAGGTGAGGGGCATGTCCACTGGATATTAAAGCTCCAATGAGGCTACTTCCTGCAGTTAGCGGACGCTGTTCTGGTCTTTTGGGGAGAGGATGAGTTCTCCCTTGCGGTTTGGTCAGGCTGTCATCTGGATGTTGGGCTTGGCTGCCATGGCAGTATAGGAGACTGTGCGGTCCTGTGCCACAAATTTAAACTTGGGAAGAGGTGTGTTCTTGTCCTTCTGTAGTTCTGATCTAGTGGGAGTCAGGGTGTTTTGTACAGTGGCAGTAGATTCATTCAATTACTCACTGAGGCACACGGGCATGTCAAGCTTCTGCTAAATCACGTGACAGTTCCTTTGTTTCTCGGCCTTCTGGTTTGCCTCCCAATGAGTCTTTATGAGCAATACGAATGTTCTAGAACATGATTGGAAGGTTTTGGTTACAATTCATAAACACTCAGCAAAATTCTAACAACACCTACTTACTCTCGTTCACTCTCACTTCTCTCTTTGATATAATCTATTCCTTCACAACTACATCTAAAGTCATTTGTCTCTGTATTTCTTAATAATGAATAAAATTTACGAATAAATCTATAACATACACGTGCTAACTCAATTCTTGTCACAAATTTATAAAATACTCAATTATATGTTCATTATGAATACATACATACATAGGAAATAAGTTATTGTTTGACAATATAACAATTCTAAGAAACAGAAAAAGAGTTACAGGGATACAAGAGCAAACTAAATTAAGGGATAGTCTACCAAGATGTAAAAAGAAAGAAATGGACATGACCAAGAAATATAATAAGAATGATGAATAATAGATGGATAGTAATAATCACAGAATGGCCCCTAGAGCTAAGAAAGTTTGCAGGTGTGAAGTGGCACAGAAAGACCGTACTCAGACGCAAGTGAAAGAACATTCTTGAGGCTTTTGTCCTGCAGTGCACTAGTAACAGTTGATGATGATGACACACACACACACACACACACACATATATATACATATATATATATATATATATATATATATATATATATATATATATATATATATATATATATATATATATATATATATATATATATGTATATATATGTGTGTGTGTGCGTGTGTGTGTGCGTGTGTTTGTGTGTGTGCGTGTATACTATATATAACTACCTTGAGAAAGGTAGTTAGTGTAATTATTGTTTGTATTGAGAAAGACTTAATTATTTATATTGTTTGTTTATATTTCATTTTGCTAGAATACATTAATACAGTAACAAATGTCATTTTTTCTGATGGTTGAATTTATATACTGAATGTTTTTTTTTTTTTTAATCAGCTGTGGAAATGTCTTTATTTACCAGCCATATTTCTTTTTTTTTTTTTTTTGAAAATTTTGATTTTGAATGCTGGTATGAAGACTTGATTTGACTGCTATTGGAGATTGGATTACTGAAAAGACACAGCCTGTAATAAAATGTTTCCTCCCCAGGATTCATTATAATGATGACAATGATGAAGACACTGATTTGGCTTTGAAATGGAATAATGTTTTTGTGAAAACGATAAGGAAGTGAAGTGACTGCTCAGTCCAATTGACTGGAGGTACCGTTTGCCCCCCCCCCCCTTTTTTTTAATATTTTGCGATAACCGTCGGTATTTGTTTTAGTGAATGTTGCTTAATTAAGTGTTTTTTTTTCATTTTATGCACAGTTTATATATATATATATATATATATATATATATATATATATATATATATATATATATATATATATATATATATATATATATATATATATATATATATATATATGCCTTGATGCTATAGATTATGGTGATTTTGTTAATGTTTTAGTGCTAAGTTTTGTGATTGGTTTTGAGAGGATTTATTTGAATGTGGTTGGTGTTTTGTATTATGTAATTTAGTTGCAAGGAAAATAGGTATTAAGGTTATTTCTAGTTTTACTGTTCCATCAGTCCTAGACTCTGGTATGTGTTGCAATGATATTTGTCAAAAAGAGTGATTTAAGGATTTGGGGTTTGCTTTGTTGGCGTCAAGCCTCAGTGTAGCATTATATAATCTTTGTGATTATTTTGAATATTACTAAGATTAAACTTATAGGAAAGTGATTTTTCACGTCGTTTGTGTCTTCCTTTTTATGATTCAATTAACTAATAGTTTTTTTCTATATGTACAGTATGTGTAGAGTATTCTTGCATATGTTTTGTGTAATGTTCAGCATCTTTTATGACAATAAAATCTTCTCCAATTATGATTAAATTCACTGTTAGGCCATACACTGCTGCTTTGCCTCGTCTTATTCCTTTTAATGGTCTCTTTACTTTTACTGTTACGTTTGGTACGGGGTCAAGTCTTTCATTATCTTTTGTTGACAATATTTCCATTTTATTACTTTAAAGCAAATATCTCTTGGTGCCCTC
>NC_090745.1:62915567-62918067 GCF_036898095.1 Palaemon carinicauda | reverse complement strand
ATATCGAATCTTAGTTTTGCTAGTAATTAAAGTATCATACAGTAATCTTATTATCTTCATTAGAAATTTTCTATTTTTTTTTTTTTTTGCCCTATTATGCTTCTCACCATTTTATGACCTCTTAATTTCAACTTGTTTAACACTATTCCACCTTTAACTAAATAACCTTTTACTCTATGAGTAAAAGATATTTTTTTTTTTTTTTTTTATTTGGGCTTCTCCATGTCCATTTTCTGTTTTCTTTTTTTTTTTTAAATTAAAAAGGGGTTCAATATTTTATGAGTTTCTTTCAACAAATTCTATAAGCATATCTCCTCTGCCCTTTCTTGTGCCTATTCCAAATTTACTTATTGCTGATTCTCCTCTCTTCTTTTGACCTATTTCAGTGTTAAACTCGTCCAAAACATATGTAAATCGAACTTTATGTTTTTTTATGTTTTTTTTCATAGACATCCAGATCTTCATGAAAAAATTTCTATCCCTGAGTCTGTAAGGCCCTGTCCACACTACCGGGCAGTACCCGACGGGCAAACACTTACCATACCCCGTTTCAAGACACAAGGTGGGAGAGTGATTGGCGGGCACAAATGGAGGTGATTAAAGATGGGGAAACCACGGGCAAACAGTGTTTGTCGAACACAATTGTTACCAGGTAACATTATGAAGGAAGCGTTAATGACGTCAATAACGAGCACAAAGTGGTGTGTCGGACAGTGCCTTTGTTCATAAGAGTCCGAGCTTCAGACACCCCGGAGGCGGAGTGGCAATATGGACGGAGTTCAACTTGTATACCAGATTAACTTTAACTTTTAGAAAATTAGGTATCACGTTCCCTGTAAACATAACTAGTTGTAATTCAGTTGCGGAGGAAAGCTGACTTTGAGATAGAAGAGAGGCTCAGTTGCTAATCAAACAGTACTGGCAGAACCCATGCTTATAAGATATCAAAGCAAATGTTTACAAAGACAGAAATAATCGTGTAGCAGCATTAAATAAAATAACGTCAGAACTTCCGAGAGGTGGAATGACCGTAACTAATTTAAAAGTCAAAAAGAATGTGGAATCTGAAATAGGTAATTAAAAGAAGAGCTACGCAAATTAGAAAATTAAAAAAGTCGGAGGTTGGTACAGAAGACATTTGCACAACCAAATTATGGCTTTTCGATATACGAGTATAGCATAAAAGAATCTCTTTCAATTATGGACACCTTAGTTTTATTTCCTCTAAGTGTTTGATCGTGAAAAAAATTCGAAATAATTCTCTCTCTCTCTCTCTCTCTCTCTCTCTCTCTCTCTCTCTCTCTCTCTCTCTCTCTCTCTCTCTCTCTCTCTCTCTGACAACAGGGGAAACAAATTTTGAGCATTTTATCTTTATCACTGAAACCATTTGGATTTAGTTACGAACACATAATCTGAAGTATGACCAGTCTCAAACAGTTATTTCTTGGAATAATATAGGCTATACATTGCACGTTGATAACAGTAACATCCTCAGTTCACTGAAGGGCTATTTTAAGTTAGGCATATGTGATTCTTTAAACTTCCAGACGTGCTTCTGGAAAAATGCTTCCTCTCTTATGTGTCCTGCTTAGCTATAAAAGGTGTTTAGTTCTCCGATAAAACGTATAAAGCGTTTGGGCCCATCAGTATAGTTTTTAAAGTCTGATCCATAATCAATTTGAGATTCCTTGAAAATGGATGAATGGCTCCTCTTTTCGCCCAGTCTTTGCAACTAGTCCTTCCATGTGCCATTCCATCGTTCTCAAAAGATCAGGAATAATCATGCTGTATAATAATTTAATTTATTGAATTGCGCTTTAATCTTATGGTGTACTATGGTTATGATGCTTCGTACTTGAAGCTGATAACTACTACTTGATTCTCGAGTACAGATTATAACACTGATATAAAAAACAGAGATGCCATCGGATATCAGCTTCGGACATTTCTTCCAGTCTCTGTCTGGTAAAAGGAGTAGAAATCCTGGTAGTCAGCTTCATCTGGTACCACTGTTTGTTACCATATCAACTTCCCTCATTTCCACGCTTATGACGTCATTCTTTTTTAATTTAGATATGGTCACAGTTTTGTCCGACAGACACTGTTCGACCGTGTGGACGCACCTTAAGGTATGTTTTTAACCAGACATTTGAATGATCCTCAATTAATGCTTCTTGTTTATTTAGGTAATTCATCATACAATTCTATCAATAATACTAAAAAAATCTAGGTTGCCTATTAGTTTTTTTTTTTTTTTTTTTTTTTTTTTTTTTTTTTTTTTTTTTTTTTTTTTTTTTTTTTTTTTTTTTTTTAAGAATACCCACTCCATTTGCTTTGTTCCTTTCTTGTCCTCCGAAGCAAAATATATGGCCCTCTATTAACTCTATATAGAATTCTCTAGTTCTTCTAATTTCACCCAATCCTATTATATTCCAATATATATATTTCAACTCTTCTAGTAATTCAGGAAGAACTTCTTCATAGACAGGGTCCTTACGTT
>NC_090745.1:62888067-62903067 GCF_036898095.1 Palaemon carinicauda | reverse complement strand
GGTACCCAAAGTATATTCCATAAATTCACTCCCCACTTGCTGTAACTTCCCAATCTAATCCATAGTTCTAACATTCCAATTACCAATTTTAAATTTGTATTTAATATTTATAAACCAAGATATTCTTAGCACCCCGCCACGCCCAGGACTGGGATCCAATATGTCATTTTCTCTTTCCATAAACTGACTAAATCAATAGAAGATTCATTAGATAAACTCATCAAAGGATAGCCAGTTCCTTGTGATACGCAGTACCTATCTAACTAAGGCAAGTGACCTCTTCTTGTCTATAATGATTCCAGTAAGATCATCCACCAGGTGTTGAGGGTAGAGGCCAAAGATACATCTTGTGTATCGCCTTAACCAATTTCGTCACACTGCTGCATATGACTGCATCGAGATTTATGGGGGCATTTCCCCCCACACCCAATGTTCTTGTTACTCTACCAAGTTCCTCATTAGTTTATAATCATATCACTATTAGAAATCACGGCATATCATAGAATTATCCATGAAATCTTTACTGGGGCAAAAAGAAAGAAGCATATACCCATAAAAGAGAGATGGATCTGTCATAACAATAGAAGATGGAGAAAGGCAACGTTGGATGGAACACTAGGAAGGTCATGAAGAGATATGGAGGGAGTAATTTGATTGATATACTTGAAGCTGAGGAAGACCGTGATGGGCTCATGAATGAATTAAGTGCGTTTAAAGTCAATAATATCATTAAAAAACTCAAGGGATGGAAATCCCCTAGATATGATGGAATAACTGCTGAGATGCTTTAGCCCAAAAGTGAAGTGACTGCCAGAATACTTACAAGATAATTTTACATAATGTGGCCTGAAGACGAAAAGCCTGATGAATTGGAGCTAGGAGTGTTGGTGGAAATGGCAAAAAAAAAAAAAAAAAAAAAAAAAAAAGAGCAGATCTGACTGATTACAATAATTAAAGAGGCATCCGTTTACCTCAGTTTTCATGAAAATATATACTATGTTCATTCTTAAGAGACTAGAGAGATAGATTGATGAAAAGCTGAGAGATGAAGAAGCAGGATTTAGAAAACAGAAGTTTTACTAACCAAATTTCTATTTGCAAGACATGTTTTACAGCAATGTATAGACTATAGAAATAAACTTTTGATGGCATTTGTGGACCATGAAAAGCCTTCAATACTGTGCGCCGGCCAATTTTGTGGAGAGTCTTGCATTATTATGAAGTTCCTTTTAAATATGAAAATTTGATTAAGTCTGTTAAGAAGCATAACAAGTACAAAGTTGATGTTAATAGAGTCCTATAGAATGAATTTCTCGTGAACAATGTATTACACCTAGAGAATGAGTTGTCACTTAAGTCATTTATCCTCCTCATGGATTTTTTAATGCATAGAACAGTTGGGGAGGGTAGAGATGGATTGGACTTGATTGGTAACAGAAAATTAACGGACCTAGAGTATGCTGACGACGTTGTCCTTATTAACAAAACGCCACAGGTCTTTCAAAGCATGCTTACCAGAATTCATGAAGTATCAAATAAGGTTGAGCTTAAGATAAATAGAAGAACGACAGAGAGGATGAGAACGGAGTATGCAATGAAAGATGGAATATCACTGAAAGGAGAAAGGATTACTAAGGTAGAATCGTTTAAATATAAAGCAAATATAATCTCTAATAATGGGTCTTTAAAATTAGAGTTTCATGAAAGATTAAAAAAAAACAAATCAGACAATGGCTAGGTTAGATAAAATTTGGAATCAAATCACCTGAAATTATATATAAAATCCGGCTATACATCAGTTTAGTGAGATTGGTGTTACTGTATGGACATCAGTCGTGGTATGACAAGGAAACAATATCCAACAGAATATGTAGATTTGAGAACAAAGCCCTGAGAAGAGTACTGGGAGTTAAATGGCAGGATAGTATTAGAAATTAAAATATAAGAGATATTACTTAATTGCCATTAGTGGATGAGATCATGGCGAGGGGTAGTTGGAGATGGTTTGGGCATGCTCTTCGCGGTCCCCAAGTGAGATTAGCTCACTGAAATTTTAACTGGGCTCTACAAAGCACTATAAAAGTTGGAAACCCCAGGCCTATATGGCTTTACATGATACATACTGTACATAAAGTTCTTCTAAAGCAAGTAAAAAATTGCTCCACCTTAATCCTGTTTCATATTTTGGAAATAGTCCAATCGCCTATTAATATATAACTAAAATTAAATAGATAGAAGTAAATATTAATAATAACAATAATCAAGCATGACGACAATTATAATTAGAAAAATAATAAGATTCTAATACAATAGTCAATGAGATTATATATATGAAATCCAAAATGAAGGTACCTATCACATGAATTTTTATACTCAAGAGATTGGGAAGATTAAACAAAGGTACTAGAACTGAGTGGAATTAATGCTAGGGACAGAAAAGGGATTTCTCGTGTCAGCCAACAACATTGGGTTGACTATACAGTATAACCAAATGTGTATAGATTGGTTTCCTAAGTGGAGATGAATGAAGATTGCAATAAACCATATAATAGGTTGTACTCTATGGAAATGATGAGCCAAGCTAGGTTTATGAAATAAGCAACTCATCTCTGGTTATATTTCCTCACAATATTTCGCTCTGACTGCAACACTCTTTCATTACTGAGGATCAAAGATCAACGAAGAAAATATTTCGAAAGGACATGATCATAATTACTTTAATATGTAATGAATAAATTTATAATTTATCTGGCTACCAAAATACAAAGTGAAACTTTGCTTTTGGGTAATTTAATAACGAGTACTGTTTTATGAGAAAATTGTAAATCATCTTTGGAAAAATTTACCTTGCTTAAATAAAAACTAAAAATCAAACGAACTTAAAATTTATGAGGTAAAATTATAAATCGGATTAACCTACAAAAAAAATCTGGTCATATTACATTTATAACCTAGATAAAAACAAAAAACCTTCTATTTTTATATCCCAATTTACGATTCATATCAGTAAAAATAATTTACATCCTGATAACTCACATTATTTGTAAAAAACAAAAAGATTGTCTATGTTATTGCTCTTTGCAATTTCAAACACCAATATTGTAATCTAAAATTTTCTGTAAATGACGTTTATCTTTCGTGCGTTACACTGGAACACATACTTGCAAGAAAATTATAAAAAAAAGTCCAGTTTTGGATTTATGGTTGTTATGTGACCCATTTTTATTCTATGTAAAGAGCTTTATGAAGATACCTCCTCGTAGGCGTTAGTGGTAAAAAAAAAAAAAAAAAAAATAACGAAAAGCAAAACATATGAATGTGTTTAGTAATATGTAGCCCATGACGGTTGCTACCATTTTCAAACAATATTCAAAGTTACTTTTCAACTAAGCCTTTGCCATTTCGATAGTCGCAAGGAATATAATGGTGTCACAGATAAAACACCGGGTAAAATTATTGAATAGTTGCTTTTCTTACGTGATACTCAGAATCTATAAGGTAGAATTTCTTATATGTACAAATTGTTTCTCCGAATATCTCTTTTCATAAGTGTAGCAAAAAATAGATTTAATAGGGTTTGAAAAATATATTTCCAGTATTCAATGGGAGAAATATATCCTGACAAATGTTTTTTTATAACACTGAACCTTCAAATAGGGTATAAAGCTCCGATAATTCAAGGGAATTTGCCACAGCTGTTTATTGATGGTTGCATTTGAATAATAATCATATTCGCAATATAAAAAAAAAATATTAAACATTGAAAGAGCAATAGGAGAAAGACAATGTACCTAGGGAAAGAGAGAGAGAGAGAGAGAGAGAGAGAGAGAGAGAGAGAGAGAGAGAGAGAGATTCTAAAACATCTGTGACGGACCAAGAGTAGGTTGTGACTCAAAAGTGAGATGGAAGCAACTAAGTAACTTTATTACGGCACATCGAGTATATATATACACAAGGTCACGGTAAGAAGGTCACAAAATACAGACATGCTATTTCTTGTCAACCGGCAACCGATTCTGTTAACAGTTAGCAATGTAATATGCAGACATGTTAAAAAAAGTTGCTGTCAGTGCTAGGGGAGAGCGAAGATACAAAGGATAATATATATACAAAAAAGAGAAATGTCGTTACTATGTATGCTCGTGTGACACATAGGTGGTACATGGATCCCCTCTAAAAATGACATGTTGTGCATGTTAAATAGGGCGTCCTGATCTAGAGAGGCGAACTGTAGATGGGTCATCTGGCAGGAGATAAGCAGGTTTTAGACGATCGATGGAGACCCAGTTTTCTTTGCCACGAATGTTTAGTAGGAATACTTTCGGATTGCATCGGTTCACAAGGAAGGGGCCCATGTAAGGGGTCGTTAGCGGTGGCTTGCTAGCATCGTTGCATAGGAAGAGGTGCGTTGCAGAGTGCAAGTCTGTCGGTATGTGATGCTTCGCTGGGGGCTTGTAAGTCTGGCGGCATGGAGTAAATTTTCCCACGATGTGACGTATGCGCTGGAGATCGTCGGAGGAGGTTGCAGAAGGAAAAAATTTGGCAGGGACGACCAACGGGTCGCCATACACCATTTCAGCTGCCGAGACGTCAAGGGCTTCTTTAGTAGTGATCTTTAGTCCCAGAAGGACCCAGGGAGGCTGAGTAAACCAGTTGGAGTCCTTGCAGCGGGACATCAAAGCTGCTTTGAGGGTGCGATGAAAACGTTCAACCATTCCATTGGTAGCGGGGTTATAAGCAGTTGACTGATGTAGGGTGATACCCAGGAGATTCGCTAATGATGTCCATAATTGAGAGATAAAAGTGGTACCCCTGTCAGAAGTAAAACAGATGTACATGAGGCAGACGTTGCAGTTTCCATGGGAATGGCTACAGGCCAGCGAGTGGAGCGGTCGATGACGGTAAACAGGTAACGATGTCCTTGTGATGCGGGTAGGGCGCCTACGACATCGATGTGAATGTGGGAAAAACAACGCTGAGGTTGAAGAAAGGTGCCCACTCCTGAATCCGTGTGTTGATGTACTTTGGAAGTTTGGCAAGAAGTACAGATACGGACCCAATCCTTAGAATCCTTAGTAATGCATGCCAAATGAACTTCGTCTTCAACAGCTGTGCAGTAGAACGGCGCGGGGGATGTGAAAGGCCGTGATTGAAGTCAAACACCTGTCGGTGCATGGGAGCAGGAATCCACGGTCACGGTCTACCAGTACTGACGTCACAGAGGAGGGCAGTGTTGGAGTCGTTGAGGGGGACGTCTTCCCAACGGAGGGATGTGCAGGATGTCCTACATGCTTGATACTCTTGATCCTGTCATTGATCTTCAGCTAAGGCTTTGTACTCCAATCTCAGTTGAACGGTGGCCAACGTGTTTCTTGACAGGGCATTGGCAACGGGATTCATTTTCCCAGGGACGTGCTAAAGGGTGCAATTGTATTCAGCCACGGTGGAGAGATGTCGGCGTTGATGGGCGGACCAGGCGCCAGACTGTCGAGTGATGGCGTGCACCAGAGGCATATGGTCTGTGCAAATGACGAAGAGCGTACCTTCTAAGAAATAGCAAAAGTGACGAACAGCCAAGTGCACCACCAGCAATTCGCAATCGAAGGTAGAAAAACCCAATCCTGCCTTAGAGAGTTTTGTGCCGAGGAAGGCCAATGGGCAGGGCGGGCCGTTGACCACCTGCTCGAGTACTGCACCAATAGCGACGTCACTGGCATCGGTGGAGAGAAGGAGAGGGACATGTGGGACGGGAAAAGTGAGAGCAGCAGCAGTTGATAAGTCATTCTTTGCAGTGCAGAAGGCCGCTTCTTAAAGGGGGCCCCACTTCAGGTCTTTTGTCTTGCCTTTGAGGGAGGCGTAGCGCGAACAAGAGTGGGGGCAATGGCTGGCAGAAAACGGAGATGATAGATGATCATGCCCAAGAATTCTTGCAGTGTTTTGACGGTTGAGGGCGTGGGGAAGTTCTGAACGGCTGCTACCTTCTCAGGGAGGGGATAGACTATGTCAGAAGTGATGTGGTGCCCTAAGAACGACACTTCGTTGGCGCCAAAGTTACACTTGTCGTACCGGACAACAAGGCCATTTTGTTGCAGGCGGTCGAGCACGATGCGCAGGTGACGGAGGTGTTCCACTTTTGAGGAAGAGAACACAAGTATGTTGTCAACATAACATACACAGAAGGGGAGATTCCTTAAGATACCCTCCAAAATATGTTGAAAATTGGCCCCAGTTTACCAAGGCCAAAACCGGAGTAATTGAAGGTGTATGTACCGAAGGGAATGGTGATGGCAGTCTTCGGGATGTCTTCTGGGTTCATAAGCACATTTAGGAGGCCGAGCCTCGAGAAAATCGCTTTGTGCAGATAGGAGGTCCCGTTGGCGATGGTTGGGAGGGGGTAGTGATCCGGTTCTGTTTGCATGTTCAAGTGCCTGTAATCCCCCCACGGACGGAGGGAGCCGTCTTTCTTCAGGTCGATGTGTAAGGGTGACGACCCTGGGCTGCAGGCCTTTTGGCAAAGGCCCATTTCTTCCATTTCAGTGAAAGTCTGTTTGGCGGCTGCCAATTGATCCAGTATCAGATGTCTGAATTTTGCGAAAACTGGGGATCCCGTTGTCTTGATATGGTGATAAATACCGTGCTTGGTAGGAGTCATGGGCGTTTAGGGAAGTTCTGGACAGAAAACTTCCTGGTACGACATGAGGTGGGCAAAGGCATCCATGGATACGCTGATATGGAGAACGAGGGGGCGGGTTGAAGAGATGTCGACACATACGAGTCAGCGTTGACCAATCGTGGGTGGGCGACATCGACCAGAAGGTGGAAATGAAAGAGGAAATCTGCACCAAGGATTGGCAATGTGACGTCAGCAATGAGAAACTTCCAATGAAATTTACTGTTTCCAAACGATAATGTGAGGTTCTTGTAACTGTAGGTGGGTATAGCAAATCCATTGGCAGCTACCAGACAGATGTTGGCAGACTTAGACAGACTATGTCGTGTCCTGAAGAGTTCCTTTGGCAAAAGAGAACGACAAACACCCGTGTCTACCAAAAATCGTACGCCCGTTCCTGCATCATGTAAAAACATAAGGTTAGAAACACGGGAGGCCACCACCACGAGCAATGGCCTACTTACATGTTTTTTGGCCAATGACAGTCCTTGGTACATTTCTTTGCGGCAACCTCGAATCTGGAGTGGCAGTAGCAAAACTGCGGCCAATGGGCGGCAGTAAGTGGCTGTAGAAGTCGTTGGTTGGGGTCGCAAGCGAGTGGCAGGTGATGGGTGGCTTGGTTGCCGCTCCGGCATGTCACGGGGTAGGCGTGTACATTCTACGGCATTCACGTCAGTTTCGGTTGACATTGAATTGGTGTCCTCTTTGTCAGGAGTAGAGGCGTTGATGGAGGTCTTGAAGGTCGGGAAGTGGCTGTCCATAAGGGCGTCGGCTTTGGTCATCAAGTCTTTCATGGGTAAACTATCGACATCGGGTATGGCAACGTGTACAGGTTTGGGTAAACGGTGTACCAAAAGGGCACGAAGTAGGTTCAACTCACGACGAGAGCAGTCTGCGGCAGGTTGCAGGCGAGCGATACTGTTCATTTCCCTGAGAGCAAGTGAAGCCCTTTTATCTCCCAATGGTTGTTGAGAGCGCTGAAAAATCTTTGCTATATGGGCAGCTGGCGACTGTAAGTTCTGCTGCAGAAGGTATGTTTTGAGGGAGTCATACACTATTGGGGAACTCCTTGTTCACAAAGCCAGTTGGAAATTTCTGGATCGCCGGGAGAACATAATCTGCTTTGGTGGTTGAGCGAGTCACGCCCTTGATGTGGAACTAGACTTCTGCGTGCTGAAACCAAGCAAACGCCTCTCCGCTGGCGAATGACAAAATTTTCAATGGGGTGGCACCAACTTCCGTGGAGTCCATCATAGTAACAGTGAGGGGGGTGGGGTGTGGAGGCGGGAGGAGCGAGTCAACTTCCGGGGTCACCAATGTGATGGGCCAAGAGTAGGTTGTGACTCAAAAGTGAGATGGAAGCAACTAAGTACCTTTATTACGGCACATCGAGTATATATACACACAAGGTCCCGGTACAAAGGTCACAAAATACAGCCATGCTATTTCTTGTCAACCGGCAACCGGTTCTGTTAACAGTTAACAATGTAATATGCAGACATGTTAAAACAAGTTCCTGTCAGGTCAAGGTGAGAGCGAAGATACAAAGAATATTATATACAAAAAAGAGAAATGTCATTACTATGTACGCTGGTGTGACACACGGGTGGTACACATCCATACTTTGAACCTCAGAGGTCGAGCTTATTTCTTGCCGAAAGGCACACACAAATGAATATAGAGTAGCATGGAATAATCTTTTCCAGGCCTGAAACATCACTCACTATAAAGCCATTGTAAGAGAAGTAGGTAATGTATGTGCATAAAGGCATAAGATAATTCTAAATTGGTGTAATAAACTCAAACTTCAATTTATCTATTGTGAAGAGAGTTGAGGGCCTCTGTGGAGGGTGGTGAGAAATAGGGTGAAGAAATTGTATTCTTATGTTCATAACATATATTGGGTGTCCTGGCATTCTTCCATATCTTCTCTTTGCTTCTATTATTTGAGAGTCAATGTGGATATTTCTTTCTTCTTATAATTTAGATGGGGCCTAAATTGACCTAATGGTAATGACCCAGGCTGCTATAGCTATCTCCTGGTAATATTTTATGAAAACATTTTGCTCAGTTATACTTAGTCAAAGAACATATCCTCTACTGTTATCTATTATTGTTTGTTGTAAGACTCTTGGACTATTTCTGAGGTGAATTCAGTTATTTGTTCCTCCAGTAATTCCTGCACATCATGATCACAGATATTCAAACCCTTAGACTTACTTAAAGACACAATGTTCTTCACAATAAGCATAGGCTCAAGGCTTTCAAAGTCTCTCTTGTACTGTGTATACCCAAAATCTTCTACCATGGAGATTTCATTAGCCTGGAAGACTAATTTTTTCATCCTAGATGACACTTCCTAAAGATCTTATCTATGAAGTTTATGCAGTGGAGAATATCAATATGTGTCGTATAGAAATATTTGAGAAATAATTCTGATTCAGAGGTAATTTTGAAGCATCTACTACAAAATAGTTTGCTGTAGAGCTCCATAAAATGGAAAATCATCTCCATGTCCATGAGATGATTCAGATTTGTATTGGATAGCAAGAACTTTAAGGTAATAAATTTGAGCCCGTCAACCATTTTATATTCCAAACCTGTAAGACTGTTAGATACCTTGTTCATGTATAGCCCCATGAAACCCCTCGGTAGAAAACTGCTTAGTTACAACATTCAACTTACTTTGCTTTGTATATTTTTTGGTTGATTCTTTTTTTTCCAATACAGCAACTGAGTTGGCCTATTTTTCTTAGCAGTTTCTTTGTTTGAATTGACACCTTCATCATGCCTTACAACACAATGTATGACAGTCATCTTAACCCTGGATAGGTACGCTCCTCGGACACCCCTTTAAGGGTATACTCGGTCGCGTGCGACCCCGACGCAAAAAAAAATTCTTGAAAAATATGTTTTTGCAGTAACCTCCTTTTTTTTTTGCCAAAAAAAAATTCAATGAATGCTTGAAACTACTGTAAAGATATATACTACTCATCTGCAGAAAAACTATTTATTATAAATATTTTAAAAAATTAAGTAGAAAAAAAAGACCTTACATAAAAATTCAAAAAAAAATTTATACATATATACACAAATCCTTTTAGGAATTGATTCTTGAATGTTTAGGACACATCTTGATGTATTTTGGATGAAGTCGGACCCATGGAGGTGAAGATCTGAAATGAGAAAAAAAGGGTAACCTTTTTTGGCCAAAAAAATGTGTCCAAATTTCATGAATTTTTTTGGATACCCAAATGAAATAGGAATTGGCTAATTTTTTAGGGAATAAATATATGTTATTCTAAAATAGAAATATGTAAAAAAATCTTCATTATTTTTTAAATTACATTTATATCAGGGGCCATATCTAAAGGTCATTTTTTGAGTACTTAGAAATTTCGTTAAAAAAATACATATATTTAATATATAATATGATATTCATGCAGGTAAAAATATACCAAAATATCACAAATTCTATAGGGAACAAGAATATATATATAGATAGGGCAGCTTACGCTTCAGATATGTCCACAAAATGGCCGCCAACCACACTGACTCAGACTCCCTAATCTGCCACCTGAAATGTAGGAAGGGTATGTCAATTTCAAGGTGTTATTTACTAATCTAATTATTCTTGGATATGCATAAAAATTGTATGGTGGGTTGCTGGATAACTGTCGCTTATTTTACGACTATAAAATTAGAATTCTGACCCCAAAAAAAATTTTTAAGGGAAATAAAATCGAAAAAAAAAAAATTGTAAAACAATATAATATTTTACCTAAAAAAATTTGATGATAATCAATCAAAAAAGAAGTAAATAAAATTTTCCGACAAATAAACATCTAAATGAATCATTACTCTGTGATAGTTCCCTAGTACGTAGTAATTTGAAAGAAATGGGAAAAAAACGAAAAAGTGGCAATCGCAGGAAAATCGAACACATACCTATATATACGCCATATCTGGCTAAAAATAAAGATAGGCATAGGTAGCCAGATCATCTAGAAAAACTTTCCAACACTATAAAAATATAAGTTTTGCAACACTACTTGCCAATTCCTTACGGTAACATGACTAAGCAAAAAAAATGCAAAACAAATAAAAAGGGGCACTCGATGAAAAATGGCAACGTGCTAATGGTGGGCATTTCAGAAAAAAAAAAATTCAGCCACGTGCTAGGCAAACCATCAAGGCACATTTTCCGACAAATAAACATCTAAATGAATCATTACTCTGTGATAGTTCCTTAGTACGTAGTAATTTTGAAAGAAATGGGAAAAAACGAAAAAATGGCAATCACAGGAAAATCGAACACATACCTATATATACGCCATATCTGGCTAAAAAAAGATAGGCATGGGTAGCCAGATCATCTAGAAACACTTTCCAACACTATAAAAATATAAGTTTTGCGACACTACTTGCCAATTCCTTACGGTAATATGACTAAGCAAAAAAATGCAAAACAAATAAAAAGGGGCACTCGCGGAAAAATGGCCAACATTCTAATATACGGCATCTCAGATAAAAAAAAAAGGCATGCACGTGTTAGCCCAACCATCAAGGCACACTTTCTAACAAATAAACATGAAAAAAAATCAGTAATAAATGGCAATTCCTTATTACGTAGTAAATTTTTACAAATATTGAAAAAAAAACAGAAATTGGCAACCACAGGAAAATACCCCACATACCAATATCTACGGTGTATCTGACAAAAACAAAGTCACGCATGGGTAGCCAGATCATCTAGACACACTTTCCAACACTAAAAAAGCAAAAGTTTTGCGACACTATTTGGCAATTTCTTACGGAAAAATGACTTGGCCATAAAATGAAAAAAAATGAAAAAGGGGCACTCGCGGTAAAATGGTCCTCGTGGTGATAAACGACATTTAAACTAAAAAAAAAAATCATGCACATGGTAGCCAAACAATCCACCAAGACTTTCCACAACTGATAACCTATACAAGTTACACCATTCTACGACAATTTCATAACACGTAATAACTTTGATAATTATGCAACTTACCTTAGAAGGGTAAACTCGGTCGCGCTCTACCCCGACGCGTTTCAGAAATCTGGGAAGGAGTACAGCTACAGCGATGCACATCTGGACACTACTAGAGCGTGTAGGCGAGACACCGACTGCAGGTTGATCACCCACAAATTCAGTCACGGGGGTGAGTCACGTGAGAAAAAAATCTTTTGTTTTGACGCTCGGAGTAGTGGACGACCCACCGTACCGTTCCAGGGTTAAATTTCTCAAACTAGCATCTGTTGTCCTTGAAAATCGTCCTACTACTTTCTACTACTTATTTCTAGGATGTTTTATCATTGTCTATACTCACTTCTTATTGCATCAAAACTACAATCGCTTTTCCAAAAGAGATCTGTCAACCTGAAAAAAAATAAAAACTTGTTTAGGAAGAAATACTTCAGCCTCAACAAACTTGAAATTGTCCAATTTCTTTATTTGAATTGGCACCTTCCCCATGCCTTACTACTCTATGAATGACAACTTCCTCATATTCCTCTAACCAGCCTTGGGTGTCCTTGAAAAGCTCAATACTATATATGTAAGAACTTTTTCCACTGTTATTTCTAACGATGTTTGTTAACAGCTGTTTCACATACTCACATTAAATGACTGTTTTGCATTTATCACTCAAATTGGAAACAATTTATCTGAACATCCAATAGCATATCTTTATTAAGGACCTCATTACTTTCACTTAATCAGGCATTCTAAGGGCATCTTTAATTGTTGAGCTGTGCGTAGTTTTACATTTGGCAAGAAGATGCTGCTTTAGCTAATTCAAACATACACACGCTTTCTCAACTTTTCCGTTTAGTTTATTAATACATCTAACATTTTTTAGGTTGGGTAGGGAATGTTGAGCGTTTTTCAGTGCGTATGGGCCAGGTAGTGAGAAAAGTGAAGAAGAGCGGAATGAGTTCTGGAATGAATTAACTAGGTTTGTAGAAGAACTGGGTAAAAGGAACTATGTAGTTGTCATGGGTGACTTAAATGCTAGAGTGGGGGCTGGAGAGGTAGAAGGTGTCATTGGGAAGTATGGCGTACCAGGTGAAAGTGAGAGTGGTGAGAGACTGGTAAATATGTGTGTTGAGCAAGAGATGGTGATAAGTAATAGCTTTTTCAAAAAGAAAGATAAAAATAAGTATACATGGATAAGAGTGGCAAATGGAAGAGTAGTAGAAAGGGCATTAATGGATTATGTGTTGATAACTAAAAGAATGTTTGGAAGATTAAAAGACGTGCACGTGTTTAGGGGTATGGCTAACGGTATGTCTGATCATTTTTTCGGTGGAAGGAAAATTAGCTGTAGCAAAAGAGTGGGGGAATAGAGTAGGTGGATGTAAAAGGGAGCTAGTGAGGGTTTAAGAGCTAATAAATCCGGGGGTAAAAAGTAAATATCAGGAAAGGTTGAAAATGACATATGACGAAGTGAAAGTAAGAGAAACTGGCAATTTAGAGGAGGAGTGGAAGTTAGTAAAAGAAAATTTTGTTGGGATTGCAAGTTATGCGTGTGGCAAGAAGGTTGTTAGAGGCAGCATGAGGAAGGGCAGTGAATAGTGGAATGAAGGAGTGAAGGTAAAAGTGGAGGAGAAAAAGAGGGCTTTTGAAGAATGGCAGAGTAATAGTATAGAGGAGAATGAAAAATATAAAGAGAAAAATGTGGAAGTAAAGCGCAGGGTACGTGAGGCAAAGAGGGCAGCTGACCTGAGGTGGGGTCAGGGATTGGGTCATTCATATGAAGAGAATAAGAAGTTTTGGAAAGAAGTGAAGAGAGTAAGGAAGGCTGGCTCAAGAATTGAAGAGACAGTGAAAGATGGAAATGGAAAGTTGTTAAAAGGAGAGGAGGCAAGGAAAAGATGGGCGGAATATTTTGAAAGTTTACTGAATGTTGAGAATAATAGGGAGGCAGATATAATTGCTGTTGCAGGTGTTGAGGTGCCAGTGATGGGAGATGAGAATGAGAGAGAGATTACAATAGATGAAGTGAGGAGAGCACTAGATGAAATGAGAGTAGGAAAAGCGTCTGGTATGGATGGTGTGAGAGCTGAAATGTTGAAGGAAGGGGCTGTGACTGTACTTGAAAGATTGGTGACATTGTTTAATATGTGTTTTGTGTTGTCAATGGTACCAGTAGATTGGGTTTGTGCATGTATTGTACCAGTATATAAGGGTAAAGGAGATGTGCAGGAGTGTTGTAATTCAAGAGGTATTAGTTTGTTAAGCGTAGTTGGAAAAGTGTATGGTAGAGTAATGATTAATAGGATCAAGGATAAAATAGAGAATGCAATCTTAGAAGTACAGGGTGGTTTTAGAAGAGGTAGGGGTTGTATAAATCAGATTTTTACAGTAAGGCAGATATGCGAGAAATATTGAGCAAAAGATATAGAGGTGTATGTTGCATTTATGGTTCTGGAGAAAGCCTATGATAGAGTTGATAGGTAAGCAATGTGGAATGTGATGAGGTTTTATGGAGTTGGTGGAAGGTTGTTGCAAGCAGTGAAAAGTTTCTACAAAGGTAGTAATGCATGTGTTAGGATAGAAAATGAAGTGAGTGATTGGTTTCCGGTGAGAGTGGGGCTGAGACAGGGATGTTGAGATGTCTCCATGGTTGTTGAACTTGTATGTTGATGGAGTGGTGAGAGAGGTGAATGCTCGAGTGCTTGGACGAGGATTAAAACTGGTAGACGAGAATGACCATGAATGGGAGGTAAATCAGTTGTTGTTTGCGGATGATACTGTACTGGTTGCAGACACAGAAGAGAAGCTTGGCCGATTAGTGACAGAATTTGGAAGAGTGTGTGAGAGAAGAAAGTTGAGAGTTAATGTGGGTAAGAGTAAGGTTATGAGATGTACGAGAAGGGAAGGTGGTGCAAGGTTGAATGTCATGTTGAATGGAGTGTTACTTGAGGAGGTGGATCAGTTTATGTACTTGGGGTCTGTTGTTGCAGCAAATGGTGGAGTGGAAGCAGATGTACGTCAGAAAGTGAATGAAGGTTGCAAAGTGTTGGGGGCAGTTAAGGGAGTAGTAAAAAATAGAGGGTTGGGCATGAATGTAAAGAGAGTTTAAATATGAGAAAGTGATTGTACCAACTGTGATGTATGGATCGGAGTTGTGGGGAATGAAAGTGATGGAGAGACAGAAATTGAATGTTTTTGAAAGGAAGTGTCTAAGGAGTATGGCTGGTGTATCTCGAGTAGATAGGGTTAGGAACGAAGTGGTGAGAATGAGAACGGGTGTAAGAAATGAGTTAGCAGCTAGAGTGGATATGAATGTGTTGAGGTGGTT
>NC_090745.1:62870567-62880567 GCF_036898095.1 Palaemon carinicauda | reverse complement strand
TCTGAAAATAAAACAATGTCGTCAAGATACACTCGAATACCAGGCATATCGCTGATTACTTGATCCATCAATCTTTGAAAAACTGCAGGAGCATTCTTAAGTCCAAATGGAAGGAGTGTATATTCATTTAGTCCATCTGGAGTAGTAAATGCTGTCAGGGGTTTTGTGTTATCTGCTAATGGGACTGGATAATAACCCCGTGATAAATCAATCTTTGAAACATATACAGCATTGCTTACCAGATCTATGAGGTCATCCACCCTTGGTAACGGATAAGAATCTGAAACAGTTACCTCATTTAGTCTTGTAAAGTCAGTGCAGAGTCTATAGGAGCCATCTGGTTTCTCAACTAAAACACATGCCCAAGGACTAATTCTAGGCTCCGCAAAACCATGTTGTAGCAAAAAGTCAGTTTCCTTCTTTAGTATGGCTCTCTTTGGAGGGGAAACTCGATATGGGGTACTCTTCTGAGGTTCTGTACGTGGCTTAAGTTCTAGCTGATAATCTACCAATGATGTCTGAGTAGACACATCTCAACAGATATCTGGAAAAGTTCCAATAACTTTTTCAAGTCACTAGCCTGTTAAGATGAGAGATGATTAAGTTTACAGTCAATGTTATTTAATGCAAGTGTATTATTTAAAGTTATGCTTTTACTTCGATCTGGAAAACCAGTTTCATTAAGCTTCACATTATTGTCCACAGTTGACTTGCAAATCAAGCTGACATTGTCACTTTTTTAGTAGGTTTATATGTACCATCATCTTGCTTTTTCTCTTTCCCGGAGTAGAGATGACATAATTATCCTTGTTTCTGCTCATCACTGTATAAGGACCTTCATATCTATTTTCAAAGGTTTTCCTTATGGGTACTAGCATTAAAACAGATTCACCTGGCATAAAACTTCGTGTCTCAGCCTTATTATCAAAATTTGATTTCATCTTATCTAGAGCTATGCTTAGATTATCATGTGCAAATTTACGAGAACTCTCTAGCTTACCTTGTAAGTTCTTAGCATAATCTCCTAATGCTACCTCTTTCGACTGATCCGTCCATATGTCATAGAGTATCTCCAAAGGACCTCTCACTTTCCTTCCATAAAACAACTCAGCTAGGGAATATCCAAGACTTTCTTGTTGAGTGTTGCAGATGGCATACAACACGAATGGTAATCCTTCATCCCAGTCTGTCTGATGTTCCTGACAGTACTTCGTAAGGACATCCTTCAACGTCTGATGGAACTGTTCCAGGGCTCCTTGACTCTCTGGGTGGTATACTGAGGACAAAGTATATTTAATGCTCATAGCTGCCATAACCTGTCTAAATAAATCAGAGGTAAAGTTACTTCCTCTATCAGTCTGGATAATCTTGGGGATACCATACTGAGTGAAAAAACTTATTAAATCTGGGATCAGTGTCTTAGAACTTAGGTTCCTAAGTGGATAGGCATGTGGATATCGAATGGAACGCACATCATTGTAATCATATATTGATTCTGCTTCTTACTTTTGGGTAAAGGACCCACACAATCTAACATGACTGTCAAAAGGCTTAGGTAAAATAGGGATAGGCTGTAAAGGGGCAGGTTTTATAATCTGATTCGGCTTACCAACCAGCTGAAATACTGCACAAGACTTACAGCACTCTGTGACACTTTTCGTTATACCAGGCCAGTAAAAGAGTTGAAGAACTGCACTCAAAGTCTTCCTTATTCCTAAGTGTGAAGAAGATACATTGTGTCATGTATAATACTTTTTGCCTTAGGCTCGCTGGAATGACACTCTGATTCCTGATTTCCCAAGTTGAACTTGCCGGATTATGCAAAGATCCGAACTTCCTCATTATTAGTCCATTCCTCAAGTAATAGCATACTGGCTCTGTATTGATCTGGTATTCTGCAAGAACTTCACCATAAATAGACTGCAAAGACAAATCTTCCTGTTGAGCTTTTATAATGTCAGAACATTTCATATCAAAAAGATTATCAGAGCAATCAGAAACATTACTTAAATTAATTTCATTTTCAACTGACTTCAGAGTATTCACCAATACCAGTCTTCAAACCAAACTTAGTTTCTAGCACACTTTCTTTCTCTTTTACATTACCTTCAAAACTATCATTTTGGAATAAACTATCAATATTGATATGCACGTCAACTGTACCAACGGCATCTTTTTCTTCAGTACCTGAAGTAGTGCTTACATTGACGTCCCAAGTCACATCTGTTCCACGCTCTCGTGGGACTTCTACCACAGCCAGACTTCTGCTACGCTGTACAACACAAGAAGGATACAATACTGGATCTTCCACGGGGCTTACCTCTAATGGAGTGTCAACAACTATGGGACTAGGTACAACCTTCCCTCCTGCCAAGCCGTTCCCCATAAGAAAATCAACACCTTGAATAGGCAATTCACCCACCACCCCAACTGTGACATACCGAGTTAATAAACCACAATGCAGATATAACCTACACAAGGGAACTGTTACCAGTCCACCCAAACTTCTAACAACCAGGGTATCGGATATAAAAGTATTTTCCAATCCAGGGACCTTTTCTTTTACAATTAGACTATTAGAAGAACAAGTGTCCCGTACTCTCCTTACAGGCATATACACGTACATATCTATAAAGAGCTTTACATATAAAACATACTATACATGTTTCATTAAAAATATAAATAATACATACATCAAGTGATTAGGATAGTTTCCGGGAACATGCTGTAAGTTATTTGCATTTGTTTGGAATCTCCAACAATATTTTATATGCTGGTACATTTTAAGTAAATATAAATCATCTAACAAATAAAACAGCTTCGGATAGTCTCTACTTGAACAAATATTTCTTGACAAAACGTCTTTACTTGAACAAGTATTTTTTGACAAAACGTCTTTACCTGAACAAATTTTTTTTTGACAAAACGTCTTTACTTGAACAAATATTCTTTGACAAAACGTCTTTACCTGAACAAAAATGTTTTGACGAAACATCTCTACTTGAACAAATATCTTATGACAAAAAAAAAAAAAGAATTCTTTCAAAAGTTGTTCTTTTAAATTTTCTTAGTTAGAATCCGCTTTGTGCTGGTCTCTTTAATTTTATCTATATTTTTTTTTAATCTAAATCGCGGATTCTGAAAAAAATACTAATTTTAGCAAAGGTTTCTTAGCTTGAGCATATGAGGTGCATCTGCATAAACAAATATTTCTCTATTTGCTATTGTGTTTTTTAAATTAAATTCTATTCAAGTTGATTGGGTTTATAACAAAATGCTTCCATATCCTCATATTAGAATGTCCTAGGTCATGACTCATGAACAATAGCAGCAATGAATTGATGGCACAGCTGTAGCCTACTCTTCAAGCATTTATGAGGAACTCCACGTATCGGATACTTTACAGCATCTTCGAAATCCTCTTGTTGGAAATGGAGGGAATAAACCCGTGTATGTTTTATGTTACCTTCGTCCTGGCATCTGCAGCGAATTACCCAGCCTTTCTGTGTGGATTTTTATGAGGAAACTTGAAATATCTTAAGCCTTTACATTTTGATTTACCTCTGACATTGTTGCAACCAAAAACAGCGCAATAAGAAGGTATGTTACCAAATAATGTGCATGTATGTTGAAAGGTGTAGCTCATGACAATGAATACGTATGGCGTTAGGTGGCAGTCTGGCCATACTAGACGCCGATGACGTTGCATAAGGGGCGGAGCTATGTTTAAAATACGCCTCGTGAACAGACCCTATCTGTATAGACTCTGTGCTGGATGAAAGAGAAATCTACGTATTCTGTATTGCCTAATGACAACAGTCATTTTGAGACAACGACATGTGACTCACCGTAGGCTAGTCATAAGACGCCATGCTGGGACAGCCTACTCCCCAAATCTTGTGTAAAGTTCAGTGAACTTTACAATTATGATATCTCCTCCAACCATTATTAAATCAACTGTTAGGCTATCTTCTCTTACTGCTTTACCTCTTTTCATAACTTTTAATACTTTCTTTATTTTTCCTACTGTTATGTCTGGCACCAGCTCAGGTGTTTCATTATTTATTTTGGCAAAGTTATTTCTTATATGATTATTGTATGGCATTGTATAGAATCCACGGCAAATACTATCATTCCATTAATTTTCTTTTGCTGATAAAATGTTCATTTTCATCCAATAAAACTAATATCTGTTTCTGTTCCAAGTCTTCTTTTCATCAAGTTGATGCTTCATCCTTTCTTTAGTGTTTCCTTGATTTTGTCTGATCATGCTAGTATTATTATTATTATTATTATTATTATTATTATTATTATTATTATAACCTGCTAAGCTACAACCCTATTTGGAAAAGCAGGATGCTATAAGCCCATAGGCTCCAACTGGGAAAATAGCTCAGGGAGGAAAGGAAAAAAGGAAAATAAATTCTTTTAAGAAGAATAACAACATCAAAATAAACATATCCTCCATAAACTATAAAAACTTCAACAAAATAAGAGGCAGAGAGATTATAGAAAAGTGTGCTCGAGTGTACCCTCAAACAAGAGAACTCAACCCAAGACAGTGGAAGACCATGGTACAGAGGCTATTGCACTATCCAAGACTAGCGAACTTTGGTTTGATTTTGGAGTGTCCTTCTCCCAGAAGAGCTGCTTACCATACCTAAGGAGTCTCTTCTATCCTTACCAAGCGGTAAGTAACCAAGGAACAATTACAGTGCAGGAGTTAACCCCTTAAGAGAAGAAGAATTGTTAGGTAATCTGTGTTGCCAGGTGTATGAGGAGAGAGGGGAATATATAAAGTATAAGCCGCCGCAATATTCAGTGTGTGTAGGTGTGTGTGTAGGCAAAGGAAAAATGAACCATAACCAGAGAAAGGAATCCAATGTAGTATTGTCTGGCCAGTCATAAGACCCCACAAGTCTCTAGCGGTTGTATCTCAATGGGCGGCCGGTGTTCTGGCCAACATACTACGTCAACCAACTACAAATGTCTTGGGTTTGAGTTATATATATATATATATATATATATATATATATATATATATATATATATATATATATATATATGTATATATATATATATATATATATATATATATATATATATATATATATATATATATTATATATATATGTGTGTGTGTGTGTGTGTGTGTGTGTGTGTGTACATGTGGGTTGGACTGTTTTTGGGAAGTTGTGTATCAGAGATTCATCACTATTATTGTTTGTTTGCAGCCTGATGAATCGCCATTTCTCTACGGAACACTACGATATGTTCGAAAAAGCATTAGTTTTTGTATATAAAACAGTTTGTCTTCGGCCATATGTAGAACATCTTAGATCTTAGTACTGGAAGGACAGACAATTCTTCTCGGAACAACTTTATCAGAATTAAATAGATAAACTAATATATTACTGTGACAACAATGTTAATTTGAACATTACTGTAACCCTCTTGAGATTAAATAATGTTTATTTTATATATAAATTTCGCATAACAATATTTATCTATCTACCTATCTATCTATCGATTTATCTATCTATCCATCTATTTATATATATATATATATATATATATATATATATATATATATATATATATATATATATATATATATATATATATATATATATATATATATATATATATATATATATATATATATATATATATATATATATATATATATATATATGCGTGTGTGTGTGTGGGTGTGAGTATATGTGTGCGTATGGGCGTGGGTGTGTGTGGGTGTGATGATTAAGAATTCCTACATTTATGTCAATTAGTTAATTGCTTCACCCATAATTATCAATCATTTTCATCGGTAACTAAATTATTCAACCTGTTTCCTTGAAAGAGTGGGTAAACCTTTTCAATAAACAAAAACATAAACAATATTCTTTGGATGTAAATCCTATCATATTACATATAGACATGAGATGAAAGGAAGCCTATAGGAGAACATTTATATATAATATATTTTCAAACATTTTACATCCAATAAAAAAATATGCAATTACATTGAGAATATGTAAGACCTACCAAAGGAGGACATAAGAATATAGAATATAACCATACTAGCTTGGAATAGAAAGAACGTTAAGGCCATGACGCAAACACCTCTTATTCTTACAAAACATGAATATCGGGATTGAAATAAAAGCACTAGTCCCTACTTTATCTCATAGAATAGACCTAACTTCCAATCACTTTTTGTGTATTCACTTCCAGTGCCGAAAAAATCGTGACCTTTTGCCCATCCTTATTTATAGAACTAACTCCGATTAAGGTTAGAAAAATTGAACATAAATAAACAATCTCCAGGAAAAATCTAGTGAAATTGTACAATGGAACAATTTTCAAAGAGTTTTGGATCTCAACAGCTAAATTGAGATGAATTATTCGAAACGACTTAAAAAGGTTTTCTTTTTCAAAACTTTCTCCTTTTAAACCTCTCTCAAAAACAAGGATGCCAACAAACGAAATGCCACCGCTTATTTACTCTAAGTAATCTAACAGGTAAATTGGCAGGGAAATATACACAATACGCACTGCTGTCGTGCTCGAATAACTCAACCCTTTCACAGTGATATCTAAGAAGATCCTAGTAATAATCACATCTACTGTATATTCTTTTAAATTTCACAAGAGAAAAACTCTTCCCAAATATACGATAGATACAATCTGTCTCTGTATCTTTCCTTCCCTCAAAAATCTGAATACTGATTAACAGGAATTTTAATCAAAGAACAGTCTCTTTGGTATCATTCCCCTTCTTAATTCAAAAGATAAATCTTTGTTTGGTGCTTTAATATATACACGATGGAATGATATGACACACGAGGATTGGGGGAATATCTAAAACAATATATATTCGTTCTAAGAGAGAGAGAGAGAGAGAGAGAGAGAGAGAGAGAGAGAGAGAGAGAGAGAGAGGAGAGAGAGAGAGAGAGAGTTCTTTTATGGACATTGGTGAATATTAGAACCGTCAACGAAACGTTTGTAACTCGGCACCAAAATGGTCTAATTAATCAAGTGCATTAAAAGCAGTAAAGTGTTGAAGTTAAAAAAAGAAAGAAAGAAAAAAAAGAGATCACCTGATTTGGGTAGCGCTTGAGTTGAAATGTCTCTTCCCAATTATATTTTTGGAGAGTTGAGGTCTGTTTCGAACATGAATACTTTTCGCATTCATCTCATCAGCAACTGTCCAATCACTAAAATATATCTCTTTGATAAATGTTGAGGACTCCACTGATTTCCGTGGTAGCTACGTCTCTCCGCGTATTCAAATGGTTGTATCATTTTGACACTACGAAGGATGAAGAAAAGCTCGCAAGGTGAGAGTAAGTTAACTACAGTTGGTAAAAGGACTCTTTCAGACAATATTGAATAATAAGAACATTTTTGAGGTGGAACTATAATAACGATAGAATAGATAATAATAGCTTAGCAAAGGAAATACAATTGAGACATATAACTAGTGTCTAGGAGGAGACAAAGGCCAACAAATGGGCTGGGTAGATAGCTTGAAGGACGTACTGGGTATACTAGGCCTTGCTGTCCAGGAAACACGAGTATGTTGAATATCGGGTTGAATGTCGGTATGTGTAAGGATTTCAATGGGCTTCGGATGCGAATTCTGTGTTTTGTATATGGTTGGTAATTTTTTTACCGTGAAGGGGCCTCCTTCATAGCACAACGGTTAAAAAGAAATGATGTGGTGGCTCTAGTATTGTCACTCTCCGGAGCCAATTGAAAAAAAAAAAAAAAAAAATAAATAAATAAATAAATAAATAAAAAATTTAAGTTGGGTTTAACCTCTTTTTGAAATGAAAGATGTTAAATAATTAACGTATATAAAGGGGAATGAAAAATAAGGTCTGGTCACAATCCCCACTTGTTGACAAAAGAAGAAAAAGGAAATTAAGTATGATGTAGTATAAAATCAGGACATAAGTGAAAAACAAAATAGCCAAAAGTACATCAGAAAGCAGGTGATTCAAGAATACTTTTTGAATAAAGGGAATATAATGGGATAGGAGATCAAATGGCATTAAAATGATTAGAATTAAAGCATCACGGAAACTATTCTGCCCTAAAAAGGCAAAACGCAACAACTCCAAAAATGCGATTTTTGAGATTTTTATATCAATGGAATCAGCAAAAAGAGGCCAATCTTATCCTGACGGTAGATTAAGCCTATCTTGCCCGTAAAGAGAGTTTTAAACAGGCAAAATGCATCAACTCCACTGGTTTTCTACAAAATGCATCACAACCATTCTTTTGCGCCAGAATGCATCAACTCCATAATGTTATGGACATGAAGCATTTTGCCTGAAAAGGAAAGAATCACATCATGGAGAATTATAGTGCGTTACACTATGAACATGATGCGCAATAGGATTTCAATGCAAGACAACTTTCAGCATGGATAATTATCAATTTTGCAAATTCATCAAAAATACTGTTGAACTATCAAGTGAACTCCTTTAGACTCCTCTGGATAATTGTCCAAGGGGTTTACCTTCAGTGAAGAAGAAAAACATTTTGGAGAAGCTTGTATGCAAAATGCCTAAAACCAGAAGAGGATTTTGGATAAATATGCCCGGAAACTCTGGGAGCGAAGATTTGCTGAAGAGTCATATATATTGATCTGAAATAAAATTAGACTGTTTTTCCTTGAGATCCGAAATTAGAGGTTAATTTTCAGGTTAATTTCCAGAAAAGTGAGGTGTCATAATTCTTTTCTTATTACTAATACTGCAATCATTTTGAGAGTTATATCTTTGAGATTTTTAAAATAAATTTTTTTAGGAATAATCAAAGAATGCCAAGTCAGACTGTAGCATTCAAGTAAAAACTAATTTTGGATTAATTTTCTATAAAATGTATTGTGCAAAACTGAAGTTTATTAGTTTTATTTCAAAGTTATTCATTTTTTTTTGTTCTTTTGCCTCTCATTGAAAAAGATATGAATTTTTGTTCGATATATGATAAATACTCTTCACCAGAGTCCAATATTTTTTATTTAATAACCAAGAGCCTTACCTTTAAATGCCATATATTAAATTTCATCACCAAAATATGAGAAAAATACACATCACGTAATTATCTAATAACACAGTAGCCAAGGTTTTTAGAGCAAAACGCATCATGTCCACACTAGGACAAAGTTAGTCTGCTTTGGACAGCGAATTTGGGTAATAGTTAAAACATTTTGTGCAATTTAATGTAATAAACTACTCCTACTAAGGTTAACCCATATGTTGACCAAACTACAATATGCAAATAAGATTAGCAAAAGAATTATGATGAATCAAACCTTTATCATTGATTTTCTCAAAACTAAGATTTTGGAGTTGATGCGTTTTGCCTTTTGAGGGCAGTATTCTTATATTCAATGAAAATTTTAGAAGGTTAATTTCATATTAAAATCTGCATTGGTTTTGGCAAATGGCACAGATTTTTCGTTTTTCTTTCACAGTAAGCTAAATTATATTCACGTTTAGGAAATATGACAAATTGTGGTTCAATTTCTCTGCTTCACGAACAGATGCCCCAACTGATGCCCTGACTCCACAGATCACCGGCACGCGCTCTCTCTCTCTCTCTCTCTCTCTCTCTCTCTCTCTCTCTCTCTCTGCCTTTCCTTCGAAAAAGTGTCCGTTTGCTTTATATACAATCACAGTACCTTGGCCATGGAGGTGTCCATAAGGCAAGCTTGAAGCATTAGAATGGTCCATCACAAGTGTGTAGAAGCAGCATTTGGCATACAGCTGAGGGAAGGCCACCGCTCATATGCCACATTTAGTATAGGAAACCTTTTTACAGAAAACAGGCGTGGAACAAAAGTTTGATTAATTTTGTATAAAATCTCAGAAATACACTAATTTAAATAAAAACTAAGAGAGAGAGAGAGAGAGAGAGAGAGAGAGAGAGAGAGAGAGAGAGAGAGAGAGAGAGAGAGAGAGAGAGAGAGATAAGGTAAGGAGGCGGA
>NC_090745.1:62825567-62865567 GCF_036898095.1 Palaemon carinicauda | reverse complement strand
GTAATGAACATATAATCAATGGAGATTGAGGGAGGTTAGACTATTTTTTGCAATAAATGTCATTAAAGAAAATATGGAAGAAGTTTTACCGAATTTACAGAATTCCGTTCTTTCTCTCATTCTCGTAAGCGTAAGTGTAGTTATTCACAGACATTTCTTATCTAGCTAAATAGTCATCGTAAATCATAACAGAAATTGTATTTACTTTCTCTCGCTCCATTCTGATCTCATCTTCACCAGAGTCCCTCGAGAGTGACTCCAAAATCCCTTTCCTCTCTGTGATGAAGAGGCTGTAGATTTAACCAAGTCAAGATAATGGATTCCTCGGCTTCTGTTATTTGGAACTAGTCCAAGACATTATTACCGAGTTTTTAGTACAATTGCATGTTTCTTTCTTGTTTGATGAAATAGATATATCCTGATTTTTTGTTTTTCCTGAACAGAAAAAATATTTTCATTGAAATATAGTTATGTGAAGTATTTCTTACAAATTTCCAAGTTGGAATTCATGTTCAAAATGTATTGGGTATTTCTTGATTCTTATTTTCAAATAAAATTATTTTATATTAGTTTTTGTTTTCATATACAATATGTATATGCATATACATATACAATAATTAAATTTTTTTAATCGTATTTTCGCTAATTTCTTTGTGTGAAAAAAAAAAAATTATGACAAGACCAAAGATTTTTTCAACATCCACTATGATCGATAAACTTTTCAATAACTGATTAGATTTGGGTGAGTGCATCAACATATTGATTATGTCATTATTAACAAATCTGAAATAAAAGAACATTATTATCATACATAATAGGTGAATCCTTCTGCAAAAAATTTACTGCCCGTGTTTTATCAATGACGTAAATTTAGTACTCGAGCATTACATCACTATGTAAACGATCCTTTTGTTATACCCTCAATGTTTAAATCAAAATATATCCTCACGTCTATTCTGTGTCGGGTGGTAATGAATTTTTCGCCATTTCCTTTTTATGTCATGTCCAACTCGCATAAAAAGAACGACTGTGTTGTATATGTTTAGAATTTATCCCTGTAATGCTTCATATTTTCATATGTTTACGTCTCTTTACAGCAGGGCTGTCCAAGTTATTTTTATTTTATTTGAAAATTTTACATGAAATTAATGTTTGATGTATTCACCACTTCTTGATAATAGCTTCTGACCGGCCGGGAATTGAAATCTGGTCCAAGAAGCTGACATGACAGTGACGAAACCTTTTAGCAACGAAGAAAGATAAAAGTTATTGACAATTCTTCTCTATTTATACCTAGTGATTTCAGGTTTGTGTACTTATAATTGAAATCAATCCATCCTCCCCTTCGTAGCTAAATAGTATGTTTGTACTTGGCATAGCTCTGTGGGTAAATAGAATCGTCACTCGCATGCCAGATTCCTGGGTCAGGCTTCGATTCCCAGCCGGTCAGAAGCTATTGTCATTAAGTGGTTCCACCTAGCTCTAATCCAGAAGTCAATAACAGAATCAAGACTTTAAGGTATTGAAATATATAGCTTATTTGAATATGATAATAATGTATAAATATGCAAAATTTATCCTTAATCGAATGCCAAGTACAAATGTAACAAATAGATACGATGGTGGAGATGGGTTGATTTCAATTCGACCGGTATAGATACAACAAAATGTCATTGACTTTTATCTTTCTTTGTGGCTAATTAGTATCGTCACTATCATGCTAGCTTCCTGGACCAGTGTTCAATTCCCGTCCTGTCAGAAAATATTGTCTTTGAGCGGTTCCGCCATGGAGCTTTAATTCTGTGGTCAATAAGAGAATCCAGACATTAAGTTCATGAAATGTATGGCTTATTTGAATATGAAAAACGCGTCTAAATTTGCAAAATTTATAAATAATCAAATACAGACTACAAACAAACTAATTAGCTACGATTGTGAAACTGGGTTGATTTCAATTCTAGGTAGTAAAACCTGAATTCAAAAGGTATGAGTACAGAATAATTGTCATTTTATTTCATCTTTCTCCCCCTAGCCGAATGGTATCGTCACTGTCATGCCAGCTTACTGGACCAGGGTTGGATTCCAGGCCAGTCAGAAGCTATTTTCTTCGAGTGGTTCAGCCTTGGGGCTCTGATCACTAGGACGATAAGAGAATGCAAGTATTAGGGTATTGAAATACAGGGCTTATTTGAATATGAAAAACATGTCTGGAGGTGCACAAGTTATCATAAATCAAATGCCAAGTACTAACACCAATTAGCTACAATGGGGAAGATAGGTTGATTTTACTTCTAAGTACATACACCTTAATTCGACAGGTATAAATACAGAGGAAATTTTCTTTGACTTTTATCTTTCTTCTTGGCAAAATGGTATCGTCACTGTCATTCCAGCTTCCTAGACCAGTGTTTGATTCCCGTCCGGTCAAAAGTCATTTTCTTTGAATGGTTCTGCCTTGGTGCACTGATACCGAGGTCGACAACAAAATTTATACAGATAGGAATAAAAATTTATGGTTTATTGGAATATGAAAAACACGTCTAAATGTGCACAATTTATCACAAATAGAATGTCAAGTACAAACATACCAATTAGCTACGATGGTGAAGATGGGTTGATTTTAATTCTAAGTAAAAAATCCTGAATTCGGCAGGTATAAATGCTGAAGAATTGTCACCGACTTTTATCTTCCTTCATGGCTAAATGGTATGATCACTGTCATACCAGCTTCCTGGACCAGTTTTCAGAGGTTTATATAAATTATAAGTAAAAAAACCTAAATTCGACAGTTATAAATATAGAAGTACAGTTATTAACTTTTATTTTTCTTCGTGGCCAAATGGTAGGGTCACTGTCATTACAGCTTCCTAAACCAAGGTTCAATTCCCGGCCGGTCAGAAGCTATTGTCTTTGACTGGTTCCGCCTTAGGGCGCTGATCCTGAGGTCGATAAGAGAATCTAGACAATAATTTGGCTTATATTAATATGAACAATACGTCTAATTTTGCAAAATTTATTATTATTCGAATGCCAAATACAAACATACCAATCACCTACGATGGTGAAGATGGGTTGATTTAGATTCTAAGTTCAAAAGCCTTAATTCGGCAGGTATAAATACAGAAGAATGGGCATTGACTTTTATCTTTCCTCTTGGCTAAATGGTATTGTCAGTGTCATGCCTGCTTCCTGGACCAGGGTTCAATTCTCGGCCGGTCAAAAGCTATTGTCTTTGAGAAGTATTGCCTTGGTACTCTGATTCCGAGGTCGATATGAAAACCCAGACTCTTGGATATGAATATCACATTTAAATGTGGAAAGTAAGTAATTAATCTAATACACATTACAAAAAAAACAATTAGCTACGATGGTGAAGATGGGCTGATTTCAATTCAAAGTACAAAAGCCTAAATTTGACAGGTATAAATACAGAAGAATTGTGTTTGACTTTTATCTTTCTTCGTGGTTTAATGGTATGGTGACTGTCATGCCACCTTCCTGAACCAGGTTTCGATTCCTGGCCAGTCAGAAGCTATTGTCCTTGTGTGGTTATGCCTTGGAGCTCTGATCCCTAGATCAATACGAGAATCCAGACATTAAGGTATTGGAATATATGTCTTGTTTGGATATGAAAAACACATTTAATGTGGAAAATTAATCATTAATCGAAGGCAAAGTACAAACTTACTAATTAGTTACGATAGTGCAGATGGGTTGATTTCAGTTCTAAGCACAAAAACCTGAATTCAACAGATATAAACACAGAAGAATTGTCCTTGACTTTTATCTTTCTTCGTGGCTAAAGGGTTTTGTCACTGCCATGCCAGCTTCCTGGACCAGAGTTCGATTCCCTGCCGGCTAGAAGCTATTGTCTTCTAGTGGCTCTGCCTTAGGGCTCTGATCCCGAGGTCGATAAGAGAATCCAGACGTTAAGGTAATGGAAAATATGGCTTAATTTGATATGAAAACACGTCTAAATTGTGAAATTTAATCATTAATCAAATGCCATGTACAATTATACTAATTAGCTGCGATGGATGAGATGGGATGATTTCAACTAATTACAAAATCCTGAATTCGACAGGTATGAATACAGAAGAATTGTCATTAGCTTTTATATTTCTTCATGGCTAAATGGTATCGTCAATGTTTAGACAGCTTCCTGGACCAGGGTTCAATTCTCGGTCAATCAGAGCTCTTTTTTATTTATTTTTTTTTTTTTCTGAGTGGTTACGCCTTGCGGCTATGATCACGAAAACGATAGTAGAATCCAGACATTAAGTTATTAAAATATATGGCTTATTTGAATATGAAAAACACGTCTGAATGTGCAAATTTTATCATTAATCAAATGCTAAGTACAAAAATACCAATTAGCTATGATGGGGAAACTGGGCGTGATATCAATTGTAAGTACAAAAACAGGTATAAATACAGATACATTATCGTTAACATTATCCTTATTTGCGGCTAAATGGTATCTTTACGGTCATGAACAGATACTTGGACAAGAGTTCGAATCCTGCCTGGTCAGAAACTATTGTCTTCGAGTGGTTCCACTTTGGGGCTCTGATCCTGAGAACGGTAAGAGAATCTAGACAATACGGTATTAAGATATATTTCTAATATGAATATGAAAAACATGTCTGAATATGCCAAATTTATCATTAATCGAATTCCAAGTACAGACATTCCAATTAGCTACGTTGGTGAAGATGGGTTGGTTTCGATTTTAAGTACAAAACCTGAAATCGACAGGTATGAATACAGGGGAATTGTCATCAACTTTTATCTCTCTTCATGGCTAAATGGTATTATCACTCCCACGCCGGCTACCTAAACCAGGGTTCGATTCTAGCCCAGTCATAAGCTATTGTCTTTGAGTGGTTCTGTCTTGTGGCTACGATTCTTAATTCGATAAGAAAATCCAGATATGAAGGTATCAAAATATATGGATTTTTGAATTTAAAAAACATGTCAAAATGTGCAAAACTTATCATTAATCTAATGCCAAATACAAACATACAAATTAGCTACGATGATGAAGAATGGTTGATTTCCATTCCAAGTACAAAAACCTGAAATTGACAGGTAGAAAAACAGATGAATTGTCATTGACTTTTATCTCTCTTTTTGGCTGAATGGTATCGTCACTGCCATGCCTTCTTCCTGGACCACGTTTCGATTCACAGACAGTAAGAAACTTTTGTCTTTGAGTGGTTCCGCCTCGAGGCTTTGATCATGAGGGGGATAAGAGAATTCAGACATTAAGGTATGGAAATATATGGCTTATATGAATATGATAAACATGTCTAAAATTGCAAAATTTATCATTAATGGAATACCAAATAAAAACATACATATTGGGTACAATTGTGAAAATGGTGGGATTTCAGTTTTAAGTACAAAAACCTCAATTTGACAATTATAAATACTGAAGAATTGTCATTTACCTTTATCTTTCCTAAATGGTATTGGCTCTGTCATACCAGCTTCCTTGACCAGGGTTCGATTCTCAGCCAGTCATAAGCTATTGTCTATTATTGGTTCCGCCTTGGGGCTTTAATTTCAAGATCGGTGAGCAAATCAAGGCAGTAAGGTAATAAAATATATAGCTTATCTGAATTTGAAATACATGTCTAAATATGCATAATTTATCATTCATCGAATGCCAAGTGCAAACATACCAAGTTGCTATGATGGTGAACATGAGTTGATTTCAATTCTAAGCAGAAATACCTAAATTCGACAATGATATCATAAATACAGAAGAATTGTCATTGACTTTTATCTCTATTCATGGCTAAATTGCATCGTCACTGTCATGCCAGCTTTCTTGATCTGGGTTCGATTCCCAGCCGGTCAGAAGCTATTGTCTTTGAGTGGTTCAACTTAGGGGCTCTGATCCCGCGGTCAATAAGAGAATCCAGACAATAAGGTATTAAAATATATGGGCTATTTGAATAAGGAAAAAAAAAAACGTCTAAATGCGCAAAATTTATCATTAATCGAATGCCAAGTACAAACATACCAATTAGCTTCGATAGTGAAGATGGGTTGATTTGAATTTTAAGTGCAAAAACCTGAATTAGACAGGTATAAATACAGAAGAATTGTCATTGACTTTTATCTTTCTTCGTTACTTAATGTTGTTGTCACTTTCATACCAAGTTCCTGGACCTCAGTTCGATTCCCGGCAGTGAGAAGCTATTGCCTTTGAGTGATTTCGTCTGGGGGCTCTGATCCTTAGGTCGATAAGAGAATCCAGACATTAATATATTCAAATATATGGGTTATTTGAATTTGGAAAAGACGTTTAAATGTGCAAAATTTATCATTAATCAAAGGCCAAGTACAAACATACCAATAAACTACGAATGTGAGGATAGGTTGATTTCAATTCTAAGAACAAAATCCTTCATTGGACAGGTGTAAATGCAGAAGAATTATTATTGACTTTTATCTTACTTCGTGGCTAAATGGTATAGTCACTATCATGCCAGCTTCCTGGACCAACGTTCGATTATTTGAGTGATTCCACCTTGGGGCTCCGATCCCGAGGTCGTTAAGAGAGTCCAGATGTTAAATTATTGAAATATATATCTTATTTTAATATAAATATCACGTCTAAATGTACAGAGTTTATCACACACACACACACACTCACACACACACACACACACACATATATATATATATATATATATATATATATATATATATATATATATATATATATATATATATATATACACACACACACACATATATATATATATATATATATATATATATATATATATATATACATATATATATATATATATATATATATGTATGCGTATATTTGGTTACTTTCATATATATGGGTATATATAATTATGCTAATGGCTGACCCTTGTTCTTTATTACATAGGGGATATTGTCAAAATTTTTGAAGGGCACTCACGTTTTCTTTTAATTTTTTATTGTTATTTCCTTGAAATATTAATATATATTAGCCTTATTTCATTCAGTATTTAATCTCTATTCTCTACCGGTAGACTTATGAAGTTTGTCTATCAATTGAAGTCTATAAATAATGTCAGAAAATTATACTATAGAAAGTATTATTCATCTTCGTGGAAATGGCATCTTTTATATTATTTTTTTATAAATTACTCCAATGATTATTTTGACATTTCCAAAATTTTTTTCTTTATTTATAGAACCCAAGATGAAAACATTTAGATAAGATTAGAAGGCTCTGCATAATTAAGGTCATTACCTGAATATTTTGAAAATGTGACACTTTTTCTCATTATTTCATATCAGAACAACGACTCTATTCATGCAGTATGGTTCATACATATCTGATATATACAAAATTATGGTTGAGCAATAGTCAATGTAAAGGAATATAACCTCTTTTTCTAACATAAGTCATTCTTTTATCTACAATATCATTTTTTCTTTTATATATATTTCATTTGACAGGTGCACACAGAAAAACTCTGTTTATTTTATTTCAATGCTAAACTGTTTTCCAACACACAAAATTTGTTTCTGCAACACATAATTCAACTGCTGAATTGTGGACGAGAAATGATCCACAGCCCTAGCTCATCAGTAGCAAATAAAACACCACCAACAAACACTGGTTCATTCACCTTTCTGCTCTTTTGATCTACCGTTTCTGCTACGTTGATCTTTTAACCAATTCTATATTCCCATATAGACTTCCATCGATATTCCTAGAGTTTAACCTATCTTCATCAAAAACTCTACTAATTTCCTTCCATGAACTGTTTTGTAATTTATTTCTTACCTTATCCAGACATTCTTCGTCATATCTACTTTAAGAATCAGCCGCATCTCCAGGGCTTTCATTTGATCATAACTGCAGTGTTATACATTATTTAAGTTACTAAAAATAGTTATTAGTTTTCAGCATCCTATGTTCGTCATTTTAATGATCTTACTCGATGGAAACGGCACCAAGATTATTGTAAGGTGGCTAAGACAGATGCACTGGGAGGAAAATTACTGGTATAAGGGCAGGAGGCTTGAAAGTTTTGGTACTATCTACCAAAATGTCTTATTTATTTCTTCTTTCACCGAGAATTTACAGTCCTAGCTGCGAATAAATAAAACTAAAACAGTTTAAAATATGGAAATGTCTTGGCTCACAATCTCACTCAGGAAACGTTTGCCTCCTATTAGACCAGTAAATCAGCAGCAAATGCAACGTATGAAGTGTCAAATGGTTCATTGTTTGGAAAATTTTTACAACTTAAACCAAATAAAAAAAGACAGCAAGAAAAGAACTAAATTATTAAAAACTGAAATATTGACAATTGAAAGTTTATTTCCCTGCTTCTTTTGCAATCTCTAGGGACCCATTCTGTTAATCTAAGTGTCCATCTATTATCTGTCATTCTCATATATACTTCCTTTTCTTACATGCCATAAGAATCTTCTCTACTTTACTTTGCTCTCGTATCCATATTGCTCTTTTTCTGTCTCTTGGTGTTATCCCATTATTGCTTTTTCCATAGCTCTTTGAGCTTGTAAATAGCACATGTTCCAAGATGTTGATAAGGCTCCACGTTTCTGATGTATAAGTTAATACTGGTAGGACCATCTGCTTAAATGCTTTTCTTTTTAGAGAAAGGGGCATTTTACATTTGATAATCTCATTTTGTTTACATAAACATCTCCATCCTATGCTTATTACTCTTTTATTTTCTACCCGATGTCTTGGGGAAATACTGTTTTTCCCGAGTATGTATATTCATTAACAACCTCCAGAGGTTCGTTATTATCCTTTATTTGGTGTCTTTATGTATTTTCATAGCACTTTATCATCGTTTTACTCACATTTATGATCAGTCCTACATTTCTGCTTTCCCTATTCAAATCTTCTAACATAATTTGCAATTCCTACCATGATATATCAAAGAGAAGTATGTCATCTACAAATGCTGAGTTGTACATTCCAATATAGTTTTTAAAAAACTTCTTCTAGGTCTGTTTTGAATAATTATGGGGAGATGAGGTTTCCCTATCCAACTCCATTCTCAATCGGAATTTTCGCATTGTCTTCATGTGGTTTAAGGGGACAGGCCGGTATGGGAATATATGGTGGTATAGGGTGGAAAAAAAAAATCCAAAAAAAAAAAAAGAAATAATTTACCTTCGTATGGCAATGAAAATTGGGTATATGAACTATTTTAATAGAATTCCTCTCATAGTTACAGGGTAATTAGTAAAAGTAACTCAATAAGACAAAAACATTGATCCCTACAAGAAAATGTAGTATTTCTTCTGTTATCGTAAATTTTGATAATCATCACATTTTATTATATATATATAAAAAAAAATGTCGGCAATGGGATCTGTTGGATTATATGAGTCACACGAAGACGAAGTATTACACTTTAATTACACCCTTCGGCATTCAGTGCTGGCACAAATTTCATCACGTTTGAGATTGACCTCTGACATTCGATCGTTTTTACAGCTGTTTTTCTTGGTTTTGGCTAGAATTTCATCATGCTAAAGAGGAAAAGACAATTTCAACATCTCGCTAACATAAGGAAGAAGAAAATTCGCTCTAATAAGAGTTTAAAAGTAGGTAATATCGGAGATATTAGAAAAGTTAGTGAAGGAGAGAGATGGTGAAGGAGCGACTGTCTCGCCTAAAGAAGCAAGATATTGAGCAAATGGATCTTCATTTATGAATGAATTATGATAAATAATTTTATTTCATTATCAATATCAAAAAAAGGAACATAAAAGTGAAAATAAACATGATTTATTAATATTGTATTTGTAAAAATGCAAAGAAAAACTTTGAGCGCCCGTATCTGAAAACTATACTTATTGACCTTCAAATTCTATCTTCTCCCTTAGTTTTGAAGATATGCCAAAGAAGAAAAGACATTTTCAACATCTTGCTAACATAAGGAAGAATAAAATTCTTTCTAATAAGAGTTAGGAAAGGGGTTAATATCGGTGATATTAGTGGAGTTAGTGAAGGAGAGGAATGATGAAGGAAGAAGCAAGATATTGCGAAAAGGGATTTTAATTTAGGATCAAATTATGATAAGTAGCATTGTTTTGGTTTATCAATATCCAGAAAAAGAACATAAAATTCATAATGTTAAGGATTTATTAATAATGTCTTTGTGCAAATACAAAGAAAAACTTTGAATACCCGTATCTCAAAACTATAGTTATTGACATTCAAATTCTACCTTCTCCCTTAGTTTTAAAGATATAGCATCGAAATTTAGCATAAAACCTAAAGAGAAATTATAAAATAATAAAAGAGAGACCTTTTCCAAATTTTTGTTCCATATCTTTTCCTAGTATTTTCCCCTGATTTATAGGGTTTATTTTCTTTTTTACCAAATACCGTTTAGAAAAAAAAATTATTGGAGGTCTACATCAGATATATATATAGAGTAGTGATCCCAGGTCTTAATATTAAGTATCACGAGAGGAGATAGAATTTGAAAAACACTCATTTTCAGTATAAATTGTCGTGCTGTCGGAAAACTGAAGGTCAGAGTTGAAAATCCTATGCAGTTTGGAGATGTTCTAAAGCCTGTCATACACGCAGAGGACTGACCGTACAGTTTAGCCTTCATGACTGCGACGCTCCAATCCTGTGAGAAAAGCCCACGCACGCTACGGACTAGCCTGCTTAGTTCAAGAGGATTAGGCACTCAGGATACGCCCATATGGTTACGTTTTTGATACTTGTTAACTAAATTTGGTACGTTACCGGGTATCAAGTACAATTGGTAGCCTACGTATAATTTTGAAAATGCCAAATTTTGATACCTTTTACTCTCTTTATTTTTTATACAATATAAATCTATGAAAGCTGACTTGAAGGAGCGTGATAGGCATTCTCTGTCGGCTCTTACGTGGTGGGGATTTTTCCGCTACGACGTTACGTATTTCTCTTGAAGGATTAAATTTTTCGCTTATCCCCCATTAATCCGAGAGTCCAAGTGTCTTCTGCGAGGAATTTAATAAATGGATTTTTAGACCTCTCTGAAGATTATCTCATGCTGAAGCACTAGTCCAATTTTAATCAGGCGTACTTGTTTTCACGCTAAGTTATAGAATTTTGAAAACGATTGCATTTATATAGGCAGAGAGAAAATGTGAGAGAGATATACATAAGTTAATAGAATTATCAGTAGCTTCTTGATTTATCTTTTTTCCATACTCTACGCCTTCGTTTTTTCCTATGAAGAGAATTTATAAAACGTAATCAAAGTATTGGTTTTTTCCTTTTGTTTCAGTATCGTTTATCATCATAATACAAGATACTATTGCACGAATAAGGCAGAATACTGAGTGGTTTTAAAGATAAAATATAGTATGAAAAAGGAGAGGAAATTTAAGGAAATCATAACTTGGTGACTGAAAATGTGAGGGGAAAACCTAAAACAAAGAGCAATGAAATGCATAATATTACAAACTTGTGAAATGCAATGTTTATATTTATAAAATAAATAGTGCTCCGATCAAGGGATGAAGTATGGAATACTGTAGGTGTTAAAATAGGTGAGTTAACCTCGTCGCCATGCTAGATCGTGCCCACACATGCACGAGACTAACGGGCCTTACTGCCAATCGCGAAGGGATTGGCGTGTCCGGTCAAACATGCTGACAGGATGAGAGGACAGGCTAGTCGCTCTGGATTTGTCCTGCTTACTCCCCATTCACGTTAAGGATTGGCACGAAAGCGGAAAACGTGGTGAAATCAGCGAGCTAATCTTCTGCGTGTATGGCCTGCTTAAGTCACCTTATTAAGTGGTATGAATGTCAAAGTCCTGAGGTGGAGGATTAATTTTTTTTTTTTTTTTTTTTTAGCCAAATCCATAGAGAGAGAGAGAGAGAGAGAGAGAGAGAGAGAGAGAGAGAGAGAGAGAGAGAGAGAGAGAGAGAGATAGAGAGAGAGGGGGGGGAGAGAGAGAGAGAGTGTGTGTCATCGAGCGAAAGGTAGTAAGCGTAATTATTGTTTGTTGTGAGAAAGACTGTTGGTATAATTGAGGATGTTTATTTATATTTTTAGCTAGCTTAGGAGAGTAGTGTATGTCTTGGTTGAATGTTTTTTTTTTTTTTTATTTGACTGGATCCAGTGGCCGTTCAGTGTGGTTGTGAGTGCCGGGATTATTTAATATTATTTTGACCAGTGTGTAAATAATTATCCAGAGAGAGAGAGAGAGAGAGAGAGAGAGAGAGAGTTTGTCATCGAGCGAAAGGTAGTAAGTGTAATTATTGTTTGTTGTGAGAAAGACTGTTGGTATAATTGAGGATATTTATCTATATTTTTAGCTAGCTTAGGACAGTAGTGTATGTCTTGGGTGAATGTTTTTTTTTTTATTTGACTGGAGCTAGTGGCCGTTCAGTGTGGTTGTGAGTGCTGGGATTATTTAATATTATTTTGACCAGTGTGTAAATAATTATTTGTTTCTAGAGCTGTAATTCCTCCTTTGGAAAGATATTTTTCTTATATATGGAATTAATTGTTGATGACCTGGCTTATGATAGAGAACTTGATACAACTGCTCAGAATTACATAATTGTTGATAACCAAGACTGATTGAACTTCCGATGATGATAATTTTTTTTTTTATTTTTGTTTGCCAAATCCAGAGAGAGAGAGAGAGAGAGAGAGAGAGAGAGAGAGAGAGAGAGGGAGAGAGAACGTGTCATCGAGCGAGAGGTAGTAAGTGTAATGATTGTTTGTTGTAAGAAAGACTGTTGGTATAATTGAGGATGTTTATTTATATTTTTAGCTAGCTTAGGAGAGTGGTGTATGTCTTTGGTGAATGTTTTTTTTTTTTAATTTGACTGGAGCCAGTGCCCGTTCAGTGTGGTTGTGAGTGCTGGGATAATTTTATATTATTTTGACCAGCGTGCAAATAATTATTTGTTTGTGGAGCTGTAATTCCTCCTTTGGAGAGATTTTTCCTTTTATGTGGAATTGATTGTTGATGACCGGGCTTATGGTAGAGAACTTGATACGACTGCTCAGAATTACATAATTGTTGATGACCCGGACTGATTGAACTTCCGATGATGATGATAATAATGATGAGGATGATGATGATAACCCCGGCCCCAATCAGGGAGGTAGTTTTGGCAAGTTGCTACACAGTGTAGTGTGTAAACCCCAGAGCTGTGGTAGTGTGCTGTAAAAGACAGTTTACCTGGTATTAAGGTTATCTTTTGTCTTTATTTCCCTTCTGTGCAAGAGTCCAGCTTTAAGATTACGATAGTAGAAAGTTTGTTTTGAGGAGACTATTTTCAGTAAGTAACATTCAAGGGTGTTGGGGGTTGCTTCTGTGTGCATCGCGCCACATTATTTTGGCGCCTGAACAGGGACTGCTGAGGTGGGATTGAAAGCTGGACTCTTGGACGAAGGATTGAATTAGGATTAGAATTAGATTTAGGATTGATGCAAAAATGGGAGAGCAGAACAAGTTATTAAAGGAAAAATTGCGGCTGAGTAAAGGGCGTGAGAAGTTGTTGCTTGAGAATAAAATGTTAAGTTGTGAGAATGAGGAGATGCAAAGGAAACTGAGGGAACTTCAGGGAACTGTAGAGACTTAGTAAAAGAGGGTGTCGAGATTAGGATGCGAGAGAATGAGTACTGAATGGAATCTATGATAGGGCAAGTAATGAGAATGATTGAAAATTTTTTTGGTGAAGTTGCAGTCAGAGGAGTAGTTTCTGCTTCGGGTAATGGGTTGAGAGTAGAAGAGAAAGCTAGGGTAAGTAATAATGGGAAAGGTAGTGATAGTGATATCAAAGGTAAAGGGATTAGGTATAGTAAGAATGAACAGCAAAGTGATAGGAAGAATGAGAAGAAAGGTAAAAGTAATGTGAAGCGGGAAAAAGAAGAAAGGTCAGGATGAGAGTGAAGATGATCATGAATGGGTGAAAGTGGTAAGTACAAAAAAGGTTAAGAAGGGAATGGTTGAGGATAGGAATTTAAGTGTTGAATTGGATTCATTGTATTCTAATGAGGAAGAAAGAAACAAGAAGGGAAGAAGGGATTAGGCGGTGAAGATTGTAGTGAGAATGACGGTGAGAAAGTATGTAAGACAGTGTTTATGGGAGAGGTACCTAGGTGTAAGAGGTTTAATGAACACAGCAGTATGGACATATATGACTTTTCTAGGGAGTATGAAAGGATCTTTCAGGCTAAGTATGGTGACAGTAAGAGAGTCTGGGCTAGGGAATTAGGAGAATATTTGACAGGATATTTGTTGACAATGTATGGTGTGATAATGAATGTAGGGTATGTTGATTATGCTAGCGTGAAAAAGAGAATAATTGAACAGGTAAAACGAATGAAAGCGAGTGCTATGTATAAGCCCAAGAATGATTTGATGAGGCACAGATGAATGTAAGAGAAGTGATATCAATGTATGTATGCAGTGTGGAAACGTTAGTTAGGAAGAGGTATGAAGATGAAGGCATAAATGAGAATAACGAATTAATGAAGAATTTTTTGGCTACTCTACCTGAGAAAGTTGCTGAGTTTATTTATTTGAAACGGGAGTAAATGAGGTGGAGGAAGGAAAGATTGACATGGGATGATATTTTAGAGATAGTTGAGGATAACATGTTGGATAGGTGTATGAAAGAAAATAAACCTGTGAGTGTAAGAACTAGAATGGGGGAAAGTGTGTCAGAATTCAGTAGTATTAAAGATGCTATTTTTAGAGGGCCGATGAGGATAGCTGATAGTGTAGTGGATAGGAGGGTACGGACAACTGAAGGGTTTAGGCATGGGAGTCAGGTTTGGAGGGATAGGAGTGCTAGTGGGCAGCCAGGTAGTCAGGTAGTTGTGTCCGGGAAGAGAAGTGTTATAGGTGTGGAAGGTAGGACACAAAAAGATTGAGTGTAGATGGGCATTAGGAGCATCTTTCGGGTGTGGTGAGAAAGGGCATCATATTAGTGAATGTAAGAAAAAGAAAGTGGTTAAGTATTATAGGTGTGGTAGGACTGGGCATATAGCGAGTGGATGTAGGAGTAACACAGGAGACTTGCGGCAATTGTGGTAAGGGTAGGCATTATGCGAGGATGTGCCAGGAGCAGCGTGCTAGTTGTACTGACTGTGGTGTAGATGGGCATATAGCTAGAGTTTGTAGGAAGAAGGGATTAAGTCAGACAAGATATTCGGGAAACTAGTTAGCAAGAGGGTTCAGCTGGGTGAATTCTCATGTGTGTGTGGAGGGAATAGGATCAATACTCGTGAGAATGGGATGAATAATTGTTTGGAAATGAGTAAGTATGAACCTAGTATGCATGAAAAGCTAGGGCTAGAAAATAAGCAATTAATGCTAATTGAATATAGGAAAAAGAAGAGTTTGCAAACTTTTATTGGGGATAAAGTGCAAGGGAAATTTATAGGTATAGGTAAAAATCAGAATAGGCATGACAGGAGTGTAAATGTACAGTTGAGTATGGAAGATAAATGTGTTAATACAGATGAATCATGGTTGAGTATGAATGGTACCTATAGTGTGTGCGGTTTTTCATTAGATGATGTAAAAGAAAGTATGATGAATGCAAGAATTAGAGATAGATGAATGATAAGTAGTATGAATGATTCTTTTATTAAAGTAGAAAATGAGTTTGATGAAATTGATGAATTGTAGACGGAAATAAGTGAGATTTTAGGGCCATATGATAGTGAGGTAAATGGGATAGTGCATGATATATTAGATGATAGGAGTAAAGATGGGAAACGGAATAGGACAATGAATGATATCGATATGGAAGAAGTGAAAGAGAGAGTATATGAAGGCCCAGTTACTCGAAGCAGAGGTCCTGTTCCAGACTGCGACAGGGTTATGAAAAAAAAAAAAAAAAAAAAAAAAAAACAGGTAAGTGTTGTGTAGGAAGGGTTTGGCAAAGTTAGGAGGGAGGAATGTGGAGTATTAACTTTTTTATAAATTTTTCTGTGGACAAAAAGACTTACTCCAATGAAGTCTTTTCTTTTTTTTTCCTTTCGTGGCTACAATATATATATATTTATATATATATATATATATATATATATATATATATATATATATATATATATATATATATATATGTGTATATATATATATATATATATATATATATATATATATATATATATATATATTATTATTATTATTATTTGCTAAGCTACAACCCTAGCTGGAAAAGCAAAATGCTATAAGCCCAGGGGCCCCAACAGGGAAAATAGCCCAGTAAGGAAAGGAAAGAAGGAAAAATAAAATATTTTAAGAAGAGTAACATTAAAATAAATATTTCCTATATAAACTATGAAAACTTTAACAAAACAAGAGGAAGAGAAATTAAATAGAATAGTGTGCCTGATTGTACCCTCAAGCAAGAGAACTCTAACCCAAGACAGTGGAAGACCATGGTACAGAGGCTATGGCACTACCCAAGACTAGAGAACAATGGTTTGATTTTGGAGTGTCCTTCTCCTAGAAGAGCTGCTTACCATAGCTAAAGAGTCTCTTCTACCCTTACTAAGAGGAAAGTAGCCACAGAACAAATACAGTGCAGTAGTTAACCCCTTGAGCGAAGAAGAATATATATGTGCATGTGTGTGCGTGTATATAAATATAAATGTAAATATATATATATATATATATATATATATATATATATATATATATATATATATATATATATATATATATATATATATATATATATATATATATATATATATATATATATATATATATATATAATATATATATGTATATAGTCATATATATATATATATATATATATATATATATATATATATATATATATATATATATATATATATATATATATATATTATATATATATATATATATATATATATATATATATATATATATATATATATATATATATATGAATAACATAGCAATTTTTGGCTTTCTATAATAGAAAATCGTCAATTTTGCCATTGAATAATATTATGCATGTATAATTATGTATTTTGTTAAGCTTTATTTTGCTATTTCATATATTTTGAATTGTATTTTCCGGCAAATGTCTATGTTTTTTGTACAATTGTTAACGTAATGCATGAAAGTTACTTTTTATATTAATTCTAATGCGGAATGTTTTTATACGTTTCATTGGTATCTCTCTAAAGGGCAAAATACTTCAAGTGGCTTTTTTTGTCTTGTTTATTTTTGGTGTTCTTTTGTATTCACTCGATTTGGTTAGGTCTCTGCGAAAAGGGGTTGAAGATATAGACGCCCAAGTAACCAAAAAGTGATCTTGTACAAATAGGAGGATAGGGCAATCCCACGAGTAGTTCATTTTTCCGTCCAATTGCTGGATTACTCTTTTGAGACTTTCCCGCTCGGGAAACTTCATTAATGCATATATCTTTTCTTATTTTGGTATTTAGAATACGAGAGTTTACTTTCAGAATTGAAAGTTGCACTATTCTTTTGTATATGTTTTACATTGAGCATACCAGTTGTGATGGTGATCATGATGAATATAAGTTTTAATTATTGGTATTTTTTCAAATTGAATAATCTAGGTTTTACTATAGCCTCAGTCCTCATTGCTTTCATTTCTTTTATATTTGACAAGTCTCCATACAGCCAGAAGCCTCTTCCTTGCTTAATCCTTGGTTATGCTATTAGTTATTTTATTTATAGTGGTGGCATAATGTTCTGTCAACCAGAACTGCAGGTTAGATTGAAAAAAGAAAAAATTCTAGTAAAAAATAAACCAATATTCATAGGCCCCTTAACATTAGATGTTATAATATCTTAACTATATTGACAATAGAGTGAAGCCTAGTGGCATAACCAAAATATTGCTCACACTAACAAACACTCATGGTAATTTCTGTGGACCTGAGAGATATATTATGACATGAAATTATTTGTGTAGACATGTGAGATCGATTACAAAATTATGAAATGAAGTTGTATAATTGTGAAATAGATTATGACAGGAAATGATTCGTGTAGACTTGAAAGCTTGATTATGACATTAGGAAACATTTAGACTTGAAAGATAGATTATGATATCAGGAAAAAATCTGTCTACTCTTGAGACATTGATTATGACTTCATGATACAAGATGCGTATATTTAATAGATAGGTTATGGCATCATGAAGTAATTTGTATAGAATTCATTATGAAAGGGATGGAGATTTACCAGTCCAATTAGTCAAAACTGACTCCTACATACCTCGCCTGTGTAGACTTGAGAGATAGATTATGACACCAAGAAATACAATATGTATAAACTGGAAAGATCGATTATGATATGAAGAAATGATTTATGTATACTTCATAGATGGATGACGGCACCATGCAATAATTTGTGCATACGTGAGAGATAGAATATGACAACAGGAAAAGAAATAAGTGAATACTTGAGATACTGATTATGAATCATAAAACATATGTAGACTTGAGAGATATATTCGATATCGCAAAGCCATTTATGTAACTTAAGATGTACATTATGATATGAAATATTATTTGCATACTTGAGAGAGTGATTAGGATATCATAAAATAAGAAATGTAAAGATTTGAGTGATAGATCATGACATCATAAAATGACTTATGTTTACTTGAGTAATTGATTTTGACCTCATGATAAAGTTTTATGCATGCTTAAGAGATTGATTAGTCCATCATGTAACAATATATGTAAACTAGAGAGATAGAATATGACATCATGAAAGAATCTGTATAGACCCCGGTTGATTATGATATCATGAAAAAAATTGTATAGAGTTAAGCGATTGATTATGACATCATGAATCAGAGATTATGAAAAAAATAAAAATTATGTGGACTTAGAAGACAGATCACGAACTCATGAATCAATTTATGTACTGTACCCCCTGAAAGGTATTACATGATATATATCTGAAACATTTGGAGGTAAAAAAAAAACTAGTATGCAAATTTGTTATAAACATTGAACAATGAAAACAATTGTTAAAGGTATTTTTACCTTAAACGACTTTTGAGAATGCAGTACTAGTTTAATTCTAATGACCACATCATAGATGCTTGTCATCATTGAGGTGAAGATCCCGAGTACAGCTAAAGGAGTTTCTTCATATAAAGGCATATGGTTAGTCATAATATTTCACGACATAACCTCATTTATAAATATGATTACCTACGTGTCAATCTTTAGTTTTTAGTGAGAGAATCAAAACCTTCATTTCATATTTTTTTTCCATAAATTTATCAGCTTCAATTACACTCTTGAAAAACTACTTATGTTAATTTATCGAACATTCCACTGAACCATTTGGGAAAAAAATATGAATATTTTTTCCTACTTGTCAAGATAGGCTGAATGTTTAATCACCAACTGTAGAATCAAAGGAAAATAAAATCTTCCCTCTCAATACGACGAACTGCCTATTTTGATATACTAGTTCAGTATCGGCTGCTGAATAGATATACTAATTTTTCATATATATATATATATATATATATATATATATATATGTGTGTGTGTGTGTGTGTGTGTGTGTATGTATAAGAATAAGGGAAAAACTTATCTCAGAAAAGGAAAATATTTTTTTTCTATATTAGGAAATGTTTTCTTCTATTTTCTCAAAAATGAAAAGTACAAATTGTCATTTTTTTTTTTTTTTTTGAAGGATCAAACACAATATTTCTTTACTTACTTTACCTTGATGGCTGCTTTTCCGGTCCCATATAGCAGGGGAACCCCACTCTCTACAGGACCTCCATGTCATGGGTAGATAGAATAATATAGAAAAGAATGTTAAAACATGTAAAGTTTCTACTCTTAAAAAGCAGAGAGAGGAGGTCCCGCTAGTGTTTACCAAAAACTGTCACCGCCGTTGATTGAGGTCAAGATATTTATTAGATGTGCCTAGATCAGCAGACCTTGGACATAACGATCGTCTGTTGTAGCAATTCGAGGAGCCAGCGTTATGGAAGGACCCATAGGACAAGGAAAGCCTGTTGTCGTCGAAGAATATACATTAACGGAAGGTAAATACATGTCTCGCTTCAATTATAGCGTCATATGGATCATGATTACACCAGCAGAGCGTTTGGGAAGATGCAATCAAAGAGGCGCGGTTTTAAGGAAAACCAATGAGGATGAAGAAAGGAGAAAATTTCCTTATATGGAATTGTCCAAAGTTAGCCCCTCCCATACAGGGGTATTTTAAACTTCAAAGAGAACGAGAGAGAGAGAGGACGAGAGAGAGAGAACGAGAGAGAGAGAGAGGACGAGAGAGAGAGAACGAGAGAGAACAAGCATAGAGAAAGAGAGAGAACGTAAGGACCAGAATGCAGACATGACCAGCCTTACGACAACTTGTCCGAGATGTCAGAAGGAGTTGACCCTTGTCGTTATTACCAACCTTGAAGCGCCCAGACCTAAAATATCTACGTTCCTGAATCGTCAAGATCTGGTGTGAAGAGTACCATCATTTCTTTTAAGTATTATTTGTCTGCTTTCTTGACTGTTCTCCTATTTTCTGAAGTGTAGTTTAATCAGATGATTTTATTTGTTCAATTCTTTGCCTCCCAAGTACTCAATCAAGAAACATTGATCTTTGACTAGTTGTATATCAAATTATGTTTTCTCATGCGAGTTTCTTTCTATATTCCTTCTTTCATTTGGTGGTGGTCAATTTATCCGAATTTAATTGACCAATTAAAAAGAACCTGATTCGATCCCCACGAGGATCGTAACACTCCACTGTCATTTTATCTTATTTGTCCAGAGTATTTAACGTTTCATATCGCGCATGGTTCATTTACTGTTAAATCGTCACTGTTGTATGACTGTTGAAATAAGAAAGTTTTCTGTTTTCTCTTGAAAGCCTTAATGTTTTCAATCATTCAAATGTTTCGTGGAAGCTTATTATATAGGCTCTGGGGCCTAAAGTAGACATAAATCTAGGTTCCAACAGTTTAAGCCATCTGTAACTATTCTTGTGGCGACACCATTTGTTGGCTGCGCAATAAGTAGCAATTCTCTTGAGTATTTTGGATGCCCGGTTCTGATACATTGATGGGTTATTGTACATATTTTAAATTTAATTCTCGCTTTAAGCGAATTTTAGTTGTTTAAATGTCATCCATTCTCTAACACTATCAAGGATTCGGTTTAGAGTTTCAGTAGTGTCATGCATATCATTTATGGAGAAGTAAAATTGTGTGTCATCTGCAAATAGTTTGAACTTCATGCCATGGCTTTCTAGCATTTTCGATAGACCAATAATATAGATACAGAATAAGATTGGTCCAAGTACATTCGCCTGGGGTACCCCTCTGTTTAAGGGTTCATATGATGATTATGAGTTTCCAATTTGTACACAGTAATTTCTAACAACTAAGTAGTCTTTTAGGTATTCGAAGGCTTGATCTTCAACGCCAATGGACCGTAGATCATTTAGTAACAGTTCATGCACAACTGTATCAAAAGCAGCACTGAGATCGAGCAGTATTAAGATCCCACATTTATTTTCATCCATCATTTCTAGCATACCATTTACAACAGAGCAGATGGTTGTCTCTGTAGAGTATAGTTTTCTGCAAGCAGATTGGTTGTCAGGCAAAGCTTCTGTTACTTCTAAGTGGCTGACTAGTTGTTCAAGAATTACATATTCAAGCACTTTTGAGACAAAGTATAGATTTGAAATAGGTCTATATGAGCTTAATTCCTGGTAGTCCAGTGCATTTTTCAGAACTGGTGTGACTTTAGACATTTTTTCAGAACTGGTGTGACTTTAGACATTTTGCCATTCTCAATAATATTTCGGCTAGACTAGAAAAGTCTCTCTCCAATTACTTCAGATATTGGCATAGGATCGATCGCGCAGTTTGTTTTCTTTGCTCTCTTGATAATTCTGGTGATGTCGTCTTGTATTATGTTGTTAAATCATATTGATTTTTTTCTGTGTGCCTGGTGTCTCATTAATCTTGTATTAAGGAAAAATTAATAATATAACTTATTTTTCCTTTTTTTTTATTACATATGTGTTATCTGTTATATTTTTGATCGTCCAACTTGTCTAACAATTTTTTTTTCCAGCATGCCCTAATCCCTGTAGGGTTTGAAGAGGCAACTAGAATTTGGAAATTGAAAAAATAATTGGAAGGGTACTGCATCATCCTTCACCTATTTATGTTGCTAGTCAAGACTTACAAGCAGGTTTGTTTGGGGATTCTAGTTTTGGTGCAGAAATTCAGAGTAGTATCTTTTATGTGAAAGAAAACTTATACTGAATCTTATTTTTTTTTGTAGGTGTGTGGATTTGCAATCAAGAGGGGTCTCAGAAGATTATTAGAATTGTTTTAGCCTCTTATCCATTTTCATGGGTGTAGAATAACCATGATATACTGTGTATCACTGAGGATTGTAAAAAAAAATTAATTCTTTCTGACATATATGAAGAATGTAAAGTCAGGTTCAATGTGCGAAGTAACGAGGAAGAATCTCGTTATATGAGATGGTGTCATAGACATTAATAGTTCACTGGAGCTATTGAAATGGCATATCTGGTCGAGGGCCCAGGAAGTGAATTCAGATTTTAGGAGGAGAATGACTGTGTTCGAGTATAGTCTGAATTGTACCAAAATTACCTAAACCCCCTCCAAGAATGAGAGATTTAGGCACTACTGGTGTTGGTCAGAAAAGTTTCGATGACACGGAACCTTATCGCAGTGTAGGTTTACAATTGGAGGTTTTCTAGACATTGTTATCATAAGCCCACAGAGAACCGCACAGCATCGTATGCGGCCATCATGTTCAGAATTTAAGAATTTTTAAGTAACCTTGCAGCCTAATGGTAGACTGAATATTGGTAAGGACAGTATTGTTTTAGGGAAAATTATTTTAGTACAGTATTTTTCATAGTTATATTTTCTTCTAGATGGTTGATTTGATATTGTTTAGAAAACTTGTGAGTGTGTCCAGCATGTGAATAGTTTGTCTTCTTATTCAAAATTTGTTTATCTTGTTTTTGTGAGGCTGGAGTATAAAGGGATGCTAATTTTGTCTAAATTGCTTATTTGAATTGACAAAGCAATGTTTTTTTTTATTTTTCAAATAATTATTTTTCTTGTTTTTATAAAGACAGAATTTAATTCCAGAACCTTTCACCATGGTGTCCCCTTCTTAGCCATTTTTTTTCCCCCTTAGTAGCAGTTGTATTTTGAAATCTTTCTGATGAGTTATTCATCATAATTTTTTCCCAGACTGTGTCCTGTTATCAGTACAAACATTTTGTTCCTTTCACCTAATGTTCTTATATTGCATTTCTATCCAGCTAGCTCAATGAAAGAGAAGTTAAGAAGGAAGCAAGATTCTAATTGGGTCCCCTTTCCCAGTATAAATCAAGGGGTGGTGCCCAGTGCTCCTTTCTCTTGACCTGTTATCTAGATTTTTGGGTATTACACCATTGTATTCTTTTTGTGTAGTGAACGTTGGGGTATGGTTGGCATTCTGACACTAGGAAGTTCGGGTGCTACCTTTGGCCACAGTCCGCAAACCACTATATAGTTTTTGCTGCCTAGACCAGGGAAACACCAACCTGTAGGGATGGCATCGTCAACGACTAAGCGCCAACATGGTAAGAAGAGCCTGAGCCGGGATGTGGAGAGTCTGGTCAAGATTGTGAGTGACCTGGCAACTCAGGTCAAGTCCCTGACACTTCAAGTGGCGGCCCCAAAGAGCGTGGAGCCGTCACCAACGTGCCACGTGGCCAATGGGGTCACAACCACAGTGACCACCAGTGCTCCATCTACGTTCCCTGCTTGGCCAAATATCAGTGGTCTGGCTATCCCAGTAACTGAAGTAGAGCCAGTGGTTGGAGGTCTCCAGCCCCCTTCAGGGTTCACACCGTTACTACCCCCCTGTACCTGGCTTCTGGGAGTCTCCTGCTCTGAATGGACTGCTTGCTTCCTCACCTGTTCCGGTAACTAACCCCGTTAGTCCACCAGAGACTTCAGCCATTAGGCCAGAAAAGGCTCTAGCAGCTACAGCTGAGGCAGTTCTTGCCCAGACGGGGGCTATTCAAAGCAGAGACGCCAGACCAAGGAAAAGGCCAGACCAGCATACCCTGAAACTGTGACTATGTCCCAGGAGTTAACCAGCGACGATTCTGGTAGTGAGACTTCTGGTGACACTTCCAGTTCCTGTCTCAGTGTCAGCTCAGATGACACTGTCTCCACCGACCACGTCCAGTCCCTCTGGACAGAACGCAGTCTGTCTGATCTGCTGAAGGTTCTCGACTCCGGGAGGAACCCCAAGCCTGGAATCTTCCAGCTAGAAACTGGCCAGAGTTTTGGCTGATTCCTGAGGGAATTTGAGGACTACTGCGCGAGTAAATATACCACAGGAAGCTCTGGCCGGTGGACTGTTGATCTAGGAAGATTTTTAAAGGGAGAAATCCAGGAGGCGTTGTCGGCCATGGAGGGTCCCGAGATCTCATACCCAGACATGAAGGAACGCCTCCTCGACTGGTGCCGAGAAGCACGAGAGAGGCGTGATGCGGGTCGTAAGGCCTGGTTCAGCAGTGCCAACTGTGGCGAGTGCAAAATGCTGAAAATCTACGCTGTCTGGTTAGCCTCCCTGTACAGGTCGGCCTATCCTCGCCGTAGTTTGGACCGGAGGGAGCTTAGGCGGAAGCTCCTCAGAACTGTTCCGAGCATAGCTGCGAGTTGGGTGGAACAGTTATAGGGCTTTAAACACCAGGCCTTCGATGTAGAAGATGGGGCTACATCGAAGGAGGGTGTGAGTGATAGGGTGCGTGCTCCTAGTATTCCGGTGGAAGCCTCGGAAATCTTGATTTCCAAGGTTACCCCTCAACCTGAAAAGGTCATTGCACCTCCAATGGCTCTTTCAGGATTGGCCAGCTATAACCTGTCCTCGACACGGTCCATAGCTTCTCCAACTGACTCCTCCAGGGAGGAAGCAGGAACTGAGGCTGTATTGAAAACCCTTCGTAGGCTTAACCTGGTGCAGTTAGCTCCTGTACCACTCATGGTTATCCCAGTGACCATATCTGAGTTTCCATCGGGAATATTGGATGCTCTCATTGACTCCGGAGCTGAGGTCAACCTCCTGTCATCGAGAGTGGTACAGGATTACCAGCTGCAGATGGTACCCAACACTATTGGTCTGAAGGGTTTAGGGCAAAAAGGGCCTAAGACTTTAGGGACTGTACTGTTGACCCCTATCCTGCATGGAATGACATTCACCTCGAGTGTGTTCCATGTAGTGCCTTCAGGGACTATGGCTGAGCACGTAGTGCTTGGTTACCAGTTCTTGAGAGCAAATGGGGTGATAGTTGACGGAGCCCAAAATCGGCTGAGTGTTTGTAGTACTCCCCGAGATCCTCTTTGTGAGTATTATGTTCCGATACGTAGAGCCTGTTGTCAGCAAGTGCTTTACACACTTGAGTTCCACGCAGCCGATTCAATAAGGATTGCAAGTATTGAGCAAGTACTTGTTCCAGATGCTGTAAACTTACCTAAGGGACTTGACACCTCTTTTAGGTGCCCTGCTTGTCCGACCAACTGTTGGCCGGAAATGTATTATGATAGCGACAACATAACTCCCGGTCTGTCAAGGAAAGCTACAGCAATCCCTGGCATCCTCGAACTGAAAGAGGGAAAAGCCTCAGTTTTAATCAAGGGTTTATCTGAAGAAACTGCCAAGATCAAGAAGGGCGATCTCTTGGGAAAGGTGTTCACCAAGGCAATGGTGGATGCTCCCCTATCCTGCCTGATAGCACAGGAGTGTGACCTGACTCCCGAATCGAGCATATTGGAAGAGATAGACAATCTGTCTATCTCTAATGAACTGGACTCTTCTCAAAAGGACCAGTTTTGTCAAATGCTTTGACGTCATCTTCCAGTCATCAGTACTGGTGATGATGATGTGGGGGAGTGTTCAAGTACACCAAGACGCATCCACCTGTATGACGAGACGCCCAGTTATCAGAGGGTTCGACGGTTTGCCAAACCCATCGCTGACGCCATCGAGGAACAGTGCAAGGAGTGGCATGAACTGGGTATTATGGAACCCAGCATCTCTCCTTGGCCGTGACCCATTGTTCCAGTACGAAAAAAGGACAATAGTATACGGTTGTGTGTGGACTACCGTAGACTAAATAAGTTGACTGTCTCTGATAAGTTCCAGATGCCTAACATGGCCGATTCCGTATTTGGACTCCAAGGAGTCAAATACTTTATAACCCTTGACCTTGTTCGTGGATACTACCAGTTACCGTTGCCAGAGGATAGTAAAAAATACAGGGCGTTCTTTACCACCTTTGATCACTGGTAGTTCAGACGTTTATCAGTTGGATTGAAAAATGCACCTGCAGTGTTCCAGAGAGAAATGCTGAGTATTCTACTAGAGTTCCTGAAAGCCAAGGTGGTTGTCTACATTGACGACATCTTGATACTTTGGTCTTCTTTCGAGGAACTTCTGAAACTGGTAGAACAAGTTTTGGCTTCTCTCCAGAAGCATGGACTCAAGATAAAACTCGTGAAGTGTTCTTGGGGTCAAGCCGAGGTCCAGTATCTTGGTCATCTGGTTGGACGTTCTGGTATGCGTAAGCTACCAGAATACATCCAGAAAGTGGAGGATTTTCCTAAACCGACCACTGTGCCTGAGCTACGGGGATTCCTAGGACTGGTAAATTTCCAACGGAAGTTTATCCCCATGTGCTCACAGATAGCCAAATCAATATCTGGGAAGACTGGAGGACGTAAATCCCAAGGGACTAGGAATCTGAAGTGGACTGTAGAAATGGACGGTGCCTTTGTGCGCTTGAAGGAACTCATCAAGGAGGACATTATGTTGTCATACCCTGACTACTCCACTGATGCTAAACCCTTTGAGTTGTTTGTTGACGCTTCGGGTGAGGGTGCTGGTGCTTGTCTGTGCCAGGCGTCCTTGGAGCATCCAATGGAGCGTCTGGTAATAGCGTACAACTCCATGACTTTCCTTGACTGAGAGACCCGTTACTCTACCATTGAGCGTGAGTTTGCTGCTCTGCGATGGGGGGTGAAAACATTCCGGGCCTTCCTCAATGGTCAATTCTTCGTGATCCATTCTGATCACTGTGGACAGTCATCTAGCATGGACATTGGAGGATCTGTCCAAATTTAATTTTATTGCTAATTATTGTCCAGGTGATCAGAATGCCACAGCTGACTGGTTATCCGGATGGGCCACATTAACTGACTGTCTTTTTGCTACTGAACCCAGCACACCCAAGTTGCCTACTGGACTGGCCTTGTATAAGAAGGTTCATGGTGGTCCAAATTTTCTCATAGAATCCTTGGAGCTAGTCGTAAACTGCTGGACAGAAGGGTCAGGTGTCGCACCCGACTCTCAGCTGAAGGGAGCCAAGCTCCGGGATGCTTTAGTTAAGCAGTTTCTGAATGACGCCGGTTGACTAGGCTTCAAACTGGACAAGACTAGCAGGAACAGGATCAAGGCAATGCGTTTTCCAGGTACAGTCCCAGCTCTGGAGTTGCTCTTGGCGGCGTCTAAGCTATTGAACCTGGAAATCTGGGTTCATTGGGGTCCCACTTGTTTCGTAGCCTATCGCGACCCATCCGTGACAGAGCCTCAGGGCATCTCCAGTGTCTGTCTGGAGTGCATTTTAACCCTCTGATCGAGCTCTATAATTATGTCTCTCCAACTGACATGATTCTGGGCTATAAGGCGGAGGTAATATCTCGTGTGCCTGACGCTGAGGGCTTGGTCACTGATGATCAGGAAGCGCCGGAGGATTGTCTTGTAATCCAGTATGTGACAGAAAAGGCATCTCGTTAGTCCAGTTGTATCCATATATCTCAACACTCGGCAGTAGGTATAGTAATGATGCAGGAGACCTTATTTTGTGCTCTTGTTGATACAGGAGTACAGTTTGTCTTGTAAGCGAGTCTGTACTGAGCCAACTTGGCATAGAGTACCAGTACTGTCAGGAGAACAGCTAGAGGGGTTGACTGGTTCATTCACCAGTATTCTAGGCTACGTCCAGTTAGAGGTGAAGTGTCCTTCCGTGTGGAGGCTACCGCTGTTTAACTATCCGGTGGTAGCTGTCAAAGACATTAATTTCTGTTTTGTTCTTGGTAGAAATCTACTGAACGCAGCCTACCTGACACTGGATTCACCCCGAGAACAGCTGTATATGACCATACTACTGTTCTTTAGTTATCTCACAAGGTACTCTCAGTCTCCTCCCTTTATACCGACACCACTGTTATGAAGGTAACTGACCCTTAACCTGATCGGGGAGTGTTCTCCTGTAATGCTCTTCTGTCCTTTAGTCAGGTGTCCAGGATCCAAGGAGATCATTGACAGATTCAATCTTTCATTAATATATTCCACTCTGGGGTTACTGCATCTAGAGTTCCACGCTCATATCTACCGTATAGGGGATGTTGGTCGGACCTGGAAGTACATCAGGGCTTGCTAGTGAAGCGGAACCCAGACTGCTCAGTAGCCCCAGTAGTCAGCTTTAATGTCCTGATTGACCTGGTTGCCGAGACACACCTCCAGAATGCTCACTAGGGAATCGGAAAAATTATTGCAATGCTCCGTTGACTCGTCTGGCACAAATCTTTGATTAATATAATCAGAGATATGTGCCGGACGCGTTGGGAATGTCAGACTTGTAAGGTCTCGGGGGAGGTGGTTGCCTCGCCGACCTTGAAGATAGTAACCTCTTCTCCTTTTGAATTGGTTGCTATGGACCTTGTGAGTCTCCCAACAACCAGTACTGGTTTTATTGGGTGTCTGATGGTAGTCGACCATTATTTCAAGTGGGTGACGGCAGTACCCATGAGGAATAAGAAGAGCAGTACAATATGACAGGCGCTTGAAGACCGAGTTTTTCCGGTTATTCCTCGTGTTCCAGTCCGGATATTGACTGTTGGAGCGGTACAATGTTGTACACGTGAAAAAACCTCCGTATAAACCCTCTAGTAATGGTGCAGTGGAGCGAGTGAATTGTGCCATTGGTGAGTTACTGAGGGGGATTTCTGGGGAATCTTGGAAATGGGACCAGTACTTATCCCGAGCAGTTCTCAGCTACAACCATTCTCACCACAGGGATTGGCTGTACTCCAGCTGAGAACATACTGAAGGGTGCTCACAATGTTGAGGGCTCTCTGGTGCTTAAGAAGGTGCACCTGTTGGGACACCTTCTGACGAACAAGCTCATCCCCAGGTTTGAGGGGGTATTCCGTGTTACTAAGGTACAAGAGAATAAGGTCACCTATGAGATGCAGATACTGCCTGATGGTGAACTGGTAAGAGCTCATGATATCCAGTTAAGGACTGGTTTGAACCTCCAATTTATCTTACGAGGCACTTTCTCTGGTATCCAAAGGGTCCTGATCCTGTAACAGAGACTTGGAATAGTCCTGGACTCGTGGAGGATAGTCCAACTTCCTCTGAAGTCTCTGAGAGTTCTGGTTCTAGTAGTAATGGTGACTCCTATGGGGTGGCTGCACTAGTTGCATCCTACCTTTTGTCCCGCGATTGTAACAAGTCCCGACGACAGAGAAAAAGTCACCATCCTACTAGAGTTATTACTCAGCCTAAGCCTATTCTTAAGCCAGCTAGGACTTATGAGAGCAAAAAAGCACTGGATGCTTGGTTATATCCTCCAGAAAATTGTGATGAGACTCCTGTATTAAAGCCTGAATCGTTTCGAGATCATTTGGTCCTCCAACTGTGGGAGAACAGCCCCACTGAAATGTCAGAAACCCCAATTTTGTCTCCCGAGTTGGTGGTTCAATGTCCAGTGCCTGAATTCTTAACGCCCCAGTTCTTTGCTTCTCCTTTCCGAGAGGAAGGTATTGTTCATCCTCCAGGGAGTTTGGAATTCTGGGAAGTTTCCAGTAATCCGTTATTGGAACTACTTTCTGTTGGTTCCAAGAGTTGCAGTGCAGATTGGTCAAGACCTGCTACTTTAGAGAGCCCTGTTTCTGAATCGGTAGTGTCTATTCATCCTGATTATGACTTTCTCGGCTTTTTGCCACCCGATTGTGACGACCGACTGTCGCCTGAAGATCCCACCTCTAGTGGATTTAGTCCCCCACGGACTAGGTTCAAAGGTCCTGTTCTTGACCTACCGTTAGTTCAGCCTCAAATCCTGGAGTGGAGACCTCATCTCACTGACCAGATGAATACTATAGAGAGGGAACCATCCTCCATTCCTGAATCACCTCACAATTCAAACCCTTTCCGACATTCTGATGGTAGATTAAAACACCGGTCAGAGCTCAAGGCTAAAGTGGTATAGTCATGTGTATCTAACCGGAACGCTACAACACTGTTTGAGTAGCCCAAAACCCAACTTTGCCCTGAGTCATCGCCTGATTTTTTGGGATTTTTATTGTCCTCTTCTGAGTCTATGGATTCTGTCTCTGGTTTACCTCAAAGAATGTCGATCACCCGCAGATACCAAGTGTTATGCAACGTTATCGACCGATTAAAGACACTCAGCCTGTACCTAGATAGTTGCCGGCTTACCCTGTCTCCGGTACTGCGAGAAATTAATATGGCTCACCAGCAGATTGCTGAATCCTGGTGCCTGTCCCAAGACAGAATTTTGAGATTTAGAGGAGGAACTATAAATCTCCCACTGAATTAGTCTTTGTACAGGTTTTATAGGAATTTTTGATAATAATTACCCATTTTTTTTTTATTAGTCATGTTTTGATTCCACATTATGGTATTTGAAAGGCTGTAGAATGGGACACGTTGTGTGAGGAAATCTTTATTTAGTCACGGTTTCTGTAATTGTAGCAATAATTGTTGTACTGTAAATTGATTTTGACCGTGACAGTTATAATAGATTCAATAAATTTCTATTATCTTGTAATACCTGTAGTCCAAAATCAATGAGTTTTGTATTCTTTTAAATTGATTTTGGACTGCAATGAATGTAATCTTATTCTTGACAGATCATGACTGTATACCTGTAATAATGAAATGCTTCTTGTAAATAATGAAATTTATTATATTGTATGTTATTGGAGCATTGTTGGGAGGAATAGACAATAATCTAATTTTTTGTTTTTAAGTACTGTATCTCCATTTGTCTGGTAGCTTATCGTCTATTCCTATTGCTTCTTGTTATATCAGTAAATTGTGAAATAATGTATTATACCTAATGTAAATTCATATAATTGGATATGTATCTGAAGGAAGGGATGATGGATTAAATCTATAGTTGATCATCCTACCTTTTTTACTGAATTTATTTTGTGTAAGGTAAAAGTTTTTTGTACTTGAATGTATGAAGTTGGTGTAGGGCATTGCTGTTAGTTGTGAGACAATGTTGAGTGGACCAAAGATCTAGAGGGGGAAAAATTTATAATATAGTTAAGAAAAGTACAACTTATTTTTCATTTTTTCGTTACATATGTGTTATCTGTTATATTTTTGGTCCTTAACTTGTCTAACGAATTTTTTTTTTCTTTTTTTGCAGCACGCCCTACTCCCTGTAGGGTTTGAAGAGGCAACTAGAATTTGGGAAATAAAAAAATAATTGGAAGGGTACTGCATTATCCTGCACCTGTTTATGTTGCTAGTCAGCATGGTGAAGACTTACAAGCAGGTTTGCTTGGGGATTCTAGTATTGGTGCAGAAATTCGGAGTAGTATCTTTTATGTGAAAGAAAACTTATACTGAATCTTATTTTTTTTCGTGGGTGTGTGGTTTGTAATTAAGAGGGGCCTCAGAAGATTATTAGAATTGTTCTAGCCTCTTATCCATTTTCATGGGTGTAGAATAACCATGACATACTGTGTATCACTGAGGATTGTAAGAAATATTTTTAGTCTCTGAAATATATGAAGAATGTAAAGTCAGGTTCAATGTGCAAAGTAACTAGGAAGAATCATGTTATATGAGATTGTGGTATAGACATTAATAGTTCATAGGAGCTATTGAAATGGCATATCTGGTCGAGGGCCCAGGACGTGATTTCAGATGTTAGGAGAAGAGTGACTGTGTTCGAGTTTAGTGTGAATTGCACCAAAATTATCAAAACCCCTTCTAAGAATGAGAGATTTAGGCACTACTGGTGTTGGTCAGAAAAGTTTCGATGACACGAAACCTTACCACAGTGCAGGTTTACAATTGGAGATTTTCTAGACATTGTTATCATAAACCCACAGAGACTGTTCAGAATTTAAGAATTCTTAAGTAACCTTGCAGCCTAATGGTAGACTGGATATTGATAAGTATAGTATTGCTTTAGGGAAAATTATTGTAGTACAGTATTTTTCACAGTTATATTTTTTCTAGATGGTTGATTTTGTATTGTTTAGAAAACTTGTGAGTGTGTCCAGCATGTGAATAGTTTGTCTTCTTATTCGAAATTTGTTTATCTTGTTTTTGTGAGGCTGGAGTGTAAAGGGATGCCAATTTTGTCTTTAATTGCTTATTTGAATTGACAAAACAATGTTAATGTAGTCCTAACATTTTTTTTTCCTTTTTCAAATAAATATTTTTCTTGTTTTTATAAAGACAGAATTCAATTCCAGAACCTTTCACTATGGTGTCCCCTTCTTGGCCACTTGTTTTTAAAATTTTTCTATTAAGTTATTTATCATAATTTTCCCCACACTGTGTCCTGTTATCAGTACAAACAATTTTTCCCTTCCACCTAATTTTCTTATATTGTACTTCTATCCAGTTAGCCCAATGAAAGGGAAGTTAAGAAGGAAGTAAGATTCTAGTTGGGTCCCCTTGCTTAGTATAAATCAAGGGGTGGTGCCCAGAGCTCCGTTCTCTTGATCTGTTATCTAGATTTTTGGGTATTCCACTATCGTATATTTTTTGTGTAGTGAACGCTGGGGTGTGGTCGGCATTCGGACACTAGGCAGTTCGGGAGCTACCTCTGGCCACAGCCCGCAAACCACTACAATGTTGAGTATTTACAAATGACCTGGTTATAAAGAATACCAGAAAATTATTTACTAGTTCCTGGTCACTGTATCCATCAGGTAGCTTCTTTTCTTTTACATTTCCCATTATGCCATTCAAGAGACGATATAACTTATTTATGTCTGTTGCTGCTTCGAGGATCTTTCTCTTTTAGTATTCACATTTTTGCCTTCTTAGTAGGTAGTTATATTGACATGCAACAGCTTTGTATTCTACCCAAGTACTTTCACTTTTTGACCTATTCCACTTTCTTGCTATACGTCTTTTTCCCTCTTTTTTACCAAAGTCTTTTACTCACTTTATTATTAGTGGTCATAAGACAGCATGTACTCTTAGCTCCTAACAGACGTTGGTCATCATGATCACAGAGAATGTTGATAGCATTATTTATTTTCTTTGTAATTTCTTCAATAGATACGGTAGGAGACAAATTTTATTTGTCTAAAGTTTATTTTCTTTACTAATGCATGTTTCGTTCTTTCTAAAAAAGAGCTTTAAACACCAAAATAAATTGTCGCTAGTTCCATTAGCAGTACAAATATAAAAATGGATTTTCTGAGAAAAATAGAAAAGAAAAAGCATTTGCTAATGTCTTCATATTAAAAGTAACTAGTTTTGCAGGAATAATTTCTTGTTGCTCTGCTTAGAAGTGAAAAAAATATAAAAGGTGAAAGGAAAATGTAAAATTTCTAAGATAGGAAAAAAGAAAAGAAAATAGAATTATCTTAAAATAGCATTATCCTTATTGGTTGGTAATTATAGATTTGCAATTTCTACATTTGATTACGTACTCCGTTTTATTTATTTATCTACTTATTTATTTATCTATTTATCTATTTATTTATGTATTCATTTATTTATTTATTTATCTATTTATTTATTTATCTATTCATATATTCGCTTCAACCCTTCACAGATGAGCAGAGAAGGGGATTATTCATTCTTTCTCAAAATATTAATTTTTATATTATATTGTCTATGAGACGGATTTTGTGGAATTACCTCAATTCTGTACGATTGTAGAGCTATAATTACTATAATGGAACGTGCTAGCCAAAATTATACCCTTTCATTGGATGTCGTTTTATCTTTATTCCAAATTCATGTGGATGTATGATTAGAATTCTCTCTCTCTCTCTCTCTCTCTCTCTCTCTCTCTCTCTCTCTCTCTCTCTCTCTCTCTCTCTCTCTCTCTCTCTCTCTTACGATAGTTAGAGATTTTCTTTCACTGCCCATACTATATTTCACATTTTCTGTTCGTTACGAGTCTAATTAGCCCTTCTATCCAGTCTTTTGAAGTTCCGATTTATTGATATCCAATGGAGCTGTTTCATGAGAAAAGAAGATTTGCACATTTTACCTGATATCCTGCAATTCGTTATTTTCTTTCCCTGCATGTGCGTTTCTCATATCTTTATAACCTGCTAGGAGAAGGATTTACACGGTAACAAGTTTTACAAGCAATAGATTTCCAGATTCTGTCGCTGGCCAATCTCCACCCTTTTCTTCACGAATTTTCCCTTTATTTTAAGGTATTTTGCGCTAATTCTGCTGAAAAATTTTCATGATTATGTTTTTATTGATTATACTCGTATGTACCAGTGTACGCATGCTGGTGTGCCTTAGCAGAAAGGTTTGTGATGACATATTTCATAAGGCTTTTATTTTAGTTATCAAATGAAACAAGGAAAAGCATAAGACAGCATATAATTTTCATCACTCTATAAACAAGAAGAACTTTCATATTTCAATTTTGAGCTTTAAAATTGATAGCAATATTGTAGTTCTATTCCAAAAGCAAAAGGGAAACTTTGATCGTAAAGAATGGCACATCAGGTGAGATAGAATTTTCGTATTTCGTATTTCGCATTATTTTTTTTTGGGTGGAGTTAGAGGGGTTGTGGTAATATCCTAGAATATATTGTAAAGCATATTATAATGATTGTTATAGATACACAGAAATATCCATATCAAACGACTTTTTTTTTTTTTTAAATACAAAATAGACGTAAATCGAAGTAGAGTAATTTATCGAATCCTTTTTTTTCATTAAATAATCTATTAACAGTATTGATCATGTCATACCCAGACTAGTTATGAATCAGTAAAGGAGTGTCTTTTATTTACACCATTTCTTCCCTGAGGGAGTAAATACTTCAATCAAGTGAACTTAAATGACCTTTCAGTCAAATCCTTCTGGAAAGGGAAACATTGTCATTCGGTATAAATGTATCTACAATTATCCTACCCTAACCTATTGTGTATATTCAGGAGAAGAATAAAAATGAAAGTTTCTGTCTCAGGGACTTCCAGTTTTACCAACAACGAGAGCATCTTTTCAGTTAATCGATTATATTTAACGATTATTTTTAATACTCTGAAAATCTTCCATAGAGATACCAAGCGACCGATTTAATACGTGCTAATAATGGTAATTACAATAATTTAGCCAAATGCAGATACTGAGTCAACAAAATGTTTTCTCTTTTTATAAAAGATGTTTTGTTGTCAATAGACATCAAATAATTATTTGTGTTACATTTCAATGTGATTATTAGTAACCATGAAACTGTTGTTCAATTAGGAGCAAATATTTGCAAACTTCATGAAACTTCATGAATTCCATGTACTTGACCCAACTTATGAAAATACTAAAACTTTACTGACAGAACTGATATCTTCGCTCGTCCGTATGAGAGTTAATTTAATGATTTGTTATATTGGACAATTCCAGATGAGTTATCTGAAAGAAATCCTTTATCATTTCCTCTGTTATTTCGGAATTTGGGGGATTAGACACTTTAGGTTTTACCGGAATAAGTTTAGACTGAGAGAGGTAGGTTAAAGAAAGTTTTTTTTTTATCACAATTAAGGCCTTATTTACATTGATAAATAACGTAACCGCCATTTCTAAAGGTGTTAAAGATTTACAGATGATCACTCAAAAAGCGGTCTTTGGTCACATTATCAGCAAGTTCAAAGCTCCAAACAATGAATCAACTGAGGCTATTACACTAGCTTCAGATGAAACTGTTTCACCTCATATTTTACCATTTCATTCTTTTATTTGACCTCATGCATAGAGCTGGTAATAAAATAGGTCAGAATCTAGTTCATAATATAAATATGTTTGATACATATTAAAGTTTAATATAAGTTAATCTTTATGAGGAAAGTAATAAGTGTAATTTTGTTTGCAATATCTCAAACTTTCAGTTTCTCTTTGCAAATTGTGGGCCATGAACTTGACTTCCAGCAAAACTCGAATTATGATTGAAAATAGGCACTCAGCCACATCCAACCCCCCCCCCCCCCCCCCCCCCCAACACACACACGCATTCCCCACACTTACACTCACCTACACCAACTCCTGTTATTCACCTCTCAACATCAAGATCTATACATTGATAATGTTTCTTTAACTATAAACGACTTCCTTAAAATTTTAGGTATGATTCTCGATTGCAGATCTAAGGTTGAGAAAGACATTTGGTCATTATCTTTATTACTTGCCAAAAAAAAAAGAAAAAAAAATGGCTTATTAAGAAAGGTTTTCGGTGATACACAGTATCTATTCTGAAGAAATATTTTTCTTCTTTTTTCTGCCTTGTTTCAAGTATTGTTCTACTGTCTGGTATTCAGCTCTTGAATCTCATCTTAATGTCTTAGGGAAAAGCTTGCAGTGTATTAAATTTCTTATTCCTTATCTGTAGGACCGTTATTTAGTTCATTCTTTATGCATGTTGGATATGATTTGTTTTAGTATTCAAACCATTCTTTTCATTAAGATCTTCCCCAATTTTACCATTCGGTACGTAGTACAAGGCAGGAAGTTATTTATAGCAGTCCTGCCTTCTTCATCACAAGGCTCAACACTACATATTATTCTAGCAGTTTTATTCCAGCTGTGACCAAATTTTTGAATGATCTACCTAATCTGGCAGTTGAATTGGGGGAACGTAAAAGGGGCAAAGATGCAGTGAATGTGTTTATGTTGTACAGGCTGTCATAATCCTCTCTTTATAGTTTATATCTGATAGATATATTATAACTTTGTTGCTGATCTTAAGAAATTTTATATTCTTCATTCATTACTCCTCATAAAGTTAATCTTTTTTTCTTTCCTTGCCGGGCTAGTTTTCACTGTTGGGACTCTTAGGCTTATAGCATCTTGCTTTTCCAACTAAGATTGTATCTTATCTGATAATAATAATAATAATAATAATAATAATAATAATAATAATAATAATAATAATAAAAAGAATAATAATAACAATAACAATAATCATAACAATAGAGATAATGATAACGATAACGATAACGATAACGGTGATAATAATAATAATAATGATAATAATAATAATAATAATAATAATAATAATAAAAATGTTTAAGGAGAAAGAAAGCTAAGTATGTTGATATTTTGAAATTAAGTTGTTAGAAACCCAAAAGTTTCTAGCGTGAGTGAATAGTCTGAGTTAAATGAAATCATAATTATAATCAAGTCTTTTCATATATTTCAACAAACCTTAGTTATTGCAACAATATGCTCTAGCAACAAACTATATATATATATATATATATATATATATATATATATATATATATATATATATATATATATATATATATATATATAGATATATATATATATATATATGTATATATATATATATATATATATATATATATATATGTGTGTGTGTGTGTGTGTGTGTGTGTATGTGTACACACACACACACACACACACACATATATATATATATATATATATATATATATATATATATATATATATATATATATATATATATATATATATATATATATATGTATATATATACATATGTATATATAAATACATATATATATATATATATATATATATATATATATATATATATATATATATATATATATATATATACATATACATACATACATATATATATATATATATATATATATATATATATATATATATATATATATATATATATATATATATATATATATATATATATATATATATATATATATATATATATAGTAGGAATAAAATAGTCAATGCTGCTATCATCTTTATTCGGGAGCTTTCGACATAACTTGTGTCATCTTCAGCCTATCTGCAATTATCATATGTAAAATTAATAAATTAATAAAATTATCCTAAGTACATAGTTAGGAAGATACACTTTCATAAACTGATCAACTAGCTCTAAAATCAACCAATCAAGGAACATAAAACCTTAAAAAAGACTTATTACTCACAACTATATAACTATATAAAAGACTCAATAACTAATATACCTAGTCACCCGCAGGAGATGATGACCACCCATCCAGACCAGCAACCCACAGACCAAACGGATCAATGGGTCACCGGTAACTGAACAGGTAAACCCCCATTCAAGCTGGGTTTTGTCTTAAAAATGTACAAAGCCTCCAAGATTCTCAGCTGGCTGACGCTACTATGTCTATCCGTAATTTTGAAATTTTCCTTAGAAATGGCATGACCAGATTTAAATGCGTGGTCATAAATAGCTGAAATTGGTTTCTTACTTAAAGGTATATTGCTCCGAAATCCTACACTGAAGCTGTCTAGATGTGCTTCCAGTGTAGCAATCATTACAGAGTGCACATTGAAAAGTGTATATGTCACCGGAACACAAGGGAATAGGTAGACTCTCCTTATATTTAAACAGTGAGCCAACTGAGAACTTGTTAGTAAAAATTAGTTTTAAATCTATGTGGGGATAATATTTCCCCACAACACTTATAACCTCTGTTCTTGGTCTCTCTGAAACATAACCATAGTAAGGAAAGGAGACATAACTTTTTCTTACTGACTATTTGAATTGTTAAATTTTGACTGTAAATTTTATCTAAAAACTTCTTGACTTGATTATAATAGTGGTTCAGAGGGAACCTATTGGTAATAAAAAATTATTTTAGAAAATTTTCTTCCTCATGAAACCCCAGATAAGTTGAACATACATGATAACATCTATATAACAGTGTTTTTATCGAATTAGTTTTGTAGATTTTTGGTTTTGAGCTTAAAGAAATGAGTGCATAGTCCTGTAAAAGTGTTTTTTTCGAAATACTGAGGTCTCAAAGGTATTATGTTTCCGAGAGACCAAGACATCGAGAAAAGGCAAAGTATCATCCTGTTCATTTTCTTGCGTAAATCTTATGTAACGATGCTTTGTATTTAAATAATATAAAAACTGGCTTATGTGATCTAAATTTTTGAAAAGTATAAATGTATCGTCTACATATCGACGGTACAAATAGGCTTAAATTCTACAGGACAATCATTCAACCATTTCCCTTCACAATAACATAAAAATATATTTGCCAAGGTTGGTCCACACGGCGATCCTATTGCTACTCCATCTACCTGCTCATATAACTTGTTATTAAACATGAATGTTGATGTAGTGGTAGCTAGTTCTAATAGTATTTTAAATTGTTTTTTACTGAAACCTTCGAAAATGTCCTCTGGGTTAGGGAAAGCTGTCCAAGAATTATCTTCAATGTTTCTCTTAAAGGAATGTTAGTGAACAAACTTTCGATGTCGAAGCTGCACATAACATAGTTATTTGTATCTCCGACAGAATTTATCAAGTCTACAAATTCATAAATATTTTTCAGGGTATATTCATTTACTGTGAGAGGGGCGAGCTTAGTTACTAGCTGTTTGGACAGGTCATAGGAGCAGGTATTAATAGCGCTGAGAATTGGTCTCAGAGGAATACCTCTTTTGTGAATCTTTCGGGCGCCATATATAATACCAGGTTGTGTTCCTGTTGCCATCATTGCTGAAGCTGTTTCGTCTGACAATATGCCATCCTTCTTCCACTTACGAACCCTGTAGTTAATTTTATTCTCCATATTTAAAGTTCGAATTGAGGGGTCCTCCGACACCAACTCTCTGAACTTAGACCTATCATTTAAAATATCTTCCAATTCCTTACATTATCAGCTTTATTCAGTATTACA
>NC_090745.1:62818067-62820567 GCF_036898095.1 Palaemon carinicauda | reverse complement strand
TCTGGGACAGGAACTTTCAATTTTATTCTTGTCCTGAATATACTCAATTGATTAGTATAAGATATTTAAATAGATTCATACCTAATGACAATCCTTCCCTTTACAAAAGGATTCCACTAAAAAGTCATTTAAGTTCACTTGATTAAAATCACTCAGGGAAGAAATATTATAAAAAAAAGACATTCCATTTCTTACTAGAAAAATATTAGTCACTTATACTAGCAGCAAAATATGTTTATATATAAAAATACACTCATACAGTATATATATATATATATATATATATATATATATATATATATATATATATATATATATATATATATATATATATATATATATATATATATATATATATATATATATACACACATCATTATTGTCTATAAATAGTCTACTGCAGGACAAAGAACCTCAGAAATGAACTTCTAATTCCCTGTCAATCCATCGTGTTCTCTTACCTTACACTTTATTTTGCTATATCTAGTGATCCATTCCGTTATCTTTAATGTTAATTCATTACTTTTCATTCTCTTTGTAATACCTGCACATGTCCATTTCTTTTTCATATATGCCATTAGAATATCGTCTACTTTAATTTACTATCATATCAGTGTTGCTCTTTTTCTGTCTCATAGCGTTCTTCTTATCATGCAAAAGGTAATACTGGCAAGACCATCTGATTAAGTACATTTCTTTTTAGAGAAAGTGGCATTTTACTGTTCATAACCTCATTTTGTTCATCAAAAACTTCCCTTACTATGTTTACCTTCTTCTATACTAAGTCTCACGTCTTTGGGATATACTTACCAGGTGTCCTAAGTACATATAGTCATTATCAATCACCAGAGTTTGGTCCATAACCCTTATTCGGTATCTTTATGCATTTTCATTGAATTTTATATTAGTTTTACTTATAATCATTTCCAGTCCTACATTTCTGCTTTCTCCATTCAAATCATCTATCATCTTTTGCAGTTTGTTCCTTGATTCACTAAACAGAACTGTCATCTGGAAATCTGAAGTTGTTAAGGTATTCCACATTAATATTAGTTCGCAAATTTTCTTGATCTAAATCCTTAAAAATTCCTAAGCATGCTGTGAATAATTTGGGAGGTTGGGTGTCCCTGCCTAATATCTCTCTCAATAAGGATTTTTTTTTTTACTATCTGTATGGATTTCAAAATTACTGTACTTCCTGTATAGATATCTTCAAGTGAGCTAACATGAGATTCGTCAATTCCTTATTTTTTAAGGGCTTTCATTACTGCTAAAGTTTGGCAAACTCATAGTCTATAAATGCCCTACATAGTTGTTTGTCATACTCTGTTAATTTTTTCCTCACCTGATTATTACATGGATATGATCATATGTTGAATATATACTTCTAAATCCTGCCTACTTTCTTGGTTGCTTTAAGTCTAACTGTCTTTATATTCGGCCTAATATTATCTTATTAGATATTTTTATATTACTAAAAAATTATAGGGCGATAATTTTTCAGGGTTTCATGCGTCCCTTTATGTGAATTAGTATAATGACAAAGTTTCTCCGACCTGTAGGTATAGAGCATTCTTGCACACCTTTTGTGTAAAGTTCATTGAGTTTTACTGCTATGAAATCTCCTCAATATATTATTAAATCAATTCTTAGGCTATCTGAACCGGCGATTTCGCTTATTCTTGCTTTTCAACACTTTCAATATAAATCTAACTGTTACGTTTGGTACCGACTCAGGAGGTTAATAATTCTTTTTCCTTATATCCCTGCTGTTTAGCATTTTATAGAAATCCTCTTCACTTTCAATCACTAATCTCTTTATTTTAATAATATTTTCATTTTCATCCTTGGAAGGAAACAGTTGTTGGCATCCTGTTGTAAGTCTTCTTTTCATCCATTTGATGGTTCTTCCTTTCTTTAGTGTTTCCTCAGTCTTTGTCTGATTGTTTTTACGAATTCCTTGGGCATTTATTTTTTTTATCTTAGGATAATTCTGCTAGTTCTATTTTACCACTCTTGGAATTGCTCTCATTTTCACTGTTTTTTTTTTTTTATTAGGTTGTTGGTATTTTTTTTATTGTTTTCTTATGTCTTGTTTAGCAGGTTTCCCACCGAACTCTTCTGCTGATTGAAATACAAATTTTGTTGAATTATTGTTTACTTCTTCTTTACTTGCTTGCATTCCATAATTCTATTCATAACAATTGACAGCAGCATTGGGATAGTTTAACTGAAAATAAGATAAAAGAAATTGTGATTGTTATATCAAAGACCCTTGGAGGTATAATGGGATGCCCCTAAAATGGGAGACTACTCCTGGTCGTCTCCACATTGGTCACTCTCGGATGATACGCGAGTTTCTGCTGGCTGTCCTACACCAACCATATTGCGACGACTGTTTGACACCCCTGGCAGTGAGAGATTTGTTGACTGAATGCCCCACTTATAGCACAGAAAGAAATAGATATCTGTTTGAGGCTCCGGGTGAGGATGGCAGGTT
>NC_090745.1:62790567-62813067 GCF_036898095.1 Palaemon carinicauda | reverse complement strand
TGGTCAGTTATTGAATATCCACTTCTAAAACCTACCTACTGTCTTGGTTGACTAAAGTCTAGATATCTTCCTCTTCTGCTGAATATATTTGTAAATATTTATATATTATTCAGAATAATTTCATTGGGCGGTGATTTATCATGTGTGTTTTGTCTACCTTGCCTAAATTAATATGATGGTAATTTTTTTCCAACTGTAGGTATAGACCTAGCTTTCAAATATCTTGCAGAAAGTTCAACAAGTGTTACTATTAAGGAAATCTATTACATCTATTTATAAATCTATTGTTTGGCCATCTTCTTCTGCTGCTTTCGTTCTTTTCATACATTTTAATACTTTTTTTACAGCTCCCACTGTTACTTTTGTTACCGGATCAGGTGTTTAATTATTTCTATTAGTAAAGTTACTTTTATATCACTATTGCAGAGCACTGGCTAGAGACCTTCTGTAATTTCTATCACCCCATCCATTTTGTTGATATTTCTACTTTCATACTGTAAGGCAAATGTATGTTGTAGAGCCGTCTTTTAATCACCTAGAATCCTAGATGCTTCTTCCCTTCTTTAATCTTCGAAAATCCTCTTTTTAATCTTCTGTGTTGGTTTGTTCTTCCCATTTAACTCATTTCCTAAATCTATCCAAATATCTCACGTAAACCTAGGGATTTTGAACTTTTTTTTTTTTACTGACTCATAGCACATCTTCGGTCAGAGCGTACTCAAACAGACATAACCCACAACTGACACCAATTATATCCTAGCCAGTGATTTTAGCCTTCTGGTAGCATTGTAAACGTTATGAAGTCTGTCTGAGCAAATATCTGGTAGTAATTTTAGCCTTCTGGGTGCGTTCTAAACATGTTTTTTTTTTTTTTTTTTTTTTTTTTCTCTCTCTCTCTCTGATTGTACTAACGACTGTCTTGGGTTTTTAGTTTGTTTAATGTCTGGGATACTTCTGCTAATCTTATGCAATTTTCTTCGATTTTACCCTCATTGCCAATCTTTTCTTAAATGAGTGTTTGGTGATTTATAATAGTTTTCATTGATCTTGTTTAGGAACTTTTCAACACCGTTTTTTTTTTTTTTTTTTTTTTTTTTTGTACAGATTCTAATAGAAATTTTGTTAAATTACTAATGATTTCTTCTTTACTTGCTTTCATTTCATCATGAAACAGGGAGTAACGATTTTGCATTGTCAAAATAACTCATCAGATTTTTAACTTATTGAAGGAATGTTGATTTCCTTTCTTAATTCCCCCCCCCCCCCTTGATTTACAGCAATCCACCAAAACAAATGTAAAGTGAGTCTTATGTTTCATAAAACGTATCTCCAGACCTTCATAACAATTATATTTCTTCTACTGTATGGGTTGTTGGTGCATATGTTTGAATGGTTTTTAGTTTATACTTCTTATTAGTTTGTTAATCATTCTAGCTTGTGTTTATAAAAGATTTTTCCGTCGGGATAAAATACATCGTGAAACTGGTTAAAAAATCGATAATTTTTATGAACAAGTTGTTGGCAAGAATGTTATGGAAATAACACAACAAATATACCACATAGTTAGGAATTACAATAATTATAATGAAATGATAGAATTACGGACGCATGAAATTATATTGAATTTACCTTCATAGATAATTTTCCCTGCTTTTCTCACCATCACGGCCGATAACTCTAACAATACTCTCCCCTTTGTTCTCCACCTTAACAACCAAATTCCTACCCGAGGCTAGGTATAAAAAGGTTAGTATATAAAGGAAGTCATATCTCTCAGAAACCTTTCCGGAAGGTACACCAAAGTTAAGTTTCACGTAGGCCTTTATATCTTTGATATTCATTGTAATATGTCATCGAAAACGCTGTTTAGGGATCACCGCCCCGAAAAGGTGGCTAGGAGTTGGGTTAGGTGATGAATACAACTAGCCTTTTTAGACCTTTCCAAAGAGTCCAAGAATACCTCTTAATTGTCAATGGTTCCTGAAATGCGCATACCCATTATTTCCACGTATTATCCCTTATACCTTGACGTAGAACACTCATCTCCTCCACTGCCATACTGAGGACCTTAGGACCTCTCCAACAAGCCCGAGAACACCGCTTTACCCATTGTGGTTGCTGAGATATGCACTCATCTCCCTCATTGCCATACACAGGACCTCGAGAACTTTCCAACGAGACCAAAAACACCTCATTACTCCTCGTAGTTCCTGAGATACCATACTCCTGATATACGCTTTTCACGTACCTACCCCTTATATGGAGGGGTAGACCCTTCTCCACAACCCCTATACGACGCAGGAACGCGAGACCTTTCCAATGAGCCCAAGAACACCTCTCAACTCCTTCTGGTTGCTGAGAAACTTTTACTTTTAAAAAGTCTATGGGTTATGTATTTTTTTTTTAATATATTTCTTTTTTTTTTCTTTTTTTATCTGGTCATATGGGACGTTACGGCATGACCTCTAGGAAAAGAGAAGAGACTGGGTTTTTTTCGGGGCGGGGGTCCTTGCTAACCCCTGAATAACTTGATTGTGTTTTAACTGTTCTTAAGGAACTGAAGTGATAATAAAACTCTTTGATTGACAGCATCTTCTCTGATTCTTTAGCAGAAAAGGTTACATTTTTATTTCTCACAATTTAAGGAAGGCGAGTGTGGATTAAAATGTAAATTATGTAATTATGTAATCTGCTAAGTTAATAAATTTAAACTTCTTTAGGCCATCTGCATTATTTAATTTTTCGATTTTTTTTTTTTTTTTTTTGTTAGATTTGTTACCACCTCGAGTCTGGTCACCATTACTCTTAAAACTAGTTACGTCGTAGGCCTAAACGAATTCTAAGATGGACCATTTCAAGTGAATGATTATCATGATAGACTCCTTGAATTTGTAAAACAAAAATCTTGCAGTATGATTGATAGTGAACGCAATATTAATGCTATTAAACCAGACCAGTCACCTAATCAACATCATAAATAGTTCATATTCCTCCATTTTCAACTAATTTACTTTGGTCACAAATAGAAGAGAGAATTAATGTGGATGGCTCTGAGGTGCAATGATTTTCGTGGAAAGTTTCAAGGATTTAATAAAGAGAAAGAAGGAAAAAAAAGAATGAGGGTAAGAGAAAAAAAATTTAGATTAGATTTTGCTTAGAGTGTAAGAATAAATAGAAGAAAATCTATCTTCCTAGACAGTATCCAAGAACTAGAAAATGCGTCCAGATTTCACAAAATATCTTAAAAAAAATTCGACTGCTATTCTTTTTTTTTTTCTTTTTTTTTTACGGCTTACTTGTTCAATTATTCCAATAACATCCAAAATAAGATTCGGTCACAATCTTTTGCTTACTCATATATTTGTACTGTGTATTTCATCGATATTTCAATAAAAAATAGAGAAACTAGAATACCCGGAAGGCCTAATGATACAGATAAAATGTTACACGACCAAAACCGATCCCATCACTTTGCCGTTATAATCAGTGGTGGTATGAAATTAGTCGACTAACAATGTGTTCGAGGTGGCAATTGATATTAGGAATAATCCCTCAAATGAGTGCTTATTCATGACGTCTCAAGCGCTTAAAATGATTATGGTGATACGAGTTTTGATAGTATTCATATCTATTATTATTATTACCATGGAGTTCTTGTTATGTAATCGTTCAATCATTTAAATATCAATACCATAAATTAATTGTAAATTCAATAAATCTAATGTGGCGCATGCAAAATCTAATGCTTTGTGTTTCTATATCGATATCGTAGAAATTGCTGGCAAGGTGGGAAAAATCTTGTTTATGTTTTGAATGTTCTAAAAGGATTACACGGAGTTTAGAATGGAAGTAAACATCATTTGAATTGAGTCTCAATTCCGAAATTATGTTTTCGCTTAATAAATAATAAGTCAAGCAAAGAAGAAAAGTATATTGCCAAAACTTGAAGTGTATGAACTCCGTCAGATGTGTCTAGATATAGAAATCCGTGATCTTCAGAGGGAAGATGAATTTTTAACGTAAGAAAGTATATTGATGAAGGAAGAGAGCTTACCCCTAAGAAGGCTAAAGACGTCCCTCAATTCTATGTAAAGATTAGACAGTGATATAGGAGATCAAATGATTGTACCCCAGGTGTATCGTGAAGCTGTGACGGTAATATGGGAGAACATTTTGGCAATGTAAACTCGTGAGAGATTCTTAAACACGTTTTATTGGCCTGGTGTATCACAAGAGATCACCAGGTAGTATAAGTCTTAAGACATATGCCAGAAAACTGTGAAAGGGAAGGGTTACTCGGGCGATTTAGGGAGAGACGCTACAAACAGAGAGGGCATTTGGCCCAATCGTACCTCGATCATCAAACGGATGGATTATGCCACTAGACACCCTGAAGCAATGATTTGTTTGCAATTAACACTGCAAGCGTTTTTTGAGCCCTTTTAAGGGACTGGAATTTCAAGAAAGGTATTTTCTGCCTTTGGTGCTCAGTTTACCTCGAATATGATGAATGAAGTATATAGGATGTTGTCTGTGATGATAATGAAGACTACTCCTCTATCATGTCACGTGTAACGGGTTGGTAGAACGATTCAAATTAACATTGAAGATGGTAAAGAGAATGTGTTCAGAACAAACCCAGGAAAGACATCGGTATCTTGCACCTTTGTTGTTTGCATACAGGGACGTACCGTAAAGGAGGAAGAAGTTTTCGGCCTTTGAACTTGTGTTTGGTCACACTGTGAGAGGACATTCAACATCTGTGGTGGAAGGTGAAAAAAGCTTCCTATAAGTATATGATTGATCTCTGTGAACGACTGTAGGCCACTCTTGCATTAACAGCAGAAGAATTGAAAACACTGCAATAAGTTGCTCATCATTATTACAATTGGAAGGCGGAGGACTGGAAGATGGAAAAAGGGGATGGATTACTATTATTGTTGCATAAAAATAACAAAAAGTTGCTGTTACAATGGAAGGAACCAATCAAAGTAATGAAGCAATGTAATTGATGGAATTATGAAATTAACGTGAATGTTGTGGTCAGGAGATATATAAGGAACCTAATGAAGAAGAAGTATGTATCCTGAAATCCTGTGATGATACAGACGACCCAGTTAGCTGTTGGAGAAATTAGAAAAGAATCCAATGAAATAAGAGTAAGATATGTAAAATGCAAAGAAAATGTGTGCAGACTACCTTAGTAGAAGTGTGTAAACATATATGTTGTATGCACATCAGTTTTTAAAAAAAATTACATTTTATTTTTCACCCAAGTACGGGGCAAACTGTTAAGAATAATATCTCGAAGTGAGGATCATTATGTCTTAAGAGCTTGAAATTATTACAATATGAGCAATGATAGTATCTATATTAATCATTATTGTCATTAACCTCTTGTTATGTAATCGCTCAGTCATATAAATGTCAGTAACAAATAAATAGTGAATTCCGATTAATCTAATGCGCTGCATGTAAACTTTATTGCGTTGTTTTTATTAGAAATTCATGGCATGGTAGGAAAAGTCCCGTTTACCTGAAGTTTAGAATGTTCTAGAATGTTTGCATGGAGTTTAGAGTGCAAGTTATGGCCTTTGAAGTTAGTCTCAATTCCGAAATAACATTTTATCTTAATAAGTAGGATTTTTTTTTATTTTTATCAAGTGAATAGGAATATTCTAAGATACCTCTTATAAAATTATTATTTTACCCAATGGCATCTAATTATTTGGATAGATATGCACGGGCACACACACAAAGATTAAACCCTTCCAACCCTCCTTTTCCTCGCTACAACCCACTGGTTAGGCAATTTGTGGGAGAGTGTCGTTTCCAGAGTAGCTCTCGGGGTACTCACTCTCACTAGAGTATGATATATATATATATATATATATATATATATATATATATATATATATATATATATATATATATATATATATATATTTATATATATATATATATATATATATATATATATATATATATATATATATATATATATATATATATACACACACACACACACACACACATATATATATATATATATATATATATATATATATATATATATATATATATATATATATATATATATATATATATATATATATATATATATAGACATTTGCTCTTTATTATATGAAGGGTATGAAAATATAAAATTCTATTACAGAGATCCTTGACAGAAAATTTTTAGGACAAGTATCACGTCACAGTTATATAACTCCAACCAAAGTGTGAATATCAATATGACAGAGATTGATAAATGGACATGTCAATAAATGATAAGCTCAGCTCCGGTTACTGCCCTCTACTGTTCTCTAGTATGTTTCTTCTCTTTAACAGGATGCCAGAAAACTTGCAATCAATCAATCAATCAATCTTCTCTTTAATTGACTATTGTATTTATATTTAGAAATGTTGATGGTTAATAAGGAGATTAATAGTACCATTTATTACGAGAATAGTATTTCTAATGTTAAGTCTCTATAATCGATGTTTTTGTCACTTGATTTATTTCTATAAGTGTTTGAGTCTTGTACGGTTTTAGGTTCAATTGGCTATGGTTACTAAAAGTGATTAATAGTACCATTTCTGGTGAAAAAAATTGTTTTTGAAGCATTAGGAAGTTACTATAATCGATGTTTCCATCATTCGGTCTATTACTAAGCCTAAACTTGTATATAACCTGCTGTTAACGCCATTCAACTGTATCATTCTGTTGATAAAAAAAACAACGGTATAATATGGATCAGTGCTCTTGTTATAAAACAATACCCAAGCATCTTTATTATTATTATTATTATTATTATTATTATTATTATTATTATTATTATTATTATTATTATTATTATTATTATTATTATTATTATTATTATTATTATTATTTTATTATTATTATTATTATTATTTCTATTATCATTATTATTATTATTACAAGCTAAACTAAAACCCTAGTTGGAAAAGTAAGGTGCTATAAGCCCCAGGGCTCCAACAGGGAAAATCAGCCATGATGTGGAAAGGAAACAAGGACTTAAAAAACTAAAAGAAAAGTAATAAACGATTAAAATAAAATATACCAAGAACAATAACAAAATTAAATCGGATCTTTAATATATAATCTATAAAAAAAAATAACAGGAGAAGGAGATATAAGATAAAGCAGCGTGCACTAGTGTACCCTCAAGCAAGAGAACTCTAATCCAAGACAGTGGAAGGCCATGGTACAGAGGCTATGATACTATTTAAGACTAGAGAACAATGGTTTGATTTTGAAGTGTCCTTCTAGAAGAGCTGCTTACCATGGCTAAAGAGTCCCTTCTACCCTTAGCAAGAGGAAAGTAACCACTGAAGAATTACACTGCTGTTGTTAACCCCTTGAGCGAAGAAGAATTGTTTGGTAATCTCAGTGTTGTTAGGTGCATGAGGGCAGAGGAGAATTTGGAAAAAAATAGGCCAGATTATTTTATGTATGTGTAGGCAAAGACAAAGTGAGCCGTAACCAGAGAGAGGGATCCAATGTAGTACCGTCTGACCAGTCAAAGGACCCAATAACTCTCTACCAGCAGTATCTCAACGGGCGTCTAGTGCCCTAGCCGACATACTACCTTTTGCATTTCTTAACTGAATAGAGTACTATTGAGATTTCTCTAGATTTAGTACAGTCATTTTCGAAAGAAATATCATACAAATATTTTCACAGTTTTTGATAATAAAAAAAATGCGATGATACGCATTTAGTCTGTCTAAAATCAACTTGCATTTAAATCTAGATTTTTAATTTTCAAAGAGAATCAAATAATTAAATACGTCAATATTTCTCATGCTATTGAGAGCTAAATCCTTTCCTTTTTTATTTGGAACACTTTTACAAGTTCCACTGACGTAGATATAATAAAGTTTTCGCTAAACAAAATCTCAGTTTCTGAAAAAAAAAAAAAAAAAAAAAAAAAAAAAAAAAAAAAAAAAAAAAAAAAAAAAAAACATGACAAACTACAAGTTTTTGACATCGGAAGATTGAATACAGCTCTTCGTATGAACATAAAATACGTTAACTCATTAAAGGCTGCTAGTAATACCGTAAATCGGACAAATGAATTAAATAAACACTATAATGAGATTAAACGGGACTACTAGTCAAATGTTTGTGGAGAAAATACCACAAAACTATTTACAACAAATATCAGCATTGATTAGGTGGAAAAGAGATTATTTAAGTAAACGTTACCGAGGAGTTACTTTTAGCAACCCCTTACCCCTCGGGAGAAAAAAAAAAAAAAAAAAAAAAAAAAAAAACTTAATGTCAATAAATATTAACAAAAATTATTGAACAATTACGGCCTGACGTAAAGGTATTCAGTAATATTTTATTCAAAACCGAAGAATAGCATTTTCAATTTCCTCAACAATTGATTGGTGTGGAATCCTAGTAAGTTCACTGCATATCAACTGCAACATTTGATCACGTATATTCAGCATATGGAGAGTAAAAGCTGATCAAAAGGGATTAATTTGGTTATGAAAGGAATTGCAGTAAGGTGGTCAAGATTGTAATAGATTAAGTAAAAAGAACGAAGGAGCCTAAATGCCAATATGAGAAATCTAGTGAATGCTAGATAGGTGTGAACAGGACAGTACTGTTTATGTACGAAAGCAAGCTTATGACCGTGATGCGTAAATTTATTAACTAACGGACAGCATAAAAGCTTTTTATAATGAGTACATCACCTTGCTTCTGCTCTTAAAGGAGAAACGAATGCATACTCACACACACGAACACACACACACACACACACACACACACACACACACACATATATATATATATATATATATATATATATATATATATATATATATATATATATATATATATATATATATATATATATACATATATATGTATATATATATATATATATATATATATATATATATATATATATATATATATATATATATATATATATATATATATGTGTGTGTGTGTGTGTGTGTGTGTGTGTATTCCCCTATGTTCCCCCTCCTTTCAGCAGGCACAAAAGGCATTAAACCTTTGCTTCTCATCTTAGGTTACTGACCAGTAGCGTTAGTCTTTCTTCAAGGGCAGAGCTAAGATAAGCCAATATAAAGATGTAAGTTACAAGTACAGGCCTGATGTGTGAAAATGGATAATAAATGTAATCTGCAGTGGTAATATTACTTGAACAAACAGATGGTAATAGACATAATATTCAGACACATGTTGAAAACACTGAAACTCTATGTTCGCAAAAGTAAAGTCATTAATGTGTCTAGAAACCAGGAAAAGGGAGAAATAAATTCTCTTAAAAGAGAATGGAAGGGTTTGATTTGCCTATTTTGACGAAATAACGTAAACAGTTTTAAATGTAGAAGTAGCTCTGCAAAAGATTTGAAAGATACATCCAGTGTGTATTGCTCCAATAATTGTGGGGGGTTTTAACGGCTAGTATGTCAAGTTGGAGTGTTGAATTAAAATATGAGAAATGGTGTCAGAGGATGATGAAAGGAATTAATTTTACCAAGTTTTAAATGCAGGATGAAGATAGTTGAGAGAGTAATAGATAGATATATGACGAGAATTGAGTTAAAATATTGAGGTACTCGTAAAAAAAAAAAAAAGAGAGAGAAAAAAAAAACGTTATGGCAAATATGTCAGTGATTACCAGATCAACATTTTGAACTCTAGTATAAGAATGTTTTAGACTAAAGAAACATATACAACGTGGTTTAGCTTGGAACTGAAGTCTGTCAAATTTCATTTGAGATATGTATCATTTGTAATGTTGTAAAGGTTGAAATATCTCTATGGGTCACATGTGCGATATAAACAATCTGAGAAATAAGAATGTTGCAAATATTCGATGAAAAAGAGTTTCATCCTTTTGACGTTATTTTCATAAAAATATATTCACGTGTAAAGAAATAATATTTTGGTAACCTCAAAAATTGTCATATATTCAGATAGCCAGATGGAATGGAGAAAGGCACTCGATGCATGCACATCAAACGCTCGCACACATTTTCTTAACGCTATAAATCTCACAATAGACTTCTGAGGAATTCAAAGATATAAATGTTTTTCCTGAAAATGCAATGTTTGAAATATCCCTGCTAAGATTTATAATTTCTGTTTCAAAGAACAGACAATGGTAATAATATGACTGGGTTTTCTCTGAATTTGTGAAAATATTGAGATACATTGCATAGACATAACTATTGCTATAAGTTGAAGAGATGCTGAGAATGAGTAATGTTGAGATTGATAACAAGAAACTATTAGGAAATACACATATAAAAGAAAAAAAAAAACGTATTTCAATAATATTTCCTATGACTCCAAAGTTTTTGAAGAAAATAACAAAACTAAGATTATGGCTGGCTAACCGAGCTACCTGTTATCGAGTATTACTAGTTCTTAGCAATATATCTTGGTAAATTCAACTGCAAAGCCTCAAATAGATTTTCCCGTAATATTTCCACAGTTTGCTACTGACGTTGGGAGTTATTCAAAAGTGAAATACATTTAACAAGGGTATTTCACAGTATATTCTCTATGATTGTGTAGCACTTGAGTTAGTTTGACTGATTTCACTTTAATCTAGCCTTTTTTGGGACGGGGATGTAAATTTATGTTTTTTTCAGAATTTGGACGGGAATACATTACTTTACGTTGACAAAATCTTTGACTTATTTAAAGAAAAAAAAAGTGAATTTCGTTCAAGCTTGTGACAATCAATATACGTATCGTGATTAAGTTGCTGTAGAGTATAAAGCAGTCATTTTTTATTCAAGAAAAAAATAGGAAAAACGAATCCATATATCTCATAACTACAATGGAAAGGGTTACATGACCACAAAGGAAATTAGGACTTCACTACTCCTGGAAATTAATAAAGAAGAAATCGACCACATTGGTTAAGCAAATGGAAGAAACTACAATTCAGATTTCTCTGGTGTGATTCCAAGCTTCTGAATGCGTGAGGATAATAAAAGGAATGTTGCTTGGAGAACAGATATCACAACCAATGTATACAGGATGAGAAGGCAGAAATGAAGGTCGGTGTAAGGCCCTGGAACATTATTTGTTTGTAGTTTTACTAATTCCTGGTGGGCTTAGTTTATAAAGTTGGCATAAATGATTATTCGAGTATATTACCATTGAAGAAAGCAAAACTACATAGAAATATCCACTGAGATACTGCCGCTAGAGAGTTATGGGGTCCTTTGACTGGCCAGACAATACTACATTGGATCCTTCTTTCTGCTTACGGTTCACTTTCCCTTTGCCTAAACATACACAGTGCCATAGCCTCTGTACCATGGTCTTCTCCTGTCTTGGGTTAAAGTTCTCTTGATTGAGGGTATATTTGCGCACACTGTTCTATCCAATTTCTCTTCCTCTTGCTTTGTTAAAGTTTTTACAGTTTTTACAGGAAGCGTTTATTTTAATGATGTTACTGTTCTTAAAATCTTTTATTTTTCCTTGTTTCTTTTGCTCACTGGCCTATTTTCCTTGTTGAGGCCCCTGGACTTATGATATCCTGGTTTTCCAACTAGGGTTGTAGCTTAGCAAGTAATAATAATAATAATAATAATAATAATAATAATAATAATAATAATAATAATAATAATAATAATAATAATAATAATAATAATAATAATACGGGAAATAGCTACGAAGAGTGACCATATTTTCAAAATAACAGACCGCTTATTACCTATCTGAAAAATTAGTTAAATCTGAAAAGACTTTATAAAAGGTTACATGTTAAAATGTATATATAGTGGAAACTGATATCATTTTAGGTATATTGCGTTACGTTGGTAAGATGAAATAGAGACTAGTGCAATGTTCAAAGTTTCCAAAGGGTTCAAGAAAAAGTTAATTTAGATTGGTGACATTTTATACCGGTTGTTGGTTTACACACCCTATTCTGTCTTTTTACCTGAATATTATAACGCCAAATCTTGTGGAGTTAAAAGAACAAATAGAAAATGCATGCCAAGATTCAAAAAAGGACTTGCGTTAAAGAGAGAAGAAGTCTAATATCTGCAACAATAATTTCGCTTTCAAAATAGTGTTCTTATGCTTTTGACCGATAATCACCCTAACCTTAAGGTTACATTATTCTGAAATCAACCATACGAAATAAGATTTTTCTGTATAAATAGCTGTAGAAGGTGAAAAAATCCAAACTCACGTCACAATGTTAGTGAATAATGTTAAAAGGTAAGAGGTCGATAGTTAACAATCATATGTTGACAAATGCACGCACGCTCTCTCTCTCTCTCTCTCTCTCTCTCTCTCTCTCTCTCTCTCTCTCTCTCTCTCTCTCACAGTAACATTAGTTTAAGTAATTATTATGCATACTCTCTCTCTCTCTCTTTCTCTCTCAGTAACATTAGTTTAGGTGATTATTATGCATACTCTCTCTCTCTCTCTCTCTCTCTCTCTCTCTCTCTCTCTCTCTCTCTCTCTCTCTCTCTCTCTCTCTCTCTCAGGTACCAGTAGTTTTGGTAAATATTATAATAATTTACTGCATTTGTCGTAGCCTACATTTCTGTCTTATCTGTGTTAAACTGATTTCTTAATAATTATATATTTTTAAGAATTTGCACTTCCGTAGTATATGGTTTGTTAGAAAATTGTAGCGTTGCCTTTAAATTACATTAGATTTTAATGTGTATCTGTATTGAATTTTTGGTGGTTTCCGTACAAATGAAGCGTGAATTTCAACCATTTTTATTTATCTTTTGTCAAATATTACAGTTGAGGAAGCAGTGTTAACTATTATATAGTCCTATGTGAAAATTACTTATATTATGTGTACTTCAAGATACACATTGAATTTTATGCTTCACTGTTTAGGAAAAGTATATGCTTTAAGACCAAGGGCTCCAACAAGGAAAAATAGCACAGCGAAGAAAGGAAATAAAGAAATAATGTACTATATGAGAAGTAATTGCTCATCATCATTTGCTCCTACGCATACTAAAGCAAAGGGCCTCGGTTAGATTTCGCCAGTCATCTTTATCTTGAGCTTTCAAATCAAAACTTCACTATTCATCATCTCCTACTTCACGTTTTATTGTCTTTAGCCATGTAAGCCTGGAGCCCAGTTGAAAGTTGGGTGAGCTCTTCTATCTTGAGGAGTGCGAAGAGCATTCCCATACCATCTACATCTGCCCCCCACCATAATATCCACATATATCACTCGAATAATCTTTCATATAGTTTCATTTTTAATCCTGTCCTGCCCTTTAACTCCCGATATTCTTCTGGGGGCTTTGTTCTCAAATCTACAAAATTTGTAGGATAGTGTTTCATTGTCATACCACAACTTACGGCCGATCTCACTAAACTGATATATAACCTGATGTTAATTTCAGGCGATCTAATTTAAAAATTTTACTTAAACTAGCAATTGTCTGATTTTCTTTTTTTTACATTCATTCATTAAACTCCAATTCTAAAATCCTATATCAGAGAATATAGTTGCTAAATATTTGAATGATTCAGCATCATTAAACTTTTCTCCTTCCAATGATATATCCTCTTCCATTGCATATTCCGTTCTCATCATCTATGTCTTTTTTCTATTCATCTTAAGCCGAAACTCATGTGACATTTAATGAATTCTGGTAAGCAAGCATTGCATATCCTGTGGTGTTCTGCTTATAAGGATAGCATCATCAACATATTCTAGGTCAGCTAACTTCCTATTACTAATCCAGTCTAATCCTTCTCCACCATTCCCGAATGTTCTATGTATTACAAAAGTCATGAGGAAGATAAACAATATAGGTGCCAACACATTCCCTTGGTGTACTCCACGGTCCACTTGAAATTTACTTGGCAGGACTCCACTGACATCAACTTTGCACTTGCTAAGCTCATGAACTGACTTAGTCAAATTTACATATTAAAAAGGAACTCCATAATAACACAGGTCTCTCCACAAAATTGGCTGGTGCACACTATCAAAGGTTTTTCATAGTCCACAAATGCCATCAAATGTGGATTTTTATATTTTCTTCATTACAGTATATATATATATATATATATATATATATATATATATATATATATATATATATATATATATATATATATATATATATATATATATATATATATACATTTTATTAGATGCCCAGAAGATACTTTTTTTTTAACATGTAGGGCTACAATATTTTATTAGGTGCCCAAAAATACTTTCAAAATGTTTATAAAATGCAATGTCCTAGAGTCTCTTCAACTACATATTACTAGCGTACTGACCGCTTTTCACACAATTCACAGTTCCAGATAATTTCACCCCCCGAGTCAAGTGAAATGGCCAATTTCAAACGGCTCTAAATGTAAATGCTTTCAAAGCAATTGGAGTGTTGTCTGGACATGGCAAAACATTCCTTTGGAGCTCCACCTGTTTTTGCCTTAACCTACACCAAACAGAGATGTTAACGGTGATAAGAATCATCACCGTAACGCTGATTAATGCCAGTAACACGTAGAAACGAAGATTCCCCCGTGCATAAGTCAGTGACGGGTGGTCCATCTCGTTTAATTTCATCAACTGATTAGCCACTCGTGCGTTGTATGGGAGAGGTAAGGATGGGATTGTAATGGGCCACGTGAAATTCGCGAAGTAGGTCCGATCCCTGATGATAGTGTTAATTCCTTGGACCGTGTAATTCGTGGATGTACCGATGCAACCGTCAGCTGCAACGAAGACCTGGGAGTGGGAAGTGGATCCGTCCGGGCATGAAACATTGAAGCCGGCCTTGTCGTATCATATCCACAAGCCATTGTTCAATCTGTAATTGAACTTATTATCATCAAAAGGATAAATTTTTTTCAGACAATCTTCATATGTATGGGAGAGAGCACCGTTTAGCTCTATACCTAACTCGCATGAATCCATTGATATATGATGGAATTCAAAGGAGTTAGCTGTACATACTTTATGTTTCCTTATCAGGGGAAATCAATACGTGTCATGTCAAACTGGATATTACTGGACTTGAGTTATTCGTCATGAAAGGTGGGAATGGTGATATTTTGTATGATTGCCAGACATCGGAAGAATCAAAAGGAACTGTAATCATGATCCTGTAATTTTCAACGCTTACTTTAATTAGGCTATAATAAAATTCTAACCTATGGGCGTCTAACAAAGTAACATAACCTATTTTCTTCCGTCCGTTCTCCAAAATTAACATTAGGTCTTTTATTGTTAAAAGATGGGGTGATAAAACACCTTCAGTTGCTAACGTAATAGCTTCCACAGTCTTTTGATTTCTCAATAAAATATTAAATTTTAGTATGGATATGATCTATTTTTGAATTATAATACGTTAACGTTGCCAGCAAGTTTTGTACTTCCATAATCTGACTGATATTACTAGAATATTCGTTCACCAAACTCATTATTTGATTAATTGATGTTAATTGATTCCTTAGTTCTGATAAAACTAGTTTGTTCTCATGTTCTAAAAACTAAATTTTCTTATTTTGATTACTGATGTTAATGCGATTTGAAATTCCTAAGCCTAAACTTGCAACAGATCCAAAGATGTTTAGTGCAGCAAAAATAAACGGGTTTCGTATTTCAAGGTTAGTGTGTCGCACTCTCCACAGCAGTAGGTCACCAGCCAGAGCTTCTGCCTTGTCAGTCTTATTTTGCAAGTCGTATGATAGCATTTCTGCTACGCTTAGTGTTGGTGCAAGCGAACTCTCTGTATTAAAAAGAAAATGTCGTTTATGCATTTCATTTAATGAAGCAGCAAACCTTGACAGGTCGCTCTTTAAGCTAGTGACGTCATCCTCTGGGAGGAAAATCACTTGCATATTAACTTCTATAATTATATTGCTTGCTGTAATAAAAACATCTGTTCTCTCTACTATTGTGCCATATTTAAAATCTATATTTTTAGTTTTAGGGCTCTTCCCACACGAAAAAAATGTCTGAGCGAACAATATCACTCCTAACAATAAAAACTTCATTTTGGAAACCTGCAATGAGAAAAATATATGTAATTACTCCTGTATTAAAAAAAAAATGTTTACATACAAATATTATTCAAGTTTCATAGATACAAGAATTTCCCTTACTTCCTTCTCTCTTATTTTAATTTCTTATGTGAGCCAATGGTACAATTCTCTCATCAGTGGGTTGGGATACGTTTTGAACTCTAAATCTATTGGCCGTTAGTGTTTCCAAAATGTTAAATGGGCCTTCCAACTTAGGTGTCCGTTTGTAATTGAGTCCTTTACGTACATTTACCTGTATGAATACATCATCACCCACGGTATATGTTTTAGTTGGCTTCGCTATCTTATCATGATTCCTTTTTATTATAATTTGTGATTCTTCTAAATTCTTTCGAAGGATATCATAACGACTCATGCTTGCATTTATAACTTCCTTTAAAGGATTTAATAAATTAGTTGTAGGCGTTAATACATGGAAAGGCGTTCTAACTGGGGTACCGTACAGTGCCTCGTGCGGCAACATTTTAATAGGTACATGATATGAGAGATTCAGAGTACTTAGTACCGCAGGTATGGCAATATCCCAGTTGGGGTCTGATCCCCCTAGTGTAACTCTTAATATGTTTAAAACCTTCCTATCCGCTCTTTCCACTAGCCCATTCGACTCTGGGTGATAGATCATGGTATCGATCCTCTTTATGCTAAGGAATTCACACAATGAGTTAAGGAAATGATTATTGAATTCTCCACCCGAGTCTGAGATTATCATGTGTGGAATTCCATGTTTACAAATATAGCACTTGTAAAACTTCCAAGCGCATTCGATTGCGGTTTTAGTTTTAAGCGCTATCAGTTCTGTATATCGAGTCAAAGCACCTATAATTACTAAGAGGTGCTTATTTCCTATGTCTGACTCGTAAAATCCTGTTAATAAATCTAAATGTATTCTTTCAAAGGGTTGATTGGGCACGGGATAAGCCCCTAGGCTGACAGGTGTTTTTGTGTACCTTTGTTTTCCTGACAAGTGCGACAATTAGCTATGTACTTTTTTATATCTGTAAGCATCGTATGCCAATAAAACAATGATTTGGCTTTCTGTGACATAATGGAAAACCCCGGGTGTCCATGCAATGGATATGCATGCAACCAATTTAGGACAGTGGGTATAAGTGATAATGGTACCACTACCTGGTCGTTAGTCACCTGTGGTGTATTGCGGGTTTTCCTTGTCACGGATCTACACAGAATATTATCTTTGATTTTATAATTCTGCTGTGTATACTTTATATATTACTTTTCCTTAGGATTTCCATTCAAAGCATTTATGATTTTTTCTAATTTCTGATCTATTCTTTGCTGAGTCTATATTAGTTTAGCGCTCCAGCCCAGATCTTCCTGTTCAGATACAGTTTTAACAATAGGCATGATGTTGATATATCTATTGATTCAGCTAATGGCTCCGTACAAGATGACACGGGGTTGCGTGATAATGCATCAGCAATGATATTTGCTTTCCCAGGTAAATACCCGATCCTCGCACCAAAGTCTTGGAGGATCAAATGCCACCGAGTTTGTTTGGGGCTGTGACTAAAGCCTTTAAAGAAGTCGGTTAGGGGCTTATGATCAGTAAGAACCTTGACGGGATAACCGTATATTATGAACTTAAAATGCACTAGTGAATTAACAATAGCTAGCCCTTCCTTGTCTATTACTGCATATTTACTTTCGGAAGGTCTCAGTTTATGCGAATAAAAAGCTATCGGGAAAAACTGTTTGCCATATTGCTGAAGCAATACCCCACATACTCCTAGGTGTGAGGCGTCTGTTGCAATGAAGAATTCCTTACCAAAGTCAGGAAATTTTAAGATAGGAGAACTACACAGTTCATCTTTCAAAGTATCAAACGCCTGTTGATGCTACTAAGACCATATGAAATCTACGCCCTTCTTCGTAAGATCGGTTAGGGGAGCAGCTATTATTGAATAATTGCGCATAAAACGCCTGTAATATTCACTACACCCCAGAAATTGCTGTATTCCCTTGACATTAGTAGGTACTGGAAAGTTACTGATAGCCGACACCTTATCGTGGACTACTTTAAGACCTTGGCTAGACACCGTAAAACCTAAATAGACTAGTTCTGTTTTGAAGAATTCACACTTACTAATCTTTACCCTTAACCCTTTTACCCCCAAAAGGACGTACGGGTACAATCCTCATAACCCATCCCTTTACCCCCATGGACGTACGAGTATGTTTTCTATACTTATGCGTAGATAACAGGTCTTGGCAGGCCTTTTATTTGAAATACAACGCTTTACTGTTGTGATGTTGTTCTTTTGATGTCTTGTCATCAATGTAACATGAATAAAAAGTTTCTCTGGGCCCCACAAGGGTCAAGATGGACCTTTAAATTTTCTTTGAAGAATCAGATATTTCCTGTGCAGTAACTTTAGTTTGCATAGACATTTACACAAATATTACGAAAATAAGGCACTGTTACCAGTGCAAGAGTATTGTTTTGTTGTCTCTTCGACATCTTGTCATCAATGTAATATGAATAAAAAGTTCTCTGAGGCCCACAGGGGTCATGAATGACCTTTAAATTTTATATAAAGAAATCAGCTGACATTTTATGTGCATTTGCTTTAGATTTCATAGCTATTTTTACGAATAATTTCGTAAAAAGGTTCCGTTGCCATGGTAACACTATGTTTTCATTGTTTTACATTGCCCAGGTCTCCACAGAGGTCAAGATGGACCTTTAAACTTTCTGTTATGAATCAGATGGTTTTTCTTGGTATTATTTTTGGGTTTCATAGCCATTTATACAAATTTTATGAAAAATTATCAGTGTTACTCCTGCGTGACTATCGTTTGTATGCTCCTTCGACATCTTATCTACACTGAATATGAATAAAAAGTTTCCTTGGTCCCTACAGGGGTCATGGAGGCCCTTTAAATTTCATGTAAAGGAATTAGCTGATATTTCATGTGCATTTGCTTTAGATTTCATAGCTATTTTTATGAATAATTACGTAAAATAGCTCCGTTGCCATGGTAACACTATGTTTTCATTGTTATACGTTGCCCAGGTCCCAACAGGGGTCAAGATGGGCCTTTAAACTTTCTGTTATGAATCAGATGATTTTTCTTTGTATTTTTGGGGGGTTTCATAGTCATTTATACAAATTTTACGAAAAATTATCAGCATTACTGTCGGGAGTTTCGAACTGATCATTCAAAATCCCCGCCATTTAACTCCACGAATGTTGCGTTAAATTGGGGTAAGACTGGAAGATCTCGCGGGCATTTCTACGAATGAGTGCTGTCCAATACTTGACGGTATTGTGGCATAAATTTCAACCACCTGGTGGGGAAGGAGCGGGTGTCAGAGAGACAAAGTTTTTATTATATATAAATTACGAAAATTATATTGTATTGTTTTACCACGGCAAAAATATCGATGTATATGTTTAGAGCCAAGGACTCTCTAGTTTGTTGGATTATTGCAAATTATGGCCTTCAGCCGAAGTATTAAGTTTACCCTTTGATCTGACGTAAGACTTTGGCTGTTTCTCTGTCTTGTGGTCGATAAAGAAAATTTATCAAACCCCTTATTGAATGAGTAACGTAAGAACTCCCGCGCATCTCACAAGGACACTTTAGTTAGCGCGGGATACCGTAGTTTTCCTCGGAGCTGTCCAGCATGACGCTTGTTCATTCCTGCCTAAAGATCCAACCCAGTAAGTGTTACTATATTGTTAGTCTCTCCGTCTCCGGCTCCTAGATACCGCAATACCAGGTCGGTTCCTATGTGAGTCTGTGTATGTAAATTTGTATCGATCTGTAAAATTGTCATCCCTGGGACTGGGGATTAGTTTTATGCTTCAGATAATGCCTGTAAGCCTTGGTATGTGATTTACCATAGAATTGTTATTATATTTTAGAAACTTAGTCTTATTTAGTCCAACGTGGTCTCTGTGTTTCATGAGCACATGTTTGCAGACCCCCTAAGGGTGACAGTTCTAAATTTCAATTTGCCTGAAGAGCTATTGTGTATTTTTTCTATGACAAATGATTATTTTTGTAATAAACTTAAAATTGTGATCATATTTTATTGAATCCTAAATAGTTTTGGAAAGCAAACCTCTTCAAGGTCTTGTCTTCGGCCCATTCCATCGGGCCTAGAATCATTAATTTCAATAAGTCGGAGAAAAATTCACGACATTTGGTCCTTCGAACCGGATGACAAGTGTTTTCCAGAGCTTGAAAGGAAATTCAGTAGGAAATGATCTATAGGGTAGCCCTTATCAGGAGAGATAGAGGGAGAGACGAAACAACTAAAGCCCTCAGTGTCCCGTTGTGCGACTGACCGCGTGTGCCCCTAGTTTTTTGTGCCCCCATCTTCGTAACGTAAACAAAATCCTGTTCCTTCCTAGTTTGCCAACCCCCCACCCCGAAATAGAGTAATGTCAGTCAAAATGGCGGTGGCCACGATCGTACACATCGAGGCATCGATGAGCCTCATAGCAGACTTACTGGCTGAAACGCAGCGTGCGTTAGTTGAGACTTACTCTGAATCCGTGTACCAGAATCTGGTTACGCAATTGCGAGAGGAGGAAAGACAGCTAAGAGAGCTGTATAAGAGACAATCTGTCAACTAGAACCTGGTTTAGAAGCCCGAATCAGGCACACGTTAGGAGAAGCTACGCGAGCTTCTACGCTTCTGTATAATCGAATTGATAGAGTGAAAGTCAGTCCGACAGGGAATGTTTCCCTCCCCAGATTGAAACCGCTGCCTCTCCCCACGTTTGAAGGGGAAGTGCAGGAATATGCTTCATAGCGAGAGCTCTTTACGATACATGTGGATCTAAGAGCAGATTTGGATGATGTATCCAAATTCACGTATCTGTTGGGGACTTTAGGCAGGGATCCGCTTGGGATCGTAAAATACCTAAGTGTAACCGCCGCGAACTATAGGATAGCGTTGGATCTCTTAGACCAGGGATGAGGAACCTGCGGCCTTAGGGCCGCAGGCCTTCTGGACCATCAGGTGCGGTCTTCAACGGCCTTTGCTAGCTGTACAGTATGTGTAGTATATTTCTGCTTTGACGCTGAATATTGTGTGTTTAAAATCATTCTACTGTATGTACACACATACAAATTTGTACACACAGACAATAGGGAAGTTGTGTTCAGTGATATACCTCCCAGAGAATGGAAGCCATTTTTCCTTGAATTCAATGAGTCCTAACTTCATACAACTAGCAGCTTTTCCTTGTCAGCTGCAACAGCTGTTGTAGCTGACAAGGAAAAAACTGGTAGTTGTAGTGAGCGAGTGATTTAACGCATGATGGATGAGGGAGTTCCTGTTTTGTCCATCTCCTCCCTGTGATCTATGTTAGTTTTAGATGAATCAACAGGTTCCAGATTTTTGGCATAAAAATATGTTATTGGTGCTTTCACAGATGAATTTTGATTGTATTAAAAACAGCTTCCCTTAGGTAACCTTAACTCAAGGACAAGAGGAACAGACATTTTAACAACTTCAACAAGCAGTGTCACAAAGGAGGACTAAATCTTACTTCCTGATTATAATAAGTTATGCACTGATGGTGTTCCAGCTATGATGGCTAAAAACTAGGGATTTATTGAACATCTTAAGAAAGCAAATAATTCTTTTTTCTTATGAAAACATCTAAGAGAGTTTAAACAGATATTTACAATTTTTTACTGGGATGTAGCATTTTTATGAGATGTGATTCTTTAAAAAGTACCTACTTGCCAATATAAGATATTTGAAAAGGTTATATTTTTCATATTTATGAGCTATCTTTTCCAAAAGATTAATATTGTTTTATCTATCACTTCAATACAAAGAACCTACTTGCTTAACTAAAGTAATTTGAAAATGACATGCTCTTCGATATTATTCATTTACTTACGGTAGTTTGAAAACTACCCAAACTTGAATGAAATATTTCAGAATTTAGTTTTCAATATAATTCATTTACTGATTAATTGTATAAAAAGTACTTAATTCAAATATTTGAAATTGTAATGCTTTAAATTTTTATAAACCTGTCACTCTTTCTTTAGATTACTAATAAATTACTTGGAGGATAAAATAACCAACAAAATTCTATGCTGCCTAAAGGAGCATTGAGAAATTGCAAGATGGCCTTCACCCAAAAAAGGGTTCCCCACCCCTGTCTTAGACAAACAATTTGGTAATGTCCATCAGACACTCTAATTCTGCATAGAAAGTTGGCTAATATCTTTGTACCCTCTTTAGAGCCTATAGAGCTGAAAAGGTTTCGTTTTGAATTAACAATCATAATCGAGCAGATCAAGAGGCTAAGTAGTAACGCTATAGGCCATGGTATGGTCATGAGCCTCATTAATCAAAAGTTGTCAGAAGGGAAGCTCTACAGGAAAGTAGTTGAACATCTGAGAAAGTGTGACTATACAAT
>NC_090745.1:62780567-62783067 GCF_036898095.1 Palaemon carinicauda | reverse complement strand
TATATATATATATATATCCAAACTGGTAAAATATTTGTTCTGACCTAGCAAAGATAAAATATCGTCAGTACATGGCACTGGGAATCGATCAGGGATCGTTTCCTCATTTAAGCGACGGAAGTCTACGCAGATACGCCATGTTCAATTTTTTTTTCCGGTACAACTATTAATGGAAAATTATAAGGGTTGTTCGATTTCCTAATGACTCCTTCTTCTAGCATTTTACTTACTTCATCCTTTATCTCATTCTGGAATTTCATAGGGAGTCTCTATGAGGGTACATAGATAATTTTCTGCTTGTCTTTTAACCTTATTTGGTGTTCTATGACATCCGTTTTACCTAAGGATCCATTCGTAGTGGAGAAAACAAAAAATTTCTTCTGAATTTCCTCTTCTTGAATGTCTTTATTGATTTTATTTTTTATAGATTGTAAAAGGGATTCATCCACAACTGATTGAGCGTGATTGATCTCAGCGACGGTAAGAAGGCGATGTTGATAAACTTCCACATCCAAAATATGATGATTTCTGTGAATTACTAAAGTGGTATTCAAATGATTACAGACTTCAATATTACGTTGTTGTGAGCCGACTGTATAAATAGCTTGTGTGACGGATAATCTGTTAGTTTTCAAAGTGTCGGAAAGGATTAATATTTCAGATCCCGGCAAAGTTTTCTTTACTCGCACTATTATATTCGAAGTTACGTTCGGCTCGATAGATTACGTGCAAGATGATATTACGGGTGAACGAGAATTCTGTTGGGTCGCGTATATTATTTCTTTATTCATGAGATAAGTGATTGGTTATTCAACGTAGGTTACTGTTTTATTTTTCGTCTCCCTTTTTTTCCAAAACTGATTTTAAGGTATTAGAAGACTTATAGAATTTTCCTTTGATATACACGCCGTGTTTGGCAGGGGCTAAGATAATGTTTTGATTGCCCATAGACGGGTATCCTATAATTACAGCTGGATACATATCAATGTTTTGTACAACGTTAAAGGTATCGCAAACATGCGCTTACTGACCTTGTACTGAACATGAGTTACTCCTATTACATTTAATTCATTATTTCCTATACCCGAGAGCCTTACTCCGGACTTCTCTATAGGGAAGTTTGAAAATAACAAGTGATGAGTCCTCAAATCCATAATATTACGTGGACTACCAGAGTAAAAAAACAATGTGAATGATCGGCGTTCTAAATTTACAGCATATAATGTTGGTTGTAACTCATTTTGGCTTATTATTGCTTGAATTTGTTGCAAATCTACGGGAACCGGCATTGATTTATTTGATTCGGCCGTGTGTTTCATAGGAAAATCCTATTGCCTCACAATGATCTGATAAATTATTGAATGGATTATTTGATACAAAGGATATTGATACGAATGACCCAACATCACTCTCTTCCCCATTGGAGTTAATTGTGTGGTATTTGCTTTGCTTTGCACATTCTGAAAATTCGTCTGACCTTGCGAGTTCTGGCTAGACGGGCTAGGAACAGAGTTATTTGAAGCATTATTTGTTTGTTTTTTATTTTAAACTGCATTGATGTTTGGCTGTTTCTTTTTATTAAACTGAGAATTTTTATTCTTATTTCAATATGGAATTGACTGGGGGAATTGACTGGGCGTTTCTAGGATTCTGTTGTTGATTATGCGAGTAGCATCGACTATATGAATGTGTTGAAGTATTATGTATAGAACAAAATCGCTTTCTACAGTCTGCAATCAAGTGACTTTGACGTTTGCAATTATAACACGTCATCCCTGCATCTTGATTATTATAAACTACATTTACTTGTTGTGGTTTAGTTTAATTTTTTGCAAAAACTTGAGTAAACAAGGGATCAAGATCAGTACACATAGACATGTTTCTTTATTTGTTTACATACATCTAATTCTGTACTTTCGGGTGTTAACTTTTTATCAAAACACCAAACTAAAGCCTCAGGCAACATAATTGTCATGCAAGTTAAATACATTAGTCGTAAGAAATCTTTCACAGCGATGTTATCTCCTGTAACCCATGTGGAATTACCTAAAATATCCTGATATTCATTAAGCCTATCGGCAATGAGAGCCGCCCATTCGATAACATTAAGCTGAGTCATAGAGGCTTGATTAAGTGTATTTCTTAATGTCAAAACTACATCTAAAGCTTCTTCACCACCATAGATCACACGTAGCCTAACTTTGAAATCGTCCCATGTAACTGCCTCTTGAAAAGAAACTCCCCTAAGATACACGCTTGCATCTCCTTTAGCAAAGTCTATGAAACTTTTAGCTTCTTGTAATTGTACAGATGGGTCTGTGATACGTTTTGCGTTTAAATGAGCGTCTACTGATGATATTCATGACTCGACATTCTGAGTTAGAACCCATTGACCCGACCTTGAAAAGGAAGGATAGCTGAATGTGCACTCACTATAGTTAAAACAGGATTAGGGTTACTGGGAGTGGGGTTACTGGGATTCACAAAGACAAAGATATTT
>NC_090745.1:62750567-62775567 GCF_036898095.1 Palaemon carinicauda | reverse complement strand
CAGCAAGCTAGTAAATACGTTAACACTCTTTTGCAGGAAGTTATTGTTGCATTAGTAAGTAGTAAAATGGTGTTGGTCAAGATTCTAAGCTGATGATATGTTGAGTTGTATTATATGAATGCAATGTTGCCAAATTATAAGGACACTTTTTCATTATCTCTGAGTAAATAAACTTAATAACCATGAAATTATGGAATTAGTATGATGTATACCAGATACTTTAAACAAGAAATAAACAAAATATTAGAACAAATAAATTACATATGTGTTTTACACCCACTTCTTTCTATATATTTAGTAACAAAAATAGAGTTAACGGCATATTATGTCTCATTATGTTAGAGTCCGTGTCCATGAAATGAACTATTCTGCCACGTAAAAGAAAAAAAAAAGATATTTTAACGGTGTCTTATTATAATTTTAATAAACTTTATGTTAAAGCCAATGTCAGTGAAATTGGGGGTGGGGGTGTGGGTGGGGGTGGGGGGGGTGGGGTGGGGTGTGTGTGTGTGAATAAGTAACACGCATGCTTTCGCTCAGATACTTCGTTTGAGACTTGTTTGTGATAGTTGAACAACCCCAATCAACTAAAACTTTATGGTGCTGTGAAGCATGGTTAAGACGAAATATAGGAGGTAAGCATAAACAATAAAAAAAAATTCTGGGGAAGTAGTCATTAAATACGTATGAGGAAGAAACTACATAAACTGGTCAGTGGAAAAATTGGTAATAGTATAAAACCCCACGCTATCCATTTACTCCAAAACAATGCATCCTGCAGTTTTTATCTTCTTGCACAGTAATTAGGTGGTTATTTAGATTCTGTGAAAGCAATAATTAGCAAGATATGTTGAGGAAGGGAGAAAGGGGGATAAAAAGAAAATAACTCGGTTTCCTCCCCAAACGACTTGGAACTGACATGTCAACAAAGTCAACGAAACAGGATTCGTGATGCCAGCGTACATAAACAGAAGTTCGTGATGCCAGCGTACATTTGATATACAGTACTGTATATTCCAAATATACTTAATAAAAAATTGAGTGATTACTCAAAAGTGTCACTATTTGTAAATTGCGTATTTCATGGATACTTTTGAGTAATTAATCCATTTTTAACTAAGCATATTTTGAATATACAGTATATCAAATGTACGCTGGCATTACGGACTTCTGTTTATGTACGCTGGCATCACGGACTTCTGTTTATGTACGCTGGCATTACGGACTTCTGTTTATGTACGCTGGCATCACGGACTTCTGTTTATGTACGCTGGCATCACAAATTCTGTTTGGTTGACTGTGTTGACATGTCAGTTCCGAGTCGTTTAGTGAGGAAACCGAGTTATTTTCTTTTTATTTAACCCCTTCCCCTTCCTCAGCATATTTTGTTAATTATTGCGTTCCCAGAATTTAAATAACCACCTAATTACTGTGCAAGATGATGAAAATTGCAGGATTGCATTATTTTGGAGTAAATGGAGAGCGTGGTGTTGTATACTATTACTGAAAAATTTGCTGACTCACAAAGGTGTTGAAACTTTGAACTTAAGCGTGATAAGGGAGTCTAGTTAACAACCTGATCAAGAAGCTTCTCCTGTTTGCTCCCGTTAGCCAGAATTACCATTCTATCTTGTCAGGCAGAATATAGGACGTATGCGGCCGTTAACCACCGAATAATTAAACTTCCCGGTAGACGTACGTCTGACGGGGATCATTGCGACATGAAACTTTAATACTTACGTATGTGTTTGCATGTTCCCGTTAGCGGCCAGTTTGACGGGGTCAGAAGTAAGAACTCTATCTGAAAACGTTGGACGTGTGAATAAGTACTGTCGTCACTGTCGGGTCAAGCGTTTGGGCCAACCTGTCGTACCTAACACAGTTTGACAGGTCTTGGTTGGAGGGTCGGGTATAAAGTGAGCAGGATGTATTTATTATTTTCGGTATCTAATGTATTTGAGAATTTTTTTTTCATGTTTTTTTTACTATTACATTTATATTTGTATGTTATTTTATTAGAATGGCATTCTAAATGTCATACCTCTTTAATTTTTCATTTTCACATTAAAGAAATTTTCTTAATATATTTTGATTATTTAGTTCTTTGAAGTTTATACTTGAAATAACATGCTACACTATGTAGTTGCTATTTTTGGATATATACTTAAGAAATTCATTTCTACTTTTTTATTATTACTTTCATTACGTATTCACTCCCTTTATTTATTTGTATGTAATTTCATTTCTCATTATCATATTGATATTTTGCTTTAATATATTTTAATAATTTTGTTCGTTGGTTTACTAACTTGAATGAACGAACACCTACATTGTGTATCTGCATCTTTTACTTAATTGTAAGTGATTTCATTACCTTGTGCTTCTAAAATTCATTGTCTTATTCTTTATCCATTGTTATATTGGCAATTATTGTTTTCGTTGATGGATTGACTTGAATTTGCACCCTACGCGGTCTAATATGATTTTGACTATTTTTTTTTTTTTTTTGTAATATATTTGAAATATTCAGTTTCGTGTGGTTATTATTGCAATATAATAATGCATACATGATTCACCTACAACCATAATCCATCTACAATAATTCGTCTATAACAAATTTATCTATATAAATAATTCATCTACATATACAATTTTTCTAAATAAATTTATCCACAACAAAGTCCGGTCTCTAGGTTCCTTAATAATATTAGCAATTTATAGAATACGCTGCCTCCAAAACAATATAGATACAGAGATGATAGTAGCAAACGAGCACTTCTAGAAGTTTTTATGATGAAATAACCATTATAAGAACATTTTACATTAAAATTCTCAGCATTCACACCATCGTTACAAGCATTAACTTATCTGCATTTCAAGAGAAAACTATTTAATATTTTGATACTCTGAGGGCAATAAACGGTTCTTCAATATATATAATCAGAAAAAAGGAAGAATTAAGATAGTTAATGAATTATATTTATTCTTAAAGAATAGAAAGAATGTAATGAAGACTTACTAGAGGTATGATAGAAATCCCAAATATAACAAAGAAGTAAAACTATAATAACACTAACCGTATGAAAGTGGTAAAAAATTTCAGCACTGCAGCTGTATGTGATTATATTTGTAGAATTACACATAATATCTTAGTGCATGGGCTAGGTACTGAAACCCTCTCCCTCCATCCTGGAGATTTTTGCTGACAAAAATTAGTATAATTTTTCAGCTATAAGGACTTATAATCTGCTTGCATGCCACATGAAATCTGCTGCTTTTGACATCCATAATGAAAATGGTTTAAGGAGTCATTTGCAAGCATTATTAATAGAGACTCTCTAAATGGCATATTATGGCAAATTGCTTGGAAAACAAAATATGGAATGCGATGTTGATTTTAATTCTTTTAAATGTGTACGTTTCAATTATTTGGATATTTTGGGGGAAATACACACACGCCCGCACACACACACACATATATATATATATATATATATATATATATATATATATATATATATATATATATATATATATATATATATATATATATATATATATATATATGTATATATATATATATATATATATATATATATATACATATATATATATATATATATATATATATATATATATATATATATATATATGTTATTAATGGCGGTCATTACGCCACCTTTTTTTCCAATAACAAAAGACCCCGCCAGCATGGGTCGAAATGCCACGAGTTTTGGGACCCTACCCAGAGTCTCACCCCCCTCCCACCATCCTATACCAGACTACTCCCCCTGAGATCTCAATTTCAGCTACCTTCTACAAGTCACGTGAGAACATCGAGGTCCCAGGACGAGGGAAGCGAGCTGTGAAGGATGTAGGGACACGAGATCAAGCCTGACCAATAGGACAGCGGTCAGGCCAATCCCCCCCTACCCCCCCCCAATTGGGGGTCAAGTGGGGTTGATCTACCCAGGGAAAACTGGAGATCGTTCTTTGCAACTCAGCCTCCATAAGGAGAGCATCTCTTTTTTCTTCACTCACCATCCTTGAGGGAAACACCATCGCTCTTCACCCTCAAGACATCAGGGAGGCAGGACTCTGTCTACATCTTTCCATAAGGGAAGGATACCAGTGTCCTTTTACTAAAGGTAAGGTGTCTGATTTTGAGATTCTCAATATCCTTACCCAACCTCCTATCCCTTCCTTATCATCCCATTTTTCCTTATCCTCTAAAGAAAATCCTACCCACTGAACCTTTTATCCTATCCCCTATACCCAGACCACGTGTGCCGTTTAGTCCTAGTTTTGATACATTCACCCTGTGACAGTGTTGATTACCATGTGTAACGTTTAAATCCCTAAGCTTTGCATTTTTATTTAATTTGCTTAAAGGTTTTAACCACACGACTTCATCGTGTTCCCTGCCGGTAGAAGTAAGTGTGCTGTTAATAATTCAATTTATTTCCCTTTCCAGGGAACGTTGATTGCTGTGCTGTCGTTTCATCCACGGCCAACCAAACTCCACCCGAAGCTCCTCGTGGCTTAAATTAAAATAGTTACCTGTTGTGCTCCCCTTTCTTTTATTAATTTTTATTTAATTGTTATTGTAAATACATATTTTTGTCAGTATTCCTTGTATCATTGCTGACTGGCGACCTACCATTATTATTTGTTTTGTTATGGCCCTTGAGTCCCTTAAGCAAGGCCGGACTCGAACCAGTGGCCCGTAACATATTGGCGACCAAATGCCAGGATTCGCTAAGACAGTAATTTAAAATTAATTTTATCAAAGTCAAATTCCCCCCTTTTTCTGTCTTTAGCGACTTGACGAACCTCAATTTCATTTCAAGTAAATTATATTATCACTGGAGTTGGAACCGTGGAAGAACACAGCAAAAGCCTTCTATTCTCATTGTTAAAGTTTTGTGTTTATTAGTGTGTGTGTTCGCGCCGCGAACCTTTTTGTTTTTAAACCCACGTGGGAGAAGTCTAGTCCTATTGTGTAGCGGGATAGCCAACCGCGTGAGATGAATTTGTGTTCTGTTTTTTTCTGAGTGTTTATTATCAATGTGGATATTTTTTTTTCATTTATATATTGTGCAGAGTGAATGTTTAATTTTGTGTTAAAACTAAGTGAAGTGAAATTTACGAAAATTTAGGAGAATCCGTGGTACACTAAACCACGTGTTAAATTCCAGTGAGGCTTAATTCCCGTGTTGGTAACGGTAAGCGCACGTGGCATTCATTTTTTCAATTTTTCCGTTTGACAAGTAAGGGTATGTAATTTCTTTTTATTACTTTCTCGTGGAATATTATCTTTATGTACATTTTTTTTGAAGGGGATAATTTTCGTTAGACTGTGTAATATGGTTAACCTAAAGATAAAGGACTTATGATGTCACATTTAATTTAAATTTTTTCAGTCAGGGTATAGGATCATTAAGATAAAATATTTGGGAGTGTAATTTATTAAATTCATTTTTCTTCTAAAGGGAAAGTATGTAGCAATCTCAGTGACATTGTCTGTTTTATTTTAATTTGTTATACTTTAAGTATAAATACAAACTTGCTGTAAGTCACAGGGTTGCAAGTGGTGGTGTTGCAAGAACGCACCCACACATTTTTACAAATCCATTTTTTTTCCTTAAGACTAGCATAGGAGGGTCACACATCGTGGAGATTCCATTTTTTTCCTTAAGACTAGCATAGGAGGGTCACACATCGTGGAGATTCCATTTTTTTTCCTTAAGACTAGCATAGGAGGGTCACACATCGTGGAGATTCCATTTTTTTTTCCTTAAGACTAGCATAGGAGGGTCACACATCGTGAAGATTCCATTTTTTTTCCTTAAGACTAGCATAGGAGGGTCACACATCGTGAAGATTCCATTTTATTTCCTTAAGACTACCATAGGAGGGTCACACATCGTGGAGATTCCATTTTTTTTCCCTTAAGACTAGCATAGGAGGGTCACACATCGTGGAGATTCCATTTTTTTTTCATTAAGACTAGCATAGGAGGGTCACACATCGTGGAGATTCCATTTTTTTATCCTTAAGACTAGCATAGGAGGGTCACACATCGTGGAGATTCCATTTTTTTTTCCTTAAGACTAGCATAGGAGGGTCACACATCGTGGAGATTCCATTTTATTTTCCTTAAGACTAGCATAGGAGGGTCACACATCGTGAAGATTCCATTTTTTTCCTCAAGACTAGTATAGGAGGGTCACACATCGTGGAGATTCCATATTTTTTCCTTAAGTCTAGCATAGGAAGGTCACACATCGTGGAGATTCCATTTTTTCCTTAAGTCTAGCATAGGAAGTTCACCCATTGTTGTGATTCCATTTTTATATGACTAGCATAGAGATTCACCCATTGTTGTGATTCCAATTTTTTAAAGACTAGCATAGAGATTCACCCATTGTTGTGATTCCGTTTTTTTATGACTAGCATAGAGATTCACCCATTGTTGTGATTCCAATTTTTTTAAAGACTAGCATAGAGATTCACCCATTATTGTGATTCCGTTTTTTTATGACTAGCATAGAGATTCACCCATTGTTGTGATTCCATTTTTTTTCAAAAGACTAGCATAGAGGTTCACCCATTGTTGTGATTACATTTTTTTTTGTACTAGCATAGAGATTCACCCATTGTGGTGATTCCATTTCTTTTATGACTAGTATAAAGGTTCACCCATAGTTGTGATTCCGTTTTATTTCATCCAGCATAGTGTCACCCATAGTTGTGACCTCATTTTTCCCTGACTAGCCCAGAGGGTCACCTACTGTATAGTGGTGATTCCATTTTTTATTGTGTAGTACAGTGGTCATATATATCATTACTTGTTTGGATGCATTACAACCGGACAGCCTAAGCTCACCCATCTTTGTGGCGCTGGTTTTCAAGTTAGGCTCCTGTTCAATTACTTGCAAGGCTTGCTATATTTGGTGATAATTCTTTCTCGAAGGGCATTTTTCGCAGCCTGTGTGCATTTTCCCCAGCTCCATATTCATCCTTCCTTCCACGAGACTCTTGCGTAAGGCTAGAGCGACTTTCCCCTCCGTGTAATTTCTTGCACGGTCAACACCGTACCTTGTTCTGTTGAGTTTGTTCTTGTTGCTGTCTCCACAAAAAATTAGCAAAATGACTGCTGCTGAGATTAGCACATTTGTGGATTTGGCAGAACGACAAGGCTATGAGGGAGAAGCATTGCGAAGGTATGTGCGGGAACTCATGAATGAAGACAAAGCCCGGAGAAGGACAGGGCAAGAAAGGTTGCGGTATGAAAGAGAGAGAGCGCATGAATTAAGAATGCAGGAGATGGACGCCCGATTGGCACAACTCAACCACTTGCCACCTCAACGCAATGTTGCCAAAGTCCAGCAGGACAATCTCAGGAAGGTCCAGTTCATAGAAGGAGTTACCAAAAAACTCCCTACAGTGGAGTTCCAGATAACCACGCCCCAGCTCCATAGGAAGTGCGGACTAGGGGAAATGAGCGACATCGGACATGAGGGCTACGATTTGCGCATGGGTCAAGAGCCCATGACCGTGGCGCGAGTGCCCCTCAGATGCAAGAAGGCTGCCAAGCCGGAGCCTAAAGCATTGAGGACGCGACCTGCAGGGAAAGACAACTGGGTAGGTACCATTAACCTTGGGGAAATACCTTGGCTAAGTGAGGAGGCCCAAGAGTTTTCCTCCTCCAGCAGTGAGTCTGAGCCTCATACGCCAGAAGTTAATTCTGGTGAAGGTGTGCTGCATCCCACCACAGGGGATAGAGCTATTTCCAGCACCATGCCAGAGGTCTCAGAGGAGGGCCAGGCGTCTCCCCCTTCCAGAAATGAGTCTAAGCTTTGTACCCGAGAGAGCTCCCCAGCTAAAGCAATGATGCTTCCCAACAGGCCAGAGGTCTCAGAGGAGGACCGAGGGGCGGCACCCATCATTCCAGAGACCCCCAGGAGCCAAACAGAGCCCATCAGATTTCAGCTGTCGGACAAGACGCTGGAAAACTACGGGGAAGTTGCTGATTCAGACAAAGCAGAAAGAATTACTCTCTCAAAGGAGAACTTCCTGCAGAAGGATGGGGTGCTCCTCAGAATCACCCGAGGTTCTCACGATCCTGCTGAGGCCCTGCGTCAGCATGTAGTTGTCCCCCATAATTCCCGCTTGCCGGTGCTACGAATGGCCCATGAGGGACTGGGAGAGCACTCTGGGGTGAAGCGCACAACCCAACTGTTGCAGCCCCATTTTTTCCGGCCGGGCTTGCAGAAGGGTGTTAAAGCTTCCGCAACCTCCTGCCATCCTTGCCCAGTCTCCGGTAACTATAAGCAATTAATGCTGAGGGCCTCGCTCCAACTCATCCCATCCATTAGTGTCACAGAACTGACACAATTCTTTTATTGGTATGGCTTCCTAGCCACATTTCAGAAGGACGAAGGTTCCCACTTCATGGCAGAGGAGTCACGACCTCTGACCATTCTCATAATTCATTTTTGGCTTCACCAGGTGCAAGCAGAGATTCCCAACTGTGGGATTTACTTGGATTTCTTCCAGACATGGGATAAACTCCAAACTCAAGAGAATGAGCTCTCAGGCATGGGCTCATCTCTTGAGCATCTTGGATCCTATTGTGCGGACCAAAAGTTCCCGCTGTCATTCCTAAAGGACCGTAATCCTCTAAACTACTTGACTGAGCTACGTAATGGGAATAAAGGGCTCATGAGGTGCGGCATAGACCTCCAGAACTACAACTGGAAGGTCAAGCGCCTAAAGAACTCGTATGAGAGAGATGTGTTCTCCCGGCATTAGTGCCCAATGCACAGTGCCATGTCCATAGCGTAGCCATAGTCAGTAGGTAAATTTAGTTTGTATGAAAAAATATTTATTGGCCTTGGTGTCTCCCCAGGTAGATAAACTTGAGGAGCCATCTTGGCATCATTATTTGTATTTAATTCATTTTCATGTATTTATTTTATCCTTTTTCTTGCATATATGCCAATTTTCTTTAATTTTATGCCTACCACTGCACTAGGTCACTTAACTTTAACCATCTTTTACATTTTAATTTTCAATTTTGCATTTTTTAATTTTTTCAGTTGCTGCCTCACAGCCAGCATACTTATTTCTATGTGGCACTTAAAGTTAATTTACAGTCAAAATACCGTAAAATGATGACCCTAGTTGCAGCTTAGATATTTATCCATTATCGTGGTGAGACTCACTGAGGGAGGAATCATTAAGGCTAGTGGCTTCAGACCTTGCTTGCAGAGTTCTTGTCCTGTTTTAGGACAAAATCTCTGCTAAAATGGGGGGCTGTTATTAATGGCGGTCATTACGCCACCTTTTTTTCCAATAACAAAAGACCCCGCCAGCATGGGTCGAAATGCCACGAGTTTTGGGACCCTACCCAGAGTCTCACCCCCCTCCCACCATCCTATACCAGACTACTCCCCCTGAGATCTCAATTTCAGCTACCTTCTACAAGTCACGTGCGAACATCGAGGTCCCAGGACGAGGGAAGCGAGCTGTGAAGGATGTAGGGACACGAGATCAAGCCTGACCAATAGGACAGCGGTCAGGCCAATCCCCCCTACCCCCCCCCCAATTGGGGGTCAAGTGGGGTTGATCTACCCAGGGAAAACTGGAGATCGTTCTTCGCAACTCAGCCTCCATAAGGAGAGCATCTCTTTTTTCTTCACTCACCGTCCTTGAGGGAAACACCATCGCTCTTCACCCTCAAGACATCAGGGAGGCAGGACTCTGTCTACATCTTTCCATAAGGGAAGGATACCAGTGTCCTTTTACTAAAGGTAAGGTGTCTGATTTTGAGATTCTCAATATCCTTACCCAACCTCCTATCCCTTCCTTATCATCCCATTTTTCCTTATCCTCTAAAGAAAATCCTACCCACTGAACCTTTTATCCTATCCCCTATACCCAGACCACGTGTGCCGTTTAGTCCTAGTTTTGATACATTCACCCTGTGACAGTGTTGATTACCATGTGTAACGTTTAAATCCCTAAGCTTTGCATTTTTATTTAATTTGCTTAAAGGTTTTAACCACACGACTTCATCATGTTCCCAGCCGGTAGAAGTAAGTGTGCTGTTAATAATTCAATTTATTTCCCTTTCCAGGGAACGTTGATTGCTGTGCTGTCGTTTCATCCACGGCCAACCAAACTCCACCCGAAGCTCCTCGTGGCTTAAATTAAAATAGTTACCTGTTGTGCTCCCCTTTCTTTTATTAATTTTTATTTAATTGTTATTGTAAATACATATTTTTGTCAGTATTCCTTGTATCATTGCTGACTGGCGACCTACCATTATTATTTGTTTTGTTATGGCCCTTGAGTCCCTTAAGCAAGGCCGGACTCGAACCAGTGGCCCGTAACAATATATATATATATATATATATATATATATATATATATATATATATATATATATATATATATATATATATATATATATATATATATATATATATATATACATATATATATATATATTTGTCTATATGTACATATATATATATATATATATATATATATATATATATATATATATATGTATGTATATATATATATATATATATATATATATATATATATATATATATATATATATATATATATATATATATATATATATATATATATATATACATATACATATATATAAGCTTGAGAGTAGAAAAACATATTCCGAAAAGGGATACTATATAATCCTGATTTATCACAAGTACGATTATTGTGGCAATGCAATCATTCTAGCAATTATATCTGTTTATGAAAACATTAATATAGTATTTGATATATGCATTAAAAACCCATACTTATTACCATGAGTAACAAGTATACATAAGTTTTCTCTACCACAAGAAATCTACAGATAGCAATCATGGCACTTGAAAATTATAACAATGATTACTTGTACATTTTCCCCTATACGAGAAAGTCTACAAATGACCCATATGAGTTAGTGCATAACGTTATATATTGCAGGGCACTTTTCATCGAATAGTTAGTATCTTACTTAAGAATACTATAATCTAAAAACCATAATAATGAAAAGCACTTTTGATTGAAAATATGATATACACCTAATTCTATTTTTATCCATAAATCAATTTTGCTAATAACTGCAAAAAAAAAAAAATTACTATTATAATCATAAGTATTCAATATACATGGAAAATATTTGCATGATTCTAGGTATCATCTTCTACGACGCAGTCTAAGAGATTAACATTTTCAGGTTCATCTCCATCCTCTTCTGTCATCTCTGGTTCTTCCAGCAACACAACCACCAACTCCTATAGCATGAGGTCCCCCTCTGACCACTTAAATTCCAGCTTCCCATCTGAAGATTTCTATCCGTGAAATTCTGGTGCAGGTAAATTTGGATTTGCTGTGGCTGCCTCGTTTCAATTAAAGGCTTGGTGGGCTGTTTTGATGTGCATTCTCAAGGAGTTTTTGCAAGGAGGCAGTAGGCTCCTGTCCTCTCCATCATGAATCTGAAATTATAATTGAGAATTGCTGATCAACCTCCTCTGATGCTTTTTGAGAAAGCCTTAGAATATGCTGCATGGTAGCATTATCAGTAACTGGAGCAAACATAGGTGAAATGTAATCAATTGTAGTTTTATCAATCTTTTCTTGGTTACTTGTGAAAGAAACCCACCCAGCCCATGAAGGGACTAACTGTGTATCAGCCTTTGCACTTACCATATCTCTAGTGCAAATCCACAGCATATCAGAAACCATGGTTAACCCTTGTGGTCTGTTAAAATTTTGGTAACATCTAATATGTTCCGGGTCAAAATGACCCGTCTTATAAATTCTGACAGTTCTTTGCCATACAAAGTAGTTTTTAAAATTATTTTGCATGTCCAGGGTACACTGCAAGAATGTTATTAGCATTTAGGCTCCAAATCTACCTCTACCAGCCAATTGCTTTATTGAAAAATAGGTTTCAGTTGAAATTATTGCAGTTGAATATTGTGACGCCATGGATTTACATCTAATTTTTGGGAAGATTGCTGCTATTGCTAAAAAATTTTGCACATATAACAATACCCTCTTTTTGCATAACTTTTCTAAGATTTAGAATAGCCAGTGTTTATAGAGAGCTTACATTTTCAGTAATTCACCCATTTTGTAACATCTTATCTTTTCCAGGTCAAATTGACCCGTCTCATAAATTCTGAGTTTTTTGCCATACAAAGTACATGATTGATTACCTTGTATGCCCAGGGTCTACTACGTGGAAGTGACTGTCATTTAGACCCCACACCTAACCCCCCCAACCACCCTACCTTATCAAAGATTAGGAATTAGTTGCATTTCTTGCACTTGAACATTACAACAGCATGCCGCTTACATGTAGTTTTTCGACAGACAGAACATATTGTGGTTACTTTGTTGTCATTTTTACACATATGACAACGATGTCTCTTTGCAGCTCTTTCTTGAGATTAAGAATTATTATATTCTATAGATGGTCTTGCAACTTTAGCAACTCGTTGGGCATTTGGTGTCCTAGGCAACGATACCCTTGAAGACAATACAGGTTGGACTAAGGCCAATCAAAGTTCATGAAGAAAAATTTTTCTCTTGAAGGTGTCTTTTGCTCTCCAGTTAGGTTGCACTAGATTCAAAAGGACAAAAGCATTGTAGGCAGAAATCCAATATGTTATCAAACAAGGCCTTAGGCCATCTCTTTGTCTGACGCTTTGACCTATAAGTTGCTACAAGTTTGTCTAAATCAACGCCTCCTTTAGTTGAATTGTAAAATTCAATTATATCAGGTTTCTTTTCTTCTTTATCACTAAAAGTGACACTATTATGCATGTTACTCAACAATAATACAGTTTTTCCTTTTCTGAGACAATATGAAATAATTATATTTTCTTCATAGTAACCTTCAAGGGTAGTATATCTGGTCCTTCCTTTAGGGTTACAGAATTCTAGTGGGAGTTATTTTTTATTTTTTTCTGATAGTTCCAACAATTGTTTGCTCAATCTAAGCTACAGAAAAAGTTGTCACAAGTTACATTTTTACCTTTAAGCCCTTCTGTATGTTGCAGAACAATATGTTTACCTTGCTCACGTTCTGCAGATTCATCTTTACGCCAAGTGTAAACTTTAGCATTCCAAAGATAACAATTCTCTGCATCACATGCTGCTCAAATCTTTATCCCCTCTATCAGATTTTGATGGAATATACTGCCTAAATAGACACTTTCCTCTAAAAGGAACTAGTTGCTCATCTACGGTAACAGTTGATGTTATGTTATACATCAGAGGGATTGTCTCAACCCAAATGTTCCATACATCTCTAATAGGAGCAAGTTTGTCTGTGGATCTCCTTCAAGCTCTGATTTCTTTATCATCAAATCTAATAAACCTAGAATATTTCATAAAGGTTTCAAGACACATTGTAGCTCGAAATATAGGACATCCATATGTGTCATCCCAAAGACTCCTAAGAGACTCTCCATGAGATTTATAAACTCATGCTAAAAGACGTAATTCATAAAATACTCTCAGGTTTTCTAGGCTAATTATATCTCCTGAACCCAAGACACGATTAGCTTCTTTGTTTGTCATTTTCAAAATAATATTGAATAATTTTGGAGTTATTAATAATTCAAATGCAGACAGTATATCTGATATTCTTGAAGCTGCATAACGAGCGATACCAGGAGTTTGATCAATGATATTTCTTGCACACTTCTTTCCTGATGACCTGTTTACTTTTTCTGAAGACCATACAATATTTCCCTTTTTGGATGCGAAATTCACAGAGGAAGGTGACTGTTCTTCATCATTACAGTCAGTATCAATGTATGTGGAATTTGAGCTGGTAGATGTTTGATCATAAGGTTCATTGCCATTATCCATACCAGTATTTCCCTTTCTGGTTGAAGAATTTGGACCGGAAGACTTCTGTTCTACAGCTTTATCTTCATAGTCAGAGTCAATGAGATCATCATGAACTGAAAGATGGTCATTTTCACCATCAATCACTTTCTGAAGATATACAATCACATTCTTCACCGGATTCATGACCATAAAACTTGTTTACAGGAAAAGCTGTACACTTTCTGGAACACAAATAAAGAAAACTGCTTGTGTTAGTGTCCAAAACATATGACCTAGACTATTGCTGGTATTAATTTTCATAGTATAATATTATACTTAGCATTTTTGTAACCAATATTCCCTCTGAATCATTATAAATCAAAGACAACAATCTTACAATGATGTAAAGACTTACTTATCCATGGTTGATGAATTTTACTAGGAAAATTTTTATGGAAGTTCTCTCACTTTTTCATCTATGCCTTGTAAACAAAGAAGATCAATTTTTTATGAATACAATAATTAAATAATTTGTATATGCTGCATTTGAAATGGTAACTTCAATAATCATACCATCTTTGATACAGATAGCGAATAACTGCTCAGTAACTACTGGGAAAAAAATTACCAGGCTTAGGAAACACAATAACCTCTTAAAGTCAGGAGAATTCAAGGAGTATGAAGCTTCAATCCCTAAAAACAAGAGAGATATGGTAATGTAAAATTGTTTTCGGGTCAAAATGACCCCTAACAGTGCAGAAGGGTTAAGGAAGTCTCTGTTCTAGTAACTTTAGTTGATAGTATTGTAACATTTGGTTCAGTACTAATTTTTTGTATAACAAGACTCAATTTCCTTTGGCTTAAGAGCCCTCGAGCGTTAATTTTTCTTTGGCAAAGAGGAGCGTAGATCAGAAAGAATAGAGCGACCATTAATTGTTAGTTTTTAATTATCAGTCCATGGGTCGTATGGTCGTTCCAAGGCCAGCTGATGTTTCTTCAAGTAAATAAAAATTATCCGTTCATAAATGCGTAACAATACTTCTTTCAGGATCAATGGTATGTCGGAGAATTGTCTCTTATAGTACTTTTACACATTGCTGTTTCAAGCTCAAGAAGAGTAGTTTAAGGTACACAGTGACCAAAGCGATGCATCAGGGATAAAATTTCAGCACTGTCTGTAATATGTCTCAGTATCATATCAAGCAAGAAATGTTTGGGCATCATCCGTTGCCCCTTACCACAGCATAACAAATGTTATCAGCAAATGATTTCATCAACCTTCTTGACTTTCCAGGTGGGTCTTGTTGCTTCCTTTCTGTAAGAATTAGATCAAGAAAATCCTGCAAAACTTAAGGGGTAATGATTCTATCTGACAGTAAGAAATTTGTAGATGATGGCCAGGACATTGGTTGCACTTCAGTTATGCTTATTTAATGTTTGTGGAGTACCAATGCAACTTCTTCCAGTCGTTTTCGTTCTGATGCTGACACTTCAAATTCGTATAATTTTACTGCCAAAACTGTATCTGTGTACTTTATCAGCTTGTATTTTAATTTGTCAGTTTTGTATAATTCACTGAAGACCTTACTGTTGTTTTCCAACAAAAAATATTAATATTTCTCTTTGAGCATTGTCATCCTTTTACCATTGAATACATTTTATGCTCTTCTGATTATGAATGGCTATACATTGAAAAACAGTAGCATGAGCATTGTTTTCTTCTATGGCCTTAGTATCATATACCGCACTATTTTCCTTCTGCTAACGTCTCTAAGTGTGTAAAATTTTTAGCGTGAATTGTGGTAGACAGCTTCCTTGTCTAGCAAAATCAATACCTTGAATTTAAAGTAGAGCATCTTCCTCCTGTTGTTCTTCTGCTGCTTTTTTTATGGACTCTCCAGCTGTCCTTATAAATTTAGCAAGTTTTTATACCCCTCTCTGCTTTATCATTTTATTATTGCCACAGAATATACATTCATCAACTTGTAACAAAACATCTGTGTGGCCATGAAAAGCAGTCCTGATTGTTTAAAGTACTCTGAGCATCCTAAGTGGTTGAACATTGCATTTTGTGAACTTTGGGGTACTCCTGAATTTTTTATAACATCATCGATGATTTCCATGCATATTTGAGGAGAATACATATGGTGCTTGAGTAGAAATGTGTCGCAACATTGCTCTGTTTGAATTCTGTTACTTTCGTACCACTAGCGAATCTTTGATTTTTTGGAAACTGACATCAGATAGAGGCCGGAATATCAAGTTTGATTTGTTTTGATGATAACGAAAAATGGATGCTAAATCAGCATCATTTTTCTTCTCTACCTTAGATGCTTAAGCAGGTACCAGCATTAGTGGTTCCTCGTTAAATTTATGCTTTTCCTTAGACATTTTGAGCTTTTATTTGTCAATTAGATCACATTCCAATCACCTTGTGGTAGCGTCCTTGCCTGGTGTTTGCCGAACTGGGGCTCGAATCCCGCTCAAACTCATTAGTTCATTTGGTCGCTGCAACCTCACCGTTCTTGTGAGCTAAAGATGGGTTCTTCGGGGGAGCTTTTTGATTTATCTGCAGAGTCATCAGCAGCCAAATCCTAGCCCTCCTTGGTCCTACCTTGGATGGAGAGAGGGCTTGGGCAATGATCATATGTAATATGGTCAGTCTCTAGGGTATTGTACTGTTTGATAAGATAATGTCACTGTCCCTTGCTTCTGCCATTCATGAACGGCCTTCAAAAATGAGGACAGATATGTTAAGTCACTTGAAGAACTGCATATAATAAGATGCATAAAGCATCACCAACAAAATTTAAGAATAATGATGTCAGCGAGTCAACTCATATATTTCTCTAAAGCATGAATGAAGTATGATTCTGTTTTAAAATGGTGGGTGTCGGCAAAAACAGAGGATAATTTCTGGCAGACAACCAAAATTCAACAGCTAATATATCAAGGTTTATAATAAATCATGAAATCCAAGGGTGGTGTGTGGGCCATCGTTTATTTCCTTTTAATTCCCTGGTTATTTCTTATAGACTTTTAGATGTCCCTTTAGATTTTTCGACAACAACTCTATTGTGCAATTATGTAAAATGAGGAATTACATTCTTTAGATATCTAACACATGTTGTAGGTAAATTGCTGTAAATAAATCTCATATACAGATGAATTATTTGTGTACATAAGTTGTTGTAGATGGTTTGTTATAGAGGAATTGTTGTAGACAAATTCACTGGATAACAGAACAGATAATGGAGACAGAAATCAAGTTGTTTTGGAAGAAAAATATTTATTGTATGATATTGGGACCAAAATATACAATATACAAAATACCCCCTGCCGTATGTACCCAATTGAATTTGATAATTAAAGCTTTACCAACCGTTAACATATCATGTTTACATATGCGTAACCCTCATGCTACCGTCAACATTCCGGCAAACCCCCCAAATCTGTACACTAACTCATGTATGGGCTCGATCCCAAATGTAATTTGTATCTCATTGCATACCAGCAAGTATATGTGCTACTTAAACCGACAATAAAACATGGTGCCACATCCAAGACATTTTACGTTGGCTGCCAACTACCGTTAAATCTTCTTATGGGAGCAAGATACGTGAATGTGAGACCCGAGGTTAATTGTTGAGGGAAGTGCAAAGTAATTCCCTTAAGGTGCTCCTCATTTAATTTTTTTTTATCATGTGTTTACTGATATTATTTCATTCTAACTAGTTCAATTATTTCCACATTCATAACCTTCCTCTTCATTATTATTGAGAATATGTTCCAAAATATTCTGAAGATTTGTCAATTGATTGATAAGTTGTGTGTTCAATGATGAGCCTTCTGGTGAACTAAAGTGTACTAAATAACAAGTAAACTTCCCAAGATAAAAGTTTTTTGTTTTCTATAAATAGAAGTGCAGGTTATTGTAAAGTAAGGTAAAACACAAAAAACGTTGTATATGTTATTTTATTTATTCATTAAATGGTGGTTAATAAGTCTGGAAGAGTTCAGTAAAAGAAGGCCTGTCTGGATTAATTTTGGCAGGTAAGCGATACAAGGAGAAAGGAATAAACCATACTTTTTGGTCTGGAGTCATGTCTTCCTGATGGAATATCCTCTTAGCAGCTTTCACTTGGGATATTTCTTGTGAGTGATATACCAGAGAATTTTACCTGCAGATGTATCACAAGGTTTTAACAGCTGGAGCGAATATCCCGAAAGATATCTTGATTATATCAGGGATGTATTTAAAATAACCACAGCTATCCTTGCCCGAATAGATTTAACCTTGTCTCGAAGGATAAGGTATATGATTGGATACATGGGAGAGCCATTACAACTCCGATCCCAGTGTGTTACTGTAAGCATGTTAGCTTGTTCGCCATTCCTTCTTACAGCGCCTTCTAGGAAAGATCCCTTGGACGTTTTTTACTTGTTTTTACCAAGTTTTTAAGTGGTTTTGGGAATATGAATACTTTTGCTTTGGCTTCATCAGTGAAGTTGCGTACCTTATTATTTTTTGGTAGAAAATTTTGCATCTTCACTCAATTGTTTTGGAGCTACACTACTGTTTCTTTCCCACGGCTGTCACATAGCCAAAGCTGGAAGCTCCTGTTTTCAAGTTATTCGGGGTTTTATTTGAATTTCTTGGCTAGTCTTGTAAAAGTGAGTTATATATATTTCTTTACAACTGTAGTATAATTTTTCAGTTAGACATTCGCTTTTTTGCATGCTTGTCCTAACCAGTCTTGGCCTAGACAAACTATTTGCCCTTAGTTTTTGGCCAAGGCTAGCTAATATTTACAATCCCACCTTCCCCTTCTACCATGTAGCCTTATGGTTCTCTTGAGGCCGGCACACCTCCCTGACTACTAATACATCACAGCGGGGAACTGCCACCTTGAAGGGAGTCCCTGGGAGTTGTAGATAGTCAGTCACAGCCATCCTAGGTCGACCGTATCTCAACTTATTTACTTGGCCTTAGTTTTTGGGTAGACGGCACTGGTTGAGGGGATTTCTTCCCTCTGTCTACACTCTGTTGATCCTCTGGAACTATACTAAATCTGTTCTAATATTGACAGGTAGACCTTCCTTTCCTGCCGTATTACCCTTATTCTAGGCTATTATACTTAGTCTGTGGCTAAGTGGCAGCCATTGGGAGACTTTGTTCTCTGTGCCCACTTACTGTAGATCCTTTGGAACGACATTAGTTTGTTCTAATACCACACTTAGGTCTTCCTAGCCTGCTGCTTTACCATTTTCCAAGGCTCCCTTCCTTTTCCCCTTTTCCTACACCCCAGGTTAGGCTTGGTCTTCCTGCTGTGGAACTCAGTTCCTCTGCATTCCCTGGCATTTGAGCATAACTCAATTGCTATATAGCTAGACTAGCCGGCATAGGAACTTCTATTAGCCTAATCCTTTACAGGTAATAGGACTGGAACCGCTAGGGGTTCTCCTCCTTTGCCACCTTAGCTGCTGCCTTGTTTCTGGTATCAGCTTCCTCCTCTTAGGCTATGTATTTCTCGTCATGGAGTCTAGTCTCCTCTGCTTAGTCAGAATCTCTCTGGCTGGATTGGTTACCATTTGTCCATATTTTCCAGACCTGCCGGCTTTAGATGTGAGAAGGCTAGGGGTCCCTCCCTCCTCTATTTAGGAGAGAACATTTCCCTTGCCGCCTTAGCTGTTGCATTAAGCTGGTCAGTTGTGTTTATACCTTTCTTCCATATCTGAGGAAAATTATCCCCTAAAATTGATCGATTGGATACCTCCTAGTCGTCAGGATTTTCAACCAATTTGCTAATTCTTTGTATCCTGGAGGTTTTAAATGGCTATCAATAATTTCAATGGGCAAAAGCCCATTGATTGATAAATCTGATGTTAACAACTAAGCAAGTGGTAGTCAGCCCTACCATCTACCTCCCTTTTCTATTGGTCTGTACCTTTCCTTTTACCCTATGACTAGTTCCTTATGAGATCATCTACCGGTTGCCAACCTAGCAATGCCTTTTGCCGCGTTGCGTTGACGTACCTGCTGGATAAGGAAAAGTTAGACCATGGACCCATGACGGCTATGAATAACTGCCGCCTTGCTTATTGCTGCAGCCTCCTTAGGCAAAGCAACAGCTGGCTTAGGTAGAATGGTATCCTATTTTGCCACCTTTGGTTGCCTGATCTACAGATTTTTTGGGAAAAAGTGTTCTATTAGTATGAATCGTTTTCTTTCTCCTACTCTACCACACAATAGGAATCCATATAGAATTCTGAGTTGTTCGGTGTAAGCGTCTACTGTAGTGTAGCCTCAGCCATAGATATTTGTAAGTAGAATTTTTTGAATAAAGACTTAAAAATTATTTAGATAAATTTCTGTGTGAAGATATAAAAAAAAAAAATGTGTAACAATAACCTACTCATTGAAAATGTTCTATCGTCACAGGTTGCTGGTGATATGAGATGTGGGACGGTAATCTGCACTAAGCGGGTAAAGTTGACTTGCGTCCATAAGACATGCAGGAAACACGAGGACTGTCCTGTTTCCAAAGGTTCTTTTGCTTTATGGGAACCTACTAACAGCAGTATATTCAAACACCTTATACACACTGGATTCAACGTCGGGCCTTTAAACCATCAGACACTGGGTGAGGGGATTCCAGAAAAGCTCTGAATAAAGGGCTCCCTATCTTCCTTCATTGAAAATGAAGGATCTCTGGTTCTTCAAGGCTGATGTGACCACAGTGTACCGTCATCATATTCCAACGGTACACCTCGAACCAGTACAACTGGATCCTGCATATCATGAAGTCCGGGACGCGATTCATGACATGCATGTGGATATTGTCAACATGTCAACAGCCTCCTCCATTCTGTCAAAAAGAGGAAGGCTATTGTTGATAATGGAAGCCTAAGATGACTTGCTTGGCAGTCAGCAGGTAAGCACTGTACCTATTACTTCTTTGTATAATCCTGTCCTTGTATCCGCTGCACCTACCTCAACTTTGGCAAGCATGGAAGTATTCATGGACAACATTCATATAGAGAATAAAAGAGCTCAAGCATCCTAAGAGGTGAAGATTAGCAATTTAACAGACACCTTAGCCCAAGGCTAAATCAGTCTCAATCCAGAATGTTTGGCAAAGAATCCTTGGCGTTATGCAGAACATATATTTCTGAGTGAGGGGTACCTTCATATTGGTGAAGGCATGTGCTCTAAATCAATCTCAGATTGCAAGACATGCATTATTATTGGAAGTAAGGAGAGAAGAAGAAGAGAAGAAAGACGACGTGTGAAGGGAATGGAAGCAAGGCGAGAAGAAGAAGAGAGAGAAGAGAGACAACGTGAAAAAGAAAAAGAGATGGAAGAAGCAAGGTATATGCGGGTGTTAGAGCTTTGCATGGACGCGCCCAGCTGAAAGCACAGACAGACAGAAACGACTCCTGCTAGGAACGAACCCGTGTTTAATGTGTCGGAAGCCAAGAGGTTAAATATCAAGGTTCACAGAAGAGTCCCCAGATGAGTTCTTCTATCATTTTGAAACGGTCGCAGCGAAGAGGAAATGGCCGGAAGATAAAGGGTCTATGTTATTGCAGAGTGTGCTCTTTGGGAAGGGCTGCAGTGCTTACTTATCCTTATCTCAGGACCAGAGGATGGAGTATCAAAAAGTGAAGAGGAGCGTGCTGCAAGTGTATCAGATAACCCCTGAGTATTATAATGAAAGGTTCCGAGGTTTGAAAAAGGATTAGAAAATTACTTTCATGGATTACACTTATAAGGTACAACGATGTTTTAGGAGATGGACAGAGGCTGCTAATGTAGAGGAGATGGCTGATTTAGAGGAATTGATAATATTAGAGCAGTATCTACGAGGAATTCCAGAACACATTTGAACGTACTTGAGAGTAAGATATGTGAAGAAACTTGATAATGCCGCTTCCCTGACTGAAGATTACAATATCATCAAACATAAACCCTCTTTGGGCGTGAAGTTTCAATCATCGTTCCTACCAAGTCAGGTATTTGCCGAATTATAGAAGCCAGTTCGCAAAAAACTACGGGAACAAGTTCAACAGTTACAATGGAAGTAGCACTGGTACTGTTCCTAAGTAAAAGGCGATAGTACCACAGCAACAAACGTCGAATCTTCTTCCTTCAAGTATCATGAAAAAAGTGCAAAAGATTGATATTATCTGTTTCAAGTGTGGCAAAAGAGGCCATATCACTAAGGAATGTTGGTCAAACCAACCAAAAGCAGTCGCCCAAGTGATTAAAGATAATTTAACTTCACAAAATGCGAAGACCAAGAGGTATCGGGAAAGGACAGAGAGAAAAATTAACCAGCCACCATTTACACGACGAACCCAAGCAGCATGGATGCCTTTAAACCATATATTTATTAAGGTATGCTAGCAGCAATAGATGGGAGTGAGCGAACCCCAGTCAGGATAGTGGAAGACACAGGTTGTAACCATAATGTGGTTGTACAGGGAGTACATCCGATGGTGGAACAGTCTCTCCCAGGGACCTCAATTATTTTGAAAGGAATAGGAGTTGAGGAGGTCAACATTATTTGCTGTTTAAAACTTTCATGTGAGTTGGTCACAGGCAATTTTGACTTTGAGGTAAAGGATTCAATGGCTGTCGAAGGAGTAGACAACTTGCTGGGTAATGAGGTTGGTGGAGCACCGGTCGTGCCTTGTCCCATTTTAATGGAGAAACCTTTGAAGTATAGTCCTACGACTGAGCTCGAGAAGGACCACCAGTCTCTGTATCCTAGTGTTGTGAGAACTAGAAGTATGAAGAAGAAAGTGGCTGCCGAAGAAGAAAATATCGAAGGAACGATAAACATAGAAGATTTGTTTTCCAAAGAAGAGGATTCCCTTGATAGTACGCAAGAGGAGAAGTCACGATTAAGCCCGGGGGAATAGGAACGACAGACAAGTGGACAACAGGATAAAGAAAAAATGAAGGTGGAAGAATGAATTTGGAGGATTTGCTTTCCGAAAAATAGGATTTCCTTGATGATACACAAGAAGAGAACTCAAGATTAAGCCCGCGTGAAGAGGAACAATAGACGAGTGGACAAGAGGACAATGCAAACATAGACCTGGCAGAAATAAATTTGGAATATTTATTTTCTGAAGAAAAGGATTCCCTTGATGATACACAAAAAGAGAACCCAAGAGTAAGCTTGAGTAAAGAGGAACAACAGACGAGTGGACAAGAGGATAAAGAAAAAATGTACCTGGAGGATATTAATTTGGAGGATTTGTTTTCCCAAGAAAAGGACTCCCTTGATGATACACAAGAAGAGAACTCAAGATTAAGCCCGAGCGAAGAGGAACGACAGATGAGCAGACAAGTAGACGAAGAAGGAAAAGAAATCGAATGATCTATAAACTTGCATGAATATTTTTTTTCTGAAGAAATGGATTCCCTTGATGGTAGTAAGCAAGAAGAGAAATCAAGAGTAAGCCTGAGCGTAAAGGAGTGACAGACTAGCAGACACGTTGACTTTGAAGTAATAGAAAATTCAACGTTAGAAAGTAGGAAAAGAGAATAGAAATAGGCTGCTAAGATTTCAACGGAAGGATGCAACGTTAACAGAGTTATTGTACTGTGTGGTGGACGAGACAGAGGCACAGCAGTCTCCGACCTGTTATTATCTTAAGGAGGAGTACCTTATGAAGAAGCATAGACCCACTAATATCCCTGGGAATGCCAAATGGGGGATATGTCGACAGATATTAATTCCCGGACCGTTGAGAAGACAGGTGATTGCGATAGCGCACTAGACGAGATATATAGGGATAAGAATGATGACTGGGAGGATAATGAAACATTTTTTTCTGATTTGGCATGCTATGGACGTGAGCCAGTTTTGCCGTGCATGTCACATATGTCAAACAGCTGAAAAGCCCAATGATTGCATCAAGAGAGCACCCATACGCCCAATGAAAGTACGAGGAAAGGACCGAAGAAAATGATAGCAGAAAAATAGAAGGATCAAGAGAAAACAGGAGAATATGTCAAGAATTTTAGGGAAAGAATCGGCGAGATAAGGAAATCTTCCCTAGAAGGCATGAAGACGACGAGTTAAGGACAAATGAAGGAAAGGTTTGGTAGGAAGGATACGACTAGACAGGTTGCAGACCCCTTCAGCACAGAACCCAAAAAAATGTTGGTAGGGAAAAGGAAGGATCGAGAGGAAACAGATGAAGGATAGGTCAAGTATTTGAGGAAAGGAAACGGCGAGTTAAAGAAATTTTCCCTAGCAGACATGAAAACGAGGCGAGGACGAGCGAAGAAAAGGTTTGGCGGGAAAAGTACGAACAGACAGGTTACGGGAGGACGGCAGATTTCGGTCTACGCATCGGAAAGATTCCCTCCCGCCCATGAGTTACAAAAACCACTCCGGATTTTGGAGGAAAGCAGTGACCGGACGTACGTTATCGAGATATTAGGATAAGGGACAAATCTGAGGAAGGCCATGTTAACTTCGAATCTGACATTTCAAGCACCGGATTTCAACAGAAATTCCTTATCTAAGTGGATGTGTCGGAAAACGGGATTGGAGCTGTCTTATTCCAAGAAGATAAGGAAGGATTTCTTCATCCTGTTTGTCTTATGTCATTAAAGATGAAGAAGCAGCAACGAACCTACTCAACAGTTGAAACGGAACTGCTGGTGCTGATTGCAGCAATGAACAGGTTCTTAATTTATGTAAATCGACCACAAAATGAGATTGCTTTAAACTCGGACTCTATTCCTTTATCTTTTGTGAATAGGATGAATATCAAAAATCAAAGGTTAACTTGGTGGTCATTATGTTTGCAACCGTATTGTATTTATGTAAAGAATATATCACGTAAAGATAACGAACATGTAAAGATGACTTGGTTGCAGATTATTTGTCTCGGGCTGAACTGAAATAAATAATGTTTTTTGGAGGAGCAATATTAGGGAGCTAGTCTAGTGTAGAGTAAATATCATAATTTATTGATAATTTTATTTACATTTCATATATTGTTTCCAATTGTGCATTGAAGAGATGATCACCAGTCCATAAAATGAGCTCCTTTTATGTAGATATAATTACTTTATGTAAATTAAGAAAGACTTTCA
>NC_090745.1:62705567-62745567 GCF_036898095.1 Palaemon carinicauda | reverse complement strand
CTTTATATTGGATATCTGGATTTCTCCTATGTGCAGCATAGAAACCTAGCGCTATTTACAGTATGCATTCGTTTCTTCCACGCTAGAAAAAATCTTATATGGGTAGAAGATTCATGTTGCAATGATATCATTTTTCACTCTATGGTCCTATTGTATGTCCTTTGTGATTGTAATGTGTCGCTTTCTTGAAAATATTTGCTGTAATTCAGTATTACCGTCCAGAGGAAATGTAAATGAGTTATGACCAACAACATCGAGAAATTTAGAATAAAAAAGCTTTTATCAAAGGTTCCAGCGAATAAAAAAAAAATCATTCACCAGGTGGATAAATGCACAGCCGATTGTGTTAGAAAGGAAACTTACTTTAAGGAATTCGTTCAAACATCTGAAAGCTTTAAACTGAAACAGCCAAGGGAGTGAAAGGCTGTGGGAGACTGTAAGAGGGCCTGACCCGCAATTTCGGTGCTTGTAACTCAAGGAATGTTCATTAGCAGTATTATAGCCGTAGTATTCCTTGAAACGTATTCACTGGTTTTACAATATATAAGTTCCTCAATAATGACAAGAATGGAATAATGGAAGAGAAAGAGAGAGAGAGAGATGTAATATTAGGCTACATAATTTACGATATGCAGTTAAAATATAAGTGACGATCCCTCACAAGGCATAATTAAAGTTTATATCCAAATGTGTTGCATAACCCAGACGATTATTAGTGATTTTTCCTTCTTCCAAATCGGGAAGTTGAATCGGTGGAACTTCAAAACTTCAAACTTCAGTAAATGTTTTTATGTTGAACAGGCTACATATGCCTTCTTTATAGTTTATATATGAAATATTTTTTTTAATGTTTTTATTATTTTAAAATATTTTATTTCAATTCTTCAATACCTCTCATATCGTTTATTCATTTCCTTATTTCCCCTCCTCACTGGGCTATTTTTCCCTCTTTGAGCCCTTGTGCTTATAGCATTTTGCTTTTCCAACTAGGATTGTAGCTGAGCTAGTAATAATAATAATAATGATAATAATAATAATAATAATAATAATGATGATGTGTCACCTTATGAGTCATCTTTATATCAAAACAGCTAATCGGTTAAAATATATTAAGAAAGTCTGTTTGCACGATATAACGAGTCAAGGTTCGATACCCGTTTCCAGGAAGTTATCATCGATTATTATGTGAAAAACTTTTGTTGGTTTTCTGATAAAAGTAAATAGATTCTTTATTTTCATGATAGTTTACTTACTAAAAACTTGAAGCTCATACAAGATATTTTTAATTACATGTTCCAATGTATTTCATCAATGCGAATACATTTGATAATGATGTAAGTGGATATAGTTCCACATATACCACACCACTTGAGATTCCGCAATAATGGTGATTGAAAAGGAAAACAACTGGACCTTTTACAAATATTTTCCATTTATTACGAATCTGTGGGAAATTAATCAACCCGTACCTCGAAACACCATTAGATCTTTATAGTTATAGAAAAAATTAAAATCAATTGTTAAAGCTTACCTCAGCAAAGTGCCAACTGGTTCTTCAGTAATAATAAAATAATAAAACATTCTTAGTCTTCTACATTTACATTTATATGAAAAATCTGGTGTCATATATGAAGAAATTCTTAGAATTACTTTGTCACAATCACTTCTGAGAACTTGGTGCATGTAAGAAAAAAAATTTCCAATTTAGAAATGAGGCATGAGTTTCATGCATATCGTTATTAAGATCAATATATTAGAGATTGGAGAAAGTAAAGGGCCACTATGAACAGGAAATTATTCAGAGTACTTCAAAGCCTTTGTTTTATTTTTTTTTTCTATATTTTTAACCGGATTAGATTCTTACATTCTTAGAGGATCTTAATGTTTCAGACAGAAATGGCTCAGGGTTAATTTGTCCTTTTCCACCAACGTTGAATCTGAAGCAGTACTGGAAATATTACCTTTGGATTGCCATCCAAACATCATATTTCTGGTGGAACTTCATCTATCACATCTAGTGGTTACTCCAGAATAAATGGACTATACTGGTCAAGTGCCATACAGTTATTCACTCAGAACTCAATTGTCTTCTAATCCTTGTTTAACGTTTTTCTCATTCAAATTGATTTGATCTCACTAATTATATGTAGACGTAATACTTTGACACCGGACGATAGTGTAAATTATTCCCACTTGTAAACGTTCGATCACCAAAAGTTTCTATGCTAGTGAACTAATCTTGGCCTCGTTCTTTTCTTGCAATTTAGTGAACTATATTTTACAGCCAAAAATATTTCATAGATTTATGAAAAAAAAAAAAATGTCCAAAAACTTGAGCACTGATAAGCGAAAAAAAAAAAGTATACGCAAATGTTTCCAGAATTGCATAAACCAATAACTTCATTCAAATGGTTAAAGTGATTTTACTAATGTAAAAGGAGAATAACCGAGTGTTATTATTAGGTACTTCCATAAATCCTAAAACATAAAGAAGTATCAAAATAAACGAGTATAATTGAGGTAACAATAAAAACAGTGTGTTATAGAAGTGGTATTTACAATAATACCGTAATTATAAAAAAAAAAAACTTGATATTATATAGTTCTTAACTGATTAAATGAAAATTTTGATGATATATAGGTTTGCATATTTGGTAAATATTCAATGTAGTTAAATAATAACATAAAAGGATACACTTCTCTCCGTGTTTTATAAAGATTATCGTCAGATTACGAATGCAAATAACCGAGTGATACGAATGAAGAGACTGTTATTCATGTTAGAATGATGATTCTATTTTAGTCAATAGATACAAAATGAACTTATATCATTACAAACTTTTCTAAAATAAAGGCAATTGGAAAGTATATAGTTTGTTACTGAAGTGTTATTTAGAAGGATAGCTTGGTTTGAATATAACATACTTTTTACTATATACTTGAATAAATAAGCTATCATATGATAAATAACATGATATAATCAATCAATACTGAAATATCAAATTCATGTATTCCTTCAAAATTTAGCAAGATTACGTATGCAGATAAGTTCCATTAGATGGCAGCAGTGACTTAGTTATCGATTTTAGAGTGTTCATGTTGGTTTCATTCTACAGCTAATTTTATATATATATATATATATATATATATATATATATATATATATATATATATATATATATATATATATATATATATATATATATATATATATATATATTTAGTTACGTGCCTGTGCTGTGAGTCCGGCCTTGCTTAAGGAACTCAGAGCAATAACAAAGGAAAAGAATCATGGAAAGGTCGCCAGTCGGCAATAAGACAAGGAATAACGACAAAATAGATGTATTTACAATCTTTAAATAAAAATTAATGAAAAGGGGAGCACAACAGATAACTATATTTTAATTTAAGCCACGATGTGCTTCACGTGGAGTTTGATGGACTGTGGATGATGATTCAGCACAGCTATCACACTCCCTGGAAAGGGAAAGAGATTAAATTATGAACCAAACACTTACTTCTATTGGCTGGGAACACGATGAAGACGTGAGGTTAAAACTTTTAAGGAAATAAAATGAAAGTGCAAAGCTTAGGGATTTAAACACTACACGTGGGAATCAACACTGTCAAAGGGTGAATTAATTCAGGTTAGGAGCAAACGGCACACGTGGTTGGGATATAGGGAATAGGATAAAAGGTTCAGTGGGTAGGATCTTTCTTTAAAGGATAAAAGGAAAAAATGGGATGTGATTAGGAAGGGATGGGAGGTTGGGTAAGGATGATGAGGATCTCAAAATCAGATACTTTACCTTAGTAAAAAGGACTCTGGTTCCTCCCTTGTGGAGGGTATGCACAGGTCCTGCTTCTCTGATGTCTTGAGGGCGGAGAGGTGATGCTTCTCTCACGGAGGCTGGGATAGCGAAGAAGGCAACCCAGTTTTTTGGGTCGACCTCACCCAACTTGGTCCCCAATGGGGGGGTAGGGGGAATTGGCCTGACCGATGTCCTATTGGTTAGGCTTGTCATGTGTCCCGACACCCCCATCAATAGGCCTCCTGACTTCTCCCGGATCCTTTGTGGGGGCGTTTAACGGCCACGTGTCTTGAAGATGTCTAGAATGAGACCTCACAGGAGTAGACTGGTATAGGATAGTTGGAGGGGGTAGGGTGAGACTCTGGGTAGGGTCCCAAAACTTGTGGCCTGTCGATCCAGTCCGTGCTGGTAAGGTCTTTGTTTGAAAAATGGTGGTGCAATGACCACCATGAATAACAGCCCCCCATTTTAGCAGAGATTTAGTCCTAGAACAGGACAAGAACTCTGCAAACAAGGTCTGAAGCCACTAGCCTTAATGACTCCTCCCTCAGTGAGTCTCACCACGATAATGAATTAATATCTAAGCGGCAACTAGGGTCATAATTTTACTTTATTTTGATAATATATTAACTTTAACTGCCACATAGAAGTAAGCATGCTGGCTGTGAGGCGACAATTAAAAAATGAAGAATGCAATAACCGTTAACGTTAAGTGGCCTAGTGCAGTGGGACACATAAAAATTAAAGCAATATGACAGATTACAACATGCAATTGATACAATAAATCAACAAAAAATAAATCAAATGTAAATGTAAATAAGAGAGGCCAAAATGGCTCCTCAAGTCTATCACCCTGGAGATACATCAAGGTCTTATTAATATTTTTCTATACAACCTAAATTAACTTACTGACTATGGCTACGTTATGGACATGGCACTGTGCATTGGGCACTAATGCCAGATGAACATATCTCTCTCATCTGAGCTCCTTAGGCGCTTGACCTTCCAGTTGTAGTTCTGGAGGTCTATGCCCCACCTCATGAGCCCTTTATTCTTCTTACGTCGCTCAGTCAAGTAAGTTGCTGGGTTATGGTCCGTTGGGAATGTCTGTGCGAACTCTGGGTCCGCATAATTGGTATTGGCAGACCTAGTTGTCACAGCTTCGAGGCAGTGCATGAAATGATCGATCATTGTTAATCAAAAATTATTTCCGCACTTACTCCTGGTCATGGAACCTACATACCCCACCACTACATCATGAAAAGGAATACTTATGGATGTAACGGGTTAGAGAGAAGCCCTCGGCACTACCTGGTTTGGGTTACCGGCAACTTGGCATGGATGGCATGAGGTTATGGAAGCCTTAACACTCTTCTGCAAGCCTGGCCAGAAGAAATGAGACTGGAGCAGTTGAGTTGGGCGCTTCACCCCAGAGTACCCTCCCAGTCCCTCATGGGCCATTCGTAGCACCGACAAGCGGGAATTACGGGGGACAACTACATGGGCCTCAGCAGGATAGTGAGGGCCTTGGGTGATTCTGAGGAGCACCCCATCCTTGTGCAGGAAGTTCTCCTTTGAGAGGGTAATCAATTCTGCATTGGCCGAATAGGCAGCTTCCCTGTAGTTTTTCAGTGTCTCGTCCGACAGCTGAAATCTGTTGGGCTCTGTTTGGATCCTTGGGGTCTCTGGAATGATGGGTGTTTCCCCTTTTGCTTCCTCTGAGACCTCTGGCCTGGTGGTTGAGGCAGCCCTATCGCCAGTGGTGGTCACTAGCACAGCTTCATCCGAATGAACTTCTAGAGTACGAGGCTCAGACTCATTGCTGGAAAGGGGAGACTCTTGGGCCTCCTCCCAAAGCCAGCTACCTCACCAAGGTCAATGTTACCTAGCCAGTCGTATTCCCCTGCAGGCTGCGTCCTCACAGTTTTAGGCTCCGACTTGGCAGCCTTCTTGCACCTGACGGGCACTCGCTATACTGCCTTCATGGGCTCTTGACCCAAGCGCAAGTTGTAGCCCTCATGTCTGAGATCACTCACTGCCCCTAGTCTGCACTTCCTATGGAGCTGGCCCGTAGTTATCTGGAACTCCACCGTAGGGAGTTCTTTGGTGACTCCTTCAAGGCACTGGACCTCCCTGCAGTTATCCTGCTGGACTTTGGCACCATTAGGTTGAGGTAGCGAGTTATTTAGCTCAGCTGATCGAGTGTCTATTTCCCGCTTCTTTAATTCATACTCACTCGCTCTTTCTCTTGCATACTGCATCCTTTCTTACTCCGTTCTTCTCCGGGCATTAGCTTCGTCCGTGAGCTCCTGCATATACCTTTGCAATGCCTCTCCCTCATAGCCTAGTCGTTCTGCTAAATCCAAAAATGCACTGATGTCAGCAGCGGTCATTTTGCTAGATTCTTGTAGAGACAGCGACCAGAACAAACTGAACAGCACAAGGTACGATGTTAACCGTGTGAGAATTTACACGGAGGGGAAAGACGCTCTAGCCTACGCAAGAGTCTCACGGAGGAAAGGATATCGATGGAGCTGGGCAAAATGTACACTGGCTGTAAAAAATGACTCTCAGGAAACACCTATCACCAAATAGTAAGCCTCGCAAGTAATTGAACAGGAGCCTGACTTGAAAACAGGGAGCACGCCAATGGGTGGATGCATAGGATGTCTGGTTGCAATGCGTCCAATACGAGTAACGATATGTATATAAAATTGTGCTAGACAATAAAAAATGAAATCTCAACTATGGGTGACCCTCTATGCTAGACAAAATAAAATGGAATCACAACTATGAGTGACCCTATATACTAGTCATAAGAAAAATTGAATCACAACTATGGGTGAACCTCTATGCTCGTCATGAGAAAAATTGAATCACAACTATGGGTGACCCTCTATGCTAGTCATAAAAAATGGAATAACAACAATGGATGAACCTCTATGCTAATCATAAGAAAAATGAAATCACAACTATGGGTGAACCTCTATGCTAGTCATAAAAAAGATGGAATCACAACTATGGGCGAACCTCTATGCTAGTCATAAAAAAATGGAATCACAACAATGGGTGAACATCTATGCTAGTCATAAGAAAAATGGAATCACAACTATGGGTGAACCTCTATGCTAGTCATAAAACAATTGGAATCAGAACTATGGATGACCCTCTATGCTAGTCATAAAAAAAGATGGAACCACAACTATGGGTGAACCTCTATGCTAGTCATAAAACAATTGGAATCACAACTATGGATGACCCTCTATGCTAGTCATAAAAAAAGATGGAATCACAACTATGGGTGAACCTCTATGCTAGTCATAAAAAATGTAATCATAACCATGGGGGAATATCTATGCTAGTCATAAGAAAAAAATTGGAATCACAACTATGGGTGAACCTCTATGCTAGTCATAAAGAAATGGAATCACAACTATGGTTGAACCTCTATGCTAGTCATAAGAAAAATGTAATCACAACTGTGGCTGAACCTCTATGCTAGTCATAAAAAAAATGGAATCACAACTATTGGTGAACCTCTATGCTAGTCATAAAAAAATGGAATCACAACTCTGGGTGAACCTCTATGCTAGTCATAAGAAAAATGGAATCACAACTCTGGGTGAACCTTTATGCTAGTCATAAGAAAAAATGGAATCCCCACGATGTGTGAACCTCTATGCTAATCATAAGAAAAAAAATGGAATCTCCATGATGTGTTACCCTCTATGCTAGTCATAAGAAAAAATGGAATCTCCACGATGTGTGACCCTCTATGCTAGTCATAAAAAAAATGGAATCACTCTTATGAGGGATCCTCTATGCTAGACATGAAAAATGGATTTATAAAAATGTGTGGGTGCGTTCTTGCAGCACCACCACTTGCAACTTTGTGACTTAAAGCAAAGTTTGTATTTATACTTGAAGTATAATAAATTATATAAAACAAACAATGTCACTGAGTTTGCTTGATGTTTCGCTAAGAAAATCAACCCCTTTACATATTTTCCCTTAAGTAAAAAAATAAAAAAAATCAAAAATTAAGAAATTACACTTTGCAAATATTCTATCTAAATGATCCTATACCCTGACTGAGAAAATGAAATTGAATGTAATATCGTTAATCCTTTATCTTTAGGTTAACAATTTTACACAAGCATACAAAAATTATCCCTTTCAAAAATATACATAAAAATAATATCCCACGAAAAGTAACTAAATGAAATTACATACCCTTATTAACAAAAGAAAAAATCAAAATAAGAAATGCCACGCGTCCTTACCGTTACCCTATACAGGAATTATGCCTCACTGAAAATTAACACGTGTTTACCCTGCCACAATTTTTACTAAAATTTCGTAAATTTCACTTCACTTATTTTCAACACCAAATTAAACATTTACTCACTGCACAATATATTTAATAAATCTTCACCACTGTGATAACCGCCGCTCAAAGTAAACACGAGGCACAAATTCTTCTCAGACAGTTGGCTATCTTGCTAAACAATGGGACTAAAGCCCACCACGTGGTTTTTAAAAACAAAAGGTTTCGTGGTGCGAACACACACACAAATAAACAATATTTTAACAATGAAAATAAAATGCGTTGGCTGTTTTCTTCCACAGTTCCAACTCCAGTGATAAAATAATTTACTTGAAATGAAATTGAGATTCGTTAAGTCGATAAAGACAGGAAAGGGGGGGAATTTAACTTTACTAAAGATAATTTGAAATGACTGTCTTAGCGAATCCTGGCAAGGTCGTTCATTTGTTACGCGCCCGTGCTGTGAGTCCGGCCTTGCTTAAGGAACTCAGGGCAATAACAAAGATGTCTGGAATGAGACCTCACGGGAGTAGACTGGTATAGGATGGTTGAAGGGGGGGGGGGGGAGGGTGAGACTCTGGGTAGGGTCTCAAAACTTGTGGCCTGTCGACCCAGTCCGTGCTGGTGGGGTCTTTGTTTGAAAAATGGTGGCGCAATGACTGCCATGAATGACTATATATAGATATATGTATATATATATTTCTATAATATATATATATACTGTATATATATATATATATATATATATATATTATATATATATATATATATATATATATTTCTATAAGATATATTTATATATATATATATATATATATATATATATATATATATATATATATACATATATATGTATATATATATGTATATATAATAAAATAGATATATATATTTATATATATATATGTATATGTATATGAATATATATATATATATATATATATATAATTAGCTGTAGAATGAAACCAAAATGAGCACTCTAGAATTGTTAGCAAAATCACGGCTGCCGTCTAATGGTGTAGATGCAACAGTTTTTCCTTTAATTAAACCAGATGGCTCAGTCACTCACTGTCCGAAGGAAAAGGCAACCCTTTTGGCTGATGATTTTGACAGTAAATAGAGTTATGAAAAATTTGAACTTCCTCATTCCTGTTTTCCTGAGGCTAAACTAACTAGTTTAGCTTTTCGATCTCGTGAGATTAAAGCTCTGTTGATGGACCTTGATGCTTATGGAGGTATAGACCCAAATGATATTTTTCCTTGTTTTTTTATAAAGACAGCAGATTTCTTAGCTCCAAAGTTATCTGTTATTTTGCGCATGTTAGCAAGAAGAGGAGCTTTTAGCACTTGTTGGAGAATTGGTAATGTTACTCATCTATGTAAATGTGTTTGTGGTAGCTCAAGTCGCACTGATTACCGCCCAATTTCCATAACTCTCATATTATCTAAAGTTTTTTAACAACTGGCAAAACGTCTTAATAGGTTTTCTGAAGGTAATCACCTACTCCCTAGTTTGCAATTTGGTTTTCGTAAAGGCTTTGGAGCATGTGATGCCCTTCTTACAATCTCCAATGCTGTACAGAAATCCCGTGATTGTGGTCAGGAAGTTAGTATGATTGGCCTTGATTTTAGAGCTGCCTTTGACAGTGTTGATCATGAGGCCCTTGTTCTCAAACTGAAACAGTTGGGAGTGGGTGGGTCGTTATTGTTTTTTTAAGTAATAGATCTCAAAGAGTTATTGTTGATGGGCACCATAGTGAGTATAGGAATGTGATATCCGGTGTTCCACAGTGTTGTGTTCTTAGCCCATTACTTTTCATACTATATACACATGACATGTGGTTTGGCTTAGAAAACAAGCTTGTTGCATATGCAGATGATGCTACTTTCTTTGCATCAATTCCATCCCCTGAATGTAGATCTGGGGTTGGTGAATCCCTTCATAGAGATTTAGCTAAAATTAGTGCATGGTGCAAATTATGGGGTATGAAGTTGAATCCTAACAAAACTCAAAGTTTGATTGTAAGTAGGTCAAGGATGGTGGCTCCGCAACATCTGGATCTCTGTATTGATAATGTTTCTTTAAATTTGTATGACTCTTTTAAAATTTTAGGTGTAATTCTCGACAGTAAATTTACTTTTGAGAAACACATTAGGTCTGTGTCTTCTTCAATTGCACAAAAAATTTGCTTATTAAGAAAGTCTTACAAGATTTTCGGTGATCAATCTATTATGAAGAAGTGTTTTAATTCTTTCATTCTACCTTATTTTGAGCATTGTTCTCCTGCTTGGCGTTCAGCTGCTGATTCTCATCTTAATTTGTTGGACAGAAACTTACGGTGTATTAAATTTCATATTCCTGATCTAGATATTAATCTTTGGCACCGTCGTTCAATTAGTTCTTTATGCATGTTGCATAAGATTTTTCATAACTCTGACCATCCTTTACATTCAGATCTCCCTGAAGAATTCTATCCTGTTCGTAATACTAGGCAGGCAGTTAATTCTAATAGCCAGGCCTTCTCCATTATGAGTCTCAATACTACACAGTATTCTAGAAGTTTTATTCCAACTGTTACCAAGTTGAGGAATGATCTTCCTAATCAGGTAGTTGAATCAGTAGAACTTCAAAAGTTCAAAGTTGGAGCAAATGTTTTTATGTTGACCAGGCTGACATGAGTCTTTTTATTTTTTATATAAGACATATCTGTTTTTGACGTTGCTAATAGTTTATATAGGACATATCTGTTTTTGACGCTGTTACTGTTTTTAGAATGATATATTGTTCATTTATTCTCATCATTTATTTATTTCCTTATTTCCTTTCCCCACTGGGCCCTTTTCCCTGTTGGGGCCCTTGGTCTTATAGCATCTTGCTTTTCCAACTAGGGTTGCAGCTTGGCTAGTAATAATAATAATAATAATGGATCTTATTTGCATAGGTAATCTTGCTAATTTTGAAGGAATACACACACACACACACACATATATATATATGTATATGTATATATATATATATATATATATACACACACACATATATATATATATATATATAGATATATATATATATATATAAATAAATATATATATATATATATATATATATTTATATATATATATATATATATATGTATATATATACGTATATATATATATATATATATGAACAGCAACACTAAATAAAAGTTTTTAGTCAATTGCAGAACAAAGGACTCAGGCATATCGATTCATGTTTTCATCACTACGCTGGCCATTGTGGATTGGTGATGATGGGAGGTTTTCGTCTGATTTGTCACAGCAAATCAACCTAGTATATATAGCCATGACTAGTACAGATTTGCTGATCATGGCTATATGCAAAATATTCACACAAATTGTAAAATACAGATTTACAGACCAATTGCAAAAAACAGATATATTGGATAAGTGTTACTATTCTTTTAGGCTGATCCTTGTGGTTTTGTTATTCTTCATCCCCTTCTAGTTGTTATTTTGAAGGTTTTTGCAGCATTTCGGTCATCTTTGACACCCTCAGGTCCACTTTGATGGACTTGGGCATTGCGAAGCAGTTGTGACACCATATACAAAGGGCTATCTTGCAAGTTGAGCACTGGATATTCGGATCATGCAGTATGTCATTCATGTAATATACACGACACAGCGTCTGATGTAGGGTACTGTGTATTCTTCATCTGAAAGGTTTCCAGGCCTCAATTGATTTTCATAACTGTAAATGATCCTGAAGAAAACTGGTGCCAGGCTATCTACCTTTTCAGGAGTTACCAATCGAAGAGGATCACCTCAAACCTGCCTGCATAACTTCAATACTGAGAAAGTCACTATAGAGTACGTCTTGTTCATTTCCTAGAACATCCTAATCTGGGTCAAGCCAACAGCCCCATCAGCATGACACGCAAGTACCAAGATATTGCCCAATTTCAATGGTATTTCAAGCACTCCATGAATGTAACGATGGCCTCTGCTGCTCCTCATTCATGTATTATGTGTAAATTTTAGTTTTATCCATTAGGTAATCGAGGAGTTTGGTCGTGCAAAGTAGTTGGAAAAATCCAAGAGCAGTGGTGGGGACGGGCCATGGCATTCCTGGGGGTTACTATTGAATGACGTACATACGGCGACGTCACATGCTTGGTTCACCCGTCAATGTCATCCCTGCTACTCAGGAAAGGGGGTTGGTCTCAGGTTTGCAGAATGGGAGTGGGATACTAATCCAAAAAGCAACCCCTTGATCCTCGCCTTCTTCCCTGCCCAAGTGACTTGTGACTGTGGAATTGCCTCGAGCCAAAGAAAGTTCCGAGAAAACGATCACTTTTTCTTTCGTTGTCTTCATCACTTTGAAATTCATTAGGTTCCGAATAATTAATTGGTGGATGAGTCATCCACTGCAACAACATTGTCTTCATTACTTGTGCAATAATCTCATGCTTCCACCCTATTAGGACCACCACTACTATCAATTCACCATCAGTTTAAATAATCGGTTCTTCATCTAATTTTTCTCACTTCAATTCTTTTCTTCTATTACAATCAGGGATCAATTTTATTTCGATTTTCCTTTTGTAGTGTTTCCCCTTTGGAAATATTTTTTTCTCTCTTTTCTTTCGTTTGAGTTCTACTTTTCTTTATTTTTGATCTTGTCTCTATCTCTCTCTCCCTCTTTAGCCGAGAATTCCTTTATAGTATCTTCAATCTCCTCTAAATCAATTTCTGCATTCATAATAAGGCTTCGTTTTTTAATTGTCTTCTTAGCACCTTCATAGTGATTTAACATATGCATACAATCATGCTTTTGAGGCATATCTTCCTCTATAACGGGATTTGTTGATGGCTCTATCTGCATTTGCAATACCGAATCACTAACATTGAGGGGCCTCGTCACACTTTTGTCCTTTGGCACTGTACCAAAAACACCCTTTGGCATTTTCATGTTATATTGAATCAATAGTAAAACTATTCATCAACAAGAATAGAAAATCTTAACTAAAAAAAAGGGGGAAAAATGACGGACATGTAAGCGAACACATACAAACAATGGGACAAATTCTTCATAGTGGTCACTTCATAGACTGGAGAAATACCACGCAATTTGTCCTATACCAACTATCGTGGGTCATTCCGCTGAGTCATAGTCTTGTTGTCCCCGTTAAACAACACGCCCACATATGTCTAAGCCCTTTACGTCCTAAACCAGCGGTTCCCAAATAGGGGTAAATTACCCCACTGGGTGTTATTTTGCCTTTGTTGGGTGTAAAGACAGTTCTTATTTTGAGAGGTGCTGTAATATGTATATATATATATATTATATATATACATATATATCTAATATACATATATCTATATACATACATACATACATACTATATATATATATATATATATATGTATATATATACATATATATATATATATATATATATGTATATATATACATATATATATATATATATATATAAATATATATATATATATATATATAAGTGTGCGCGTGCGTGTATGTATTGTTATTAAAAAGATTAAATATATAAATATTAGTGAACGTCCACTATATGTCGCTGGCAATTAATTGTCACCCCAGAGAGAGGTTGGAGATGGCAGTAAGTATAGCTGAAATTTATTATATGGACCTAACCAAGCTGACAGGCTGAAATTGGTACCACTATCCAACAACACAATTAAGCGCAGGATGGATACTGTCAAATGATATCAAGGATCAATTAATTTCACAGGTAAAAAACAGTGGTATCTTTACCACTCAACTGGATAAAACAACTGATGTTGTTAGTGTGCACAATTAATGGTATACATCCGGTACAAAGGAGAAAGAGAAATTGAAGAAGATGTACTTATGTGCTGTCCAAACAAAACGACTAAAAAGCATGTAGATGTATTCAGAAAGTTGATGTATTTTTTTAATGAACCAGATGTGCAACTAGATTGGGAAAATTGCATTGGAGTCACAACAGATGGAGCACCATCCATGCAAGGCGTTAATCTTTGCAACCTGATTTGGAGGAGGTGATGTTTGACGTCATGAAATTAGTTGATTATATTAAGTCAAGTTCTTTAAACTCTAGACTGTTTAGTTCTTTGTGTATGGATATTGATTCTGAACATCACCGGCATTTGTATCTACTATGCTCCAACCACATGACTATCCCAAGGAAATATTCTAAAACGAGTATTTCAGCTCAAAACAGAATGAAATGTTTCTGGACGATAAGGATCGCAATTTAGCACGTAAACTGAGAGACCCAAAATGGATTTCCATTCTGTGCTATTTAGTGGACATATTTTCGTATATAAATACCATGAACACATCACTGCAAGGAGTTTTGGGACTCAAAATTTAAAACTGGCAGAATAGATGCCTTTATTAGGAGAGTTTTTGGGAGATACAGATTCTGTACACTTGAGTGATATGGGGAGTATAATGAGTGCGCATTTAAATATCCTGCGTCTGAGGATGGAGGAATAATTTCTTGAATTTAACCCACTCAACTCTGCTTCTATTAAGAATCCATTCACATGTGATATCAAACATCTGACAGATAAACCAAATGGACTTGCAGACGAAATATTTGAAATAAAAGCTAGCAACTTCATATAAATGGAATTTATCTCCATGAAATTATTTACATTTTGGATTAGCCATAACAAAGAGTTCCCTTTGGCACGTTTAGAAGCAGGAATATTTTTTTTTACAATTTGGTTTGACTTACATGTGTGAGGCTCTTTTGACCATCCGAAGCCAGGAAAGAAATAGATTGAACCCAGAGAATGACATTAGATCTCAAACCTAGGTTGTCATATTGAAGATTATTTTATGTACATACAGTTATTTTTCCCACTTATTTTCAACTGGTGTGGTTTTTGACATGAAACTCTTTTATTTAATTTTAGCAGAAATATTTAAATATCAATTTGTCATTTTTCACATTGACTCAATTATATATTCTCTCCATGACTTTGAACGTGATTATATGCATGCATTTTTATCATCTTTATTTTCAACAGAAGTAATATCATTTCTTGATATATTTGTTTCAATGTTAATTGAATAAAGGAATGTTCAACCAACTAAGAGTTTGTTTTACATTAATCATGTTCAAAATAATAGATATGATGCGGGGGTAACGAGCCTGCTGCTAGCCAGGATTTTGGAAAAAGTGGAGTAATGAACAAAAGTAATTGGGAACCACTGTCCTAATCCAGTCTGTAGAAATTGCAGTTTTTTTTTTTCTAGTGTAAATTACATTTTATTGCGCTCAAAGTGTTAATAACTTTCTACGATAATTAATTCCGGTTAAAATTAAGTCATCCTTTTTCCAATAGCACATGCCTTGTATCAGTTTACATCATGCATCACACGACGGCTATAACTTACATTATTATTATTATTATTATTATTATTATTATTATTATTATTATTATTATTATTATTATTATTGTTGTTGTTATTATTATCATTATTATTATTATTATTATTATTATTATTATTATTATTATTATTATTATTAATTGCTCAGCTACATCTCTTGTTGGAAAAGCAGAATGCTATAAGCCATGAGGCTCCAACAGGGAAAATAGCCCAGGGAGGAAAGGAAACAAGAAAAAATGAAATATTTTAGGAACCGTCACATTAAAATAAATATATTCTATTTAAACTATAAAACATTAACCAAAGAAAAGGAAGAGATATATTATAGAATATTGTGCCCGAGTGTACTCTCAACCAAGAGAACTCTAACCAAAAACAGTGGAAAACCATGGTACAGAGGCTAGGGCATTATCCATGACTAGAGAACAATTACTTGATTTTGGAGTGTCCTTTTTCTAGCTAAAGAGTCCCTTCTACACTTACCAAGAGGAAAGTGGCCACTGAACAATTGCAGTGCAATAGTTAACCTCTTGTTGTCAGGTTTACGAGGACAGAGAATATGTAAAGAATATGCCAGACTATTTGATGTGTGTGTGTAGGCAACGGAAAATGAACCGTAATCAGAGAGAAGGATCCAATGTAGTACTGTCTGGCCAGTCAAAGGACCCCATAACACTCTAGCGGCAGTAACTCTCTACCGAAAGTATAATGCACTGCTTACGGAGCATTCTCAGAATGTGTGATGTCAACACACAGTACACTACAATTCTAAGAAATACGGGATCAAATGATTGCCTAACTTGAAGGAATAACTACAAGATGTTGTGAACGTACTATAAGCAAGTTTATCTCTCTAATTTAAAAATATAAAATAGGAAATGAAAGGTACATATGACCCAATTTCTTATTTTTTTCAATCGAGCTGTGATTCTTTTTTTTTTTTTTTTTTTGATTGCTTGAGTGCACGCTGCAATGTAAAAATCGTGGACCGTAGCACCGAAAAGGAATGATAATACAAGCACAAAGAAACATTATATATATATATATATATATATATATATATAATATATATATATATATATATATATATATATTATATATATATATATATATATATATAAAGAAATAAAAAGAAAGAACTAATAACCACGACACTACTCTAATTACTTTAAAAAACGGTATCAAAATAGGTCAATTCATTCTTTATCATTCTTCTCTGCATTAAACCATAAACATAATTCACAAACAAATTAGCTAAACTTCACTTATGAATATGCATTGTACAGTACATTCAGAAAAAAAGTACCGTGAGATATAAAGATAATAAGCGAATATCATTTATATTCCATAATTATTCCACTAGATAATTTAAATTAAAAAAAAAAGGTACTAAAAATAGCATCAGGTTATCATTACGCTACAACTTTTAGCAGCAGCAGGACATAAGTTTCCAGTAGGAATGTTTAATATGACGGAGGAAAAAAAAGAGACCTAAATAAATATGTGCAAATACATGGCTGTAAATTCTGACTTCATAAGAAGTAAGAAAGTTTACTCATTAATTAAAGCTCTTTGATGTACAATTTTTAACATCACTAAAGGATTTCCATACAAGCCAGTTCTCGAGAGAGAGAGAGAGAGAGAGAGAGAGAGAGAGAGAGAGAGAGAGAGAATTTTATGAATTGAGGTACATTTGATTGGACGTTGATTCCAACATTGGGAGTAAATTGCGCTCCTGACTTCTGTTTATTAATTTACTTTGTTTCGCTCTTAATCATGAGATTTTTTTTGGACCAGTCTATTTTATCCGTAATTGCCAAGGCTACACTATATATAGTCTTCTTCTCAAGCAGTTTCATCGAGAAAGTTTGCCTAGAGAACTCTTCTCCTTCATTTCTTTCTGCCTATTCTTCTGGAAATCACTCATTTCATAGAAACCTTAGAATAGTTCGTAAAGGATCAAACAAAGCAACCTCTTCACCATGTTCGTATATACATACTGTATATTCGTTACATTCTAGTTCTTTTTGAAATAGAATAAAAACCATTTACACCAACAGAAAAATTACTCCAAATAAGCTTGGTTTGTGTTAACAGAGACAATGGCAAATCTATGAACACTCTGATGATTAAAAATTCCCCCTATGATGAAAAGTTGTTTCAGTGTCTTTAGTGTAGTTATGTTGTAAACAATCTAGAAGCAGGAAAAGGAAGAAATAAATATTGAGCAGCAGAATTTCCCATTTATTCCAGCCATCTTTACGACGTTAACAGAACCGCTCCCAGATCAATGATGGTGAACTTCGCACAGTCTATCAATTAAATGGTGAAATTGAGAAATCTCCGCAACCCTTCAATATAACTATGAAAGATAAATTTTGACATCAATCAAATGTAGACTAAGTTATCAAAGGTTTCTGGATACGCGTTTCATGGCAACAATAATTGTTTACCTGCAGATTTGAGTCAGGTGATGAAGGTTTCACAAATATGTCAAGGTAATAACATTTATGTGATTTTTGGTAGGGAGATTTAAGGTCTTCGAAATAACTACATGTGTCAGCTCAGTCTCATGGCTATAGTATTCATCATATCACATTGACAGGCTGAGGCCAAAACTGGATTTTATGGTGCTTTCACGGTGTCGTGTTATGTCTTGTTAAGCCAGTCACGGTAAAAGCCTCCCCTACCATCCAGTAAATAAGTTAACTAATGTTAGGATATATGACTTGTGGATGCAGTTTCTGCTTTCTAGTGAGCACAGAATTCGTGTTTTCACGTATTATCAGCCAATAGTTTGAAATGATCGTTATGATTTTAGCAGAAATGCCACGAAGAGATGTATAGTAGAGTGACAGTTTGTGGAAACCATTAGATAGATATTCATGACTGATTATTAGTTTAACTAGATCCCTGAGTCATTATTCTTAAGTCTTTTCAGGATGGCTAGATGGGTTTATTGTTTTTGAATCCTGTATATTAGATGTTATTTAATATGTGATCGTACCTTCAAAGTCTAGCGACTGGAGAAGCTGAGAATGTTATGGTTTCTGACAAATTTTCCCTTTAAGAATTGATTCTGATACTTTATTTACCTGTAGAATAAACAACTGAACAAATTTTACTGACTACTATGAGATTTAGGGCCTCTGTAACACGGTTTTTTCGCAATATTTTTTTTATCTATGAATTTCATAAATATAACGCTTATTCAGAATGCACATTATATCTACACATAAATTTTGACTATATTCTGCATTACGTAGGTTGAATAAATTTGGTACTTATAATGTAAAAGTGACGTTTTTTGTAGACGGGCCAACTTATTCAGAGAAAAGGTTTCGAACGCACTCGTTACGTAACTTATGACGGCATTTCTTCCCTCTTTCTCGATCGATGATTGGCTATACGTAACGAAAGCTATATCTCTGCCAACAATGACACAAAAGTTTAAATAAAAGCAAAGCAGTACACCTTTATGAACTCTGAAACCTCTCCACTGATAATTGTCATAATGAACAAACCAACAAAATATGTTAATAAATACAAAAACACTTCGATTATTAGTCTAACTCCCAAAATAAGTTTCCTAAGAAATTACAGTCTACTTTATAGGTCACAATCAGATTGACAAGGTGTAGGGAATAGTTGTTAATTTTAAAAAACGTAGTAGACAAGCTCATTGATAACTGCTATATCAAATGTCAAGCAATTTTTATTTATTGTCTATCTACCTACCTATTTACTGAGAAAAAATGAATAGAAGCCGGTACCGTATTTTGGCTTTAAACCTTCACCAATAATTATCGTCAGAATGATGACTTCATGAGGCTCCACCCACTTTGGCCTCGTTATAATTCAGGATAACACTGAAGGCTTATCATGGGCATTGTTGGATCAGAAAATTTAAATTCTGGCTATAAAAACTCATTTCTCGAGTAGTTGTAAGAAGTGCTAAATGATCCTCAAGGATCCCAGCAGTTGGCCTAAACGTTTAATTTATGTATACTACTGTTGCGGCACTACTGCTACAGTAGTATTACTACGCTAGCACAGATACCCCACCCACATTTATGTATCGTTCCGCCATTCATAAAGTCTTTGTCATGTTTTTTTCACTGTGCAATAAGCCATGGCCTCCTCAGAAATTAAGTTTAACATTAGATGATAGGTTATTTCATTAAGCTGACAAATTATGGCAACTGGGTATGTTATTGCCGTTGTTGAAGCTAAAGATAAAGTATGGTATCATTCCTTCATTGCATTATCATCTTTACTACTATTTTTTTGCTACATGTAGTAATTATTTTAAAGGATAAATGAATTATGTTCACTTTACTTCTATAAATTCCCATTAGATGTACAAATAAAACTCCTAAAACTATTCATGATTTATTTACAAAATACAGTCATGCCCAAAACATAGCCAACACGGTCGTACGGCCTAAGAAGAAGAAAAAAATCATATCGGATAATCCGTTGGTCTGATGGAGAGTTTAGCACAAAATTCTTATTTTAACAAAAATAGTTATATAAAGACTGTTTACATACAATCTCTCTTTCTCTCTCTCTCTTGGTGGCATAGTGAATAGTTAATGGAAATGTTCAAAAGCCTGAATTACATTACAAGTATTATAATCATATTACGCTAAATACAAATCAGACCATAAACATTGGATTTAAACTAGAAACTGAATAATTACCTATTCAGGCTATAGTAGATATGGCCACGGGCTTTCTCTTGACTGTATAAAGTTGCAAGTCGTAAGATAAATGCAGTTTTGCAACCACGGGGGCAATTCCAAATCCTGCTAGCCATTCTTGACTGTTATGGGTTTCAGAGCCGATGGAACAAGGTGAATGGGTGTCTGGTGGATGGGCGGGGCAAAATTTTGTCAAAAAGTGTTTACATTGCTTACGTAATGAATGTTTCCGACTCTTGGCTCGTTATCACTGGCCATGGCGTCGGCTGGATCATTTTTACTCTATAAAAATTAAAACTATCGGGTTTAGGTTATTGATAATGCTGACAAAATTTGAGTGTGGTTGTAAAATATACATATGTCAACTTTCAGCTACATCCGATGCATTGATAAGGAGCAAAGTCCAAAAAACCGTGTTTACAGAGGCCCTGAATCTCATAGTAGGTGTTATAATACATGTTATGTATTCTAGAATGAATTAAAAGGGTTAAATTCGTCATAAACTCATGAATTACAAGAATTAAAATATTGAGAAGACTAGGTAATATTACTCAAATATTGATATTTTGAATACCTCAATATTTCTATATCCAATAAAAAATCAAATTCTTTCTTTTGAGAAATTATATTTTCTCTTAAGACTTAGAAATTCATATACAAAACTCATAAAGATCAACCAAGACATTTGATTCGAAGGTTGGAATATACATCTTGTTGAAAAAGGTTTGTAGTGATAAAAAACTAACTTTGGCAACATCGATGGTCTTCCAAGTACGCAGTTTCTTGTACAAGTGTTTAAGTCACTCCAAAACTATAACATTAGTTTTAATCAAGTTCCATAGAGATTAAAAAACACACATTGAGATACCTTTAAAGTTAAATTTTCTAAGGTGCACACATACATTGGCATACAAGTTACAAGTTGTTTTTGTTCAGTTCCTAAACGTAGTGGATGAATAAATTAAAGCGAACAATAACTCGTATAACATGATTTGCTAAATTAATTTCTCAATTACTATGGAATACGAAGTTAACAGAGATTTAGAAAATACATTGCGAATACAACGTACAATAGTCACAAATATAAATGTATGATTTAGAAAAATATATGATACTTTAACAAATTCAAATAATGATCCTGTTTTTATGTCGGTAAAGAAAATTAACTATTTATCATAACGTGGGCAAGGATCACGCAACTATCCTTTGCTGTTAAATACATACTCAGTCATTCAGCACTCTTCATGAGGGAAGGGTGGAAGTAAGGAGGAGAATGAGAAAAATTCCACTTAAATTCGAACACCTTTGCAAGCAAACACCAAAGGTATGAGAGAGATGAGGAGTCATCATCTCAGTGCAAGAGGGTGCAAAAAAATGAGAAGCTGGAGAGGGGATTGGAAATAAACATAGCAAAAAGATATCTACACAGAGACGCACAAGCACAAAAAATAAGAGAGAGAGAGAGAGAGAGAGAGAGAGAGAGAGATGGAGAGAGAGAGAGAGAAGAAGCAAATAAATATGTGAATGAAAATTCATGATGTAACAAGAGAGAATAATTCGTGACAGATGAAAAATACTACAATAGCAGTGGTTTGCTAGGAGGAATTTACCATATAGGAGGAGAAAAGAAAAGGAAATCGTGCAAGAAATTACAATAAAATACTCAAATGTGTAATTCTCCAGAACCAATGAATTTCTACAATCAAACATAATTTCAAATACTTTTTAGTAAAATCTCTCCATTTTTATTTATGGGAAGAACACCATATCAACCTAGAACTTGTTTTTGACCCTTATCTATTTTCAAATAAACATTCTATGCTCTCCAAACCTTGTCAGAAACTGGTTCATATCCTCAAAAAAAAAAAAAAAAAAAAAAAATATATATATATATATATATATATATATATATGTGTGTGTGTGTGTGTGTGTGTGTGTGTATTATTCTTTTCCATTTCTGAAAATTTTCACCCGTCATCGCAAAATTACTCCTGCTACTGTTATTCATACCCACATATACCATCTTCAATCATAGGCTAGATCTTGAATTGCATAAGCTAGCTTTGGTGCCAGGTTTCATATAACCTATTCATTAATCAAGATGATGATCATAATTAAACTATGGGATACTATAGAAGGTTTTTGGGAGAAAATCTAAGAAGCAGGTTCTAACCAGAGCAGAAAATTAAAAAGAAAACAGGGTTCAATTTCAAAGCATATATTTATACACGATGTGGTAATGGCAACTGGACAACCTATCAAAACCTAAGAACAAAAACTTCAGGGCTACTATGACCTGAACACCGTAAATTATAAAGTAGAATATATTTCAGTTTTGCAACCTAACCTAGTCTTGGTGGTCATGGTTGGCTGAACACCCACTTTACCTCCCCTGATAGTTAATGGTTACTTTAATTTCATGAAAGACGCCTGCGCTTGTATATGCATTATAAATAATGAATAATGGAAGACAACCACTATGCATTAGGGCTACTACTTAGAATTCACAAATCCCAGGTAATTTACCTACTGATCAAATAATTTATATATAATACTCCTTTTAGTTTCATAAGACTAAAGATTTTGCTCTGTCTTGAAGGTGAAACGTCTAGTGCAAATCTTCACGCGAGATAATCGTTATTATTATCATTATTTTTGTTTTTTACCATTAAAATGTCGTTTACTACCTTTAAAGATTTCTTCTTTGTAACTTACAATTTTCATGACAATTTTGCTGAAAAAAAAATCTTATATATAACTGAGATTTCTCATTGCAATTGTTTATAATCCAAACTTTGCTTTTTTCACTTGATGGTTTTATTAAAACTGTTAACTGTTGAAGGATACTGTAACGCAAGTGTTTCACACACGCTCGTAAACTGTCACGTTATCTTTATATATATATATATATATATATATATATACATAAATATATACATAAATATATATATATATATATAATATATATATTTATTTATGTATATATATATATACTTATATATGTATGTATAATGTATATATATATATGTATATATATATATATATATATATATATATATTATTATTAAATGCTAAGCTACAACCCTAGTTGGAAAAGCAGAATGCTATAAACCCAGGGGCTCCAACAGGGAAAATAGCCCAGTGAGGAAAAGAAATAAAAGAAATAAAATATTTTAAGTATAGTAACAACATTAAAATAAATATTTCCTTTAAAAAATTTAAAAACTTTAACAAAACAAGAGGAAGAGAAACTAGATAGATGTGTGACTGAGTGTACCCAGAAGCAAGAGAACTCTAACCCAAGACAGTGGAAGACCATAGTGCAGAGGTTATGGCACTACCCAAGACTAGAGAACAATGGTTTGTTTTTGGAGTGTCCTTCTCCAAGAAGAGCTGCTTACCATAGCTGAAGTTTCTCTTCTACCCTTACCAAGAGGAAAGTAGTCACTGAACAATTACAGTGCAGTAGTTAACCCCTTAGGTGAAGAAGAATTGTTTGGCAATCACAGTATTGTCAGGTGTATGAGGACAGAGGAGAATCTGTAAAGAATAGGCCAGATTATTCGGTGTCTGTGTAGGCAAAGGGAAAGAACCGTAACCAGAGAGAAGGGTTCTATGTAGTACTGTCTGGCCAGTCAAAAGGACCCCATAACTCTCTAGCGGTAGAATCTCAATGGGCAGTTGGTGCCCAGCCCAACCTACTACCTATTACATATATATAATGTATTCATATATATATATATATATATATATATATATATGTATATATATATATATATATATAATATGTATATCACTCTCCCCACACTAATAACAGAACCTGTTTAAGATTGACTTTTCATACATTAGCTGGTTTGATTTTGTGTGACGTTCTTGCTCGTAAGTACAGTTAGAATCAAAAGAACGCCGACACTCAGGGGAAATCTTTCGTCAGATGTCTCTAGTGTTCCCTTGACAAAATGGAGAACGAGTTGCTCCTCTTACTACTGCTATGAAATGGGCGGAGCTTTCTCCAACTTTGGTGAGTTAGAGAGAGTAAACGGCTGCCTTTGTTAGCGAAAGCATTGAAATGTTACAAATTCTCAGTCATCATTTGACGTCTCAAATATCCACTACAAATACTGGTTACACAAACACACACAAGTATTATATATATATATATATATATATATATATATATATATATTATGAACCCAAAAAATCATGTAGAAAATCTTGGAGTGTCGTAGCTAAACAATTCCTTCCGTTAACAGATACATTAGATTATTTTGACATTAGTCATGGTCAAGTTACCGATGAACAAAAAAAAGTAGTTGCAATTATGTTTCTATGCTGAAAAATATTAATAAAAAAACACCATACATGAGTTTTACCCACATAAAGGATGATCAGAGAAAGAGAGAGAGAGAGAGAGATGAGAGAGAGAGAGAGAGAGAGAGATCTAATGTTTTGAGCATACTCTAGTTAATGAAGTGATCTACCAGCACATAAACTCCTTTTTAGACATTTATGCATATCAAAATTTTGTTTGTCATGATCATGCAATGTTTCCAATAGAAATGATTGTATTATGCTCCCAAAAGCTTATCGTTATTTTCCCGATGCTAGATTGACTGCTAAAAACTACTTCCAGTTTATATTTATTCATTGATTGCAACATTTCGTAATACGTGAGGATACTTTCTTGTAAAATATTTCACAAGTTATTCAGATTCAAGGGTATGCGCTGTTTTAGTCTTTACACCCTCAGCCACTTTCCATAAATTCATTTTTTTTTTCTACATTCTCATCGCTAATTTTTATCTTCTCACCGTCTAATATCTTGGCCTACAATGGTTAGCATTGCCATTTGAACTAAAATTTTAAACATATATAGTAAAATCTTTACTTCATTGCAAATTCAATCTTTATCGCAAGTGCTTTATTCACTTGATAATTATCGAGAGTAAATGGCAAAATAGCAGGTAGTTATTACAGGATATGAATAACGGCATTATTTTGTTAGAATCAAATGCTTATCCTAATGAAGGGTGATTTTGGGGAAAAACAACTATGATTAGTGAGTCGTCTTTTGCTTTTGGGCGTTTGGAGGATTTGCTTCCTTAAGGATTCGTATACTAACATTTGTCCAGCTGCATATAGTTTGTACTCCTCTATATACCTTAAAAATCCACTAAGATATTTTCGTTAACTGGAATAATGATAAAGGAATGGGATATATATAGTATAAAAAATCTGACTGGCACCACTTATTCATGGAAGCATGCTTCACAATGCAATTTTTTTTTTACTTCGATGGAGATTGTAAAAACAATGATAGAGGAAAATGAAATATAGTGCTCCAAATGCCTTATTCCGGAATCCAGCTAATGAATATCTTGTCTTGGCTTCACACATATATCAAATAGTTCCAAGTTGGAATGGTCAAGTGAAGGTGTTTCATGCTGCCGCTTGGGAGATATTTCTTCTATGAAGGCACAGTGAGAAGCTAAGAACCAAAGTTGACGCTCTAAGACGAGCACCGAGGCAGAAGGGCATTCATTTTAATGATAATATTTAATAAATAAATGAATAAATAATGATAGAAGGAAACACAAATGTTAAATAATGAATCAGGGGATAGAGGAAGAAGCTCAGGAAATAAAATCTAAAGAATGAGAGAAAATATTTAGGAATTCATGAGTATCGCTACTCAGCTGTATGATTTAGTGATTAAAAGGGACAATCAAACTTTTATTTCCGAGATATTTTAATATTTGGTTTTTCCCTTCCCCTACTCACGGCACCAGCTGTAGAAATTGTAGTTTAACTAATACCCTGATGGCCTGAGGAGCTGGTACGGATAGCTATTGCTCGAACAATCGAACTAGAGCTTCACGGATAGTAATGCATTATACGCTTGTTAAGCGCTCATCTACTTAGCGTAATTTACCTGGTCAAGAGACCCACATCTAGCACCCCATAGCTGAGCTAATTTGGGCACTTTATCGCTGTAAATAAGGACTTTATCATACAAAGCTAAGCCTATTTGAATCAAGATTATAAGACCTTTGTGCATGAAATTGATAAAAAGTTGGTTTGATCTCAAAGCTGTTTATTTTATCAAGATGAAGCTACTAGCAATTATATAATCATTGATAACTTACAATCAGGGTATTAGAATGGGGAATCATTTCGTGCTTATGCCATCTATTCTTGTATATTTTCGGGAAAAATTATAGGAGAATTCATTTTAGGAAAATAGGTATATCATAGTTTCATGACAAAATTTCTGAAAATCATGTCTTTCTGAGACTATGATTTGTCAATAAAACACATTTTTTGAACCCTTTGCCAGAATATGATAGCGTCCTCATCTACCTCAATATAAATTATTTTCGATACGAAATAATAAATTGTGATTGTTTTCAAGGTACTTTGCAGTCATCAGTATGTATTATATCCATCATCGATTATCTATTATGCAAAGTTAATACTTACATTTCGTTACTTATCAACCTTCCATCAACAGCAGCTACTTTATTCTACTGCTGCTATCTTTTACAAATCAACTCATAATGAATTAGATTAGCAAAATTTGCTAGAACATTGACGGTTATCAAATAAATCTCAGGCAATGATACAATATCTTACAGGCTGTATCTTAAGTCTACAATCAGTGTGTCCCCACAACCCTTAAAACAGAAATGACTTTCCTATTTGCGCAGTGTCGGAATGGGCAGCGCCGGGGGGGGGGGGGGGGGGGGGGGTGAAGAAGAACCCATTCCCCCCTTCCCTGGAAAGCGCATATTTGGTCCCTCTTACGAAAAAAGTAGCAATTGAAAAATAATAGCATATATATATATATATATATATATATATATATATATATATATATATATATATATATATATATATATATACACATGTACAGTATATATATATATATATATATATATATATATATATATATATATATATATATATATATATATATATATACATGTACAGTATATATATATATATATATATATATATATATATATATATATATATATATATATATATATATATATATATATATATATATATATATATATATATATATATAAATATATATATATATAATATATATATATATATATATATATATATATATATATATATATATATATATATATATATATATATATATATATATATATATATATATGCGTAAAATTCACAGGAAAACGTGACTAGATGCAGAAGAACCACAGGGAAAATGAAAATACAGAATATACACTTGAGTCCTGACTAGTTTCGTGATACTTCCTCAGAGGACTGATTTATTGAGAGAGGTTTCTTACAATTTATAGGGAAAGCAAAAGTACGAACATACTTATAGAGATTTAGAGAACAATGACACTCCCTTACCCGCTACCTGGGCTTGACTCAGGTGTGAGTAGGAGTCCGCAAGCTCGTTAGACACCTGCTAAAAAGGGTCATTTCTAGTGGCGGGTATATTCTTGTTTTCTTCTTATTTTACTTTCATTACAGTTATTTATATGTCAATGCGGTAGCCTTACCTATATAAATACATAAGCAAAACATACACAAACATACAAATATATATACACATATATATATATACACATACATACATATACATATATATACATATATACACATATATATATATATACATATACATATACATACACATATACATATATATACATACATACAGATACAAATACATATACATATACATAAATACTTACACATACACATACATATATATACACATACATATACATACACATACATATATACATATATATACACATACATATATACATATATACACATACATACTTATGCATATATACATTTATATGTATACAACATTAATATCATAAACATATAATCATGTATATATCAATACTTATATCTAGCATAACACTATATAGTGCCAATATACTTATGCATACTATATAAAATAATTGTTTCCTTTAATGAATGGTAGCTTAGGTCTAAATATTAATTTCACACCGACGTTAATTATTCACAATACATTCAATTCTACATTAAGTGGTAAATGTTTTTTTATATAGCTTACAAATCTCTTTACATATAAAGGCGTCGAGTTTATACATTCCATGACCAATATTCAAGTTGTTTTCAAAGGTTTCTTTTATGAAACTGGACTCTATGATGTGTCTTTCTACTAAGTTATTTGAATGAACCAATTTCTTTGCACCTGACCAATTAATAGGGGGATTTTTATCTCTAACGTGGGCAAAGAGTGCATTATTATCTTGAGCATACCTGACACTTTTCTTATGATGTTCAATTCTCTTTTCTAGGGCTTTACCAGTTTGACCGATATAGTATTTTTCACAAGCATTGCATGGAATACGATATACACATCCCTTGGTAATGTCAGGAGAATTCTTTATTAAGGCTGTTTTTATTGTATTTTTACTCTTAAATGCTACATTTACATTGAAGTTTTTTAACAGTTGGGGAATTTCTTTAAATGAATCACAATAAGGTAGTACAAGTAAATTTTGTGTGTTATAGTTTTTTCTGTTATCATTACCGAAAAAAGTCTTTTTTGCTGTTCTTAGGGCATCATCTAACACAATTTCAGGATACTTTAGTTTTTTACCTATTGCTCTAATACCATTTATTTCGTCATCAATATATTCAGGGCTGCAGACTCGGAATGCTCTTAAAAACATAGAAGTAAATACAGATTTCTTAACTTTGTTGCCTTGGTTTGAGTAATAATGGACATATGCCGAGATATTCGTTGGCTTTCTGTATACACTGAACTTGAGACTATTATTACATCTATGTATGCGACAGTCCAAAAAAGGTAGGGTACAATTATTCTCCAGCTCCATAGTGAAATTTATTGATGGTACCAAACTATTCAATCTCAGAAGAAAGTTATATAAATTTTCATTTCCTGGCCACACACATATTATGTCGTCAATATATCGAAACCATTTCACATTATTAGGTATGATGTTATTTACGATTCTGCTTTCAAAAAATTCCATATATAGATTGCTCAATACTGGGGATAAAGGGTTTCCCATAGCCATACCAAAAGTTTGTGCATAAAATCTCCCATTGAATTCAAATTTACAATCTTTTATACATAATTTAATTAATTCTATTAAAGTGTGTATGGAGAATGGTAGATTCAATTGTCTATTATCTAAATCTCCTGACATTACCAAGGGATGTGTATATCGTATTCCATGCAATGCTTGTGAAAAATACTATATCGGTCAAACTGGTAAAGCCCTAGAAAAGAGAATTGAACAACATAAGAAAAGTGTCAGGTATGCTCAAGATAATAATGCACTCTTTGCCCACGTTAGAGATAAAAATCCCCCTATTAATTGGTCAGGTGCAAAGAAATTGGTTCATTCAAATAACTTAGTAGAAAGAAACATCATAGAGTCCAGTTTCATAAAAGAAACCTTTGAAAACAACTTGAATATTGGTCATGGAATGTATAAACTCGACGCCTTTATATGTAAAGAGATTTGTAAGCTATATAAAAAAAACATTAACCACTTAATGTAGAATTGAATGTATTGTGAATAATTAACGTCGGTGTGAAATTAATATTTAGACCTAAGCTACCATTCATTAAAGGAAACAATTATTTTATATAGTATGCATAAGTATATTGGCACTATATAGTGTTATGCTAGATATAAGTATTGATATATACATGATTATATGTTTATGATATTAATGTTGTATACATATAAATGTATATATGCATAAGTATGTATGTGTATATATGTATATATGTATGTGTATATATATGTATATATGTATGTGTATGTATATGTATGTGTATGTGTAAGTATTTATGTATATGTATATGTATTTGTATCTGTATGTATGTATATATATGTATATGTGTATGTGTATGTATATGTATATATATATATATATATATATATATATGTGTATATATGTATATATATGTATATGTATGTATGTGTATATATATATATATGTATATATATTTGTATGTTTGTGTATGTTTTGCTTATGTATTTATATAGATAAGGCTACCGCATTGACATATAAATAACTGTAATGAAAGTAAAATAAGAAGAAAACAAGAATATACCCGCCACTAGAAATGACCCTTTTTAGCAGGTGTCTAACGAGCTTGCGGACTCCTACTCACACCTGAGTCAAGCCCAGGTAGCGGGTAAGGGAGTGTCATTGTTCTCTAAATCTCTATAAGTATGTTCGTACTTTTGCTTTCCCTATAAATTGTAAGAAACCTCTCTCAATAAATCAGTCCTCTGAGGAAGTATCACGAAACTAGTCAGGACTCAAGTGTATATTCTGTATTTTCATTTTCCCTGTGGTTCTTCTGCATATATATATATATATATATATATATATATATATATATATATATATATATATATATATATATATATATATATATATATATATATATATATATATATGTATATATATATACATATATATATATATATATATATATATATATATATATATATATATATATATATATATATATATATATATATATATATATATATATATATATATATATGTATATATGTGTGTGTGTGTGTGTGTGTGTATGTGTGTGTGTTTTGTATTTGTATTGAATAGTTGAGACGTCAAATGATTATACAGAATTGAAATATGGCAACTCGATTTGTAGCTTTCGTATGCTTTTGCTTACAAAGACAGCCCTTTACTGTTTTTGATTCGCTAGGGTTGGAGAACGCTCTGCCCATTTCGTATAAGTTGTAAGAAGAGCAACTTTTTGCGTTTTGTCATTGGGACACTAGAGACATCTGACGAAAGATTTCCCCTGAGTGTCGACGTTCTTTTGATTCTAACTGTACATGTATTTAATGAAGTTTAGTGGTCTTCTCACCTTTCTATTATAAAATAACAACCTACTCGCACAGTACCTTACTAGAGATAACCTTTATGTAACTGAGGTTATAATGGAGTCTGTTGTAAACATATCCGAACATTATGCTGAAAGGAATATCTGCAAAGTTATGGAGCACCTCAGAAACATTGGACTTGAAAACTATTTTAATGGTAAACATGAAACCTATTGATCACTTGCCCATCATGTCCCACGAATAAAATAATGCCAGTATGACAATGTAACTGTTAGGTTCTAACAGAAAGGCGAGGTGACTGCTATTAAGTTTTCTCAACCAGACAACAAGCTTATATACAGATAGCTGATAGCAAGAATAATACAAAATTCAAATAGTACAAAACACGTGAAAGCAAGCCTAAATAGGTTTATATTATCAGTGTATGGGAGAGCGAGAGATAAAAAAGCAATACTGTTACAGAGTACGAGCATGTATGAAACACATGTGGTACATGACCCTTCCTAAAAAGACATACATATGAAATAGAGCGCCCTGCTTTTGAGAGGTGCACTGTAGGCTGGTTATCTTGCAGGAGATACTCAGGTTTTAGGCGATCAATGGATACCCAGTCTTCATTTATTGAAGTTTATTGCCACGAATGTTAATTAACTTTGAATAGGTGTGGCAGGTCGTATACCACCCGACAAAGTTTAAAGAAAAAAAAAAATTTTGCCATAATTTTTCGTACGTATTAGTTGTATGTGATGTCGACTTGTGAGACCTCAGTTCAGTGCGCACCACAGCTTTTTTAATTGTGCCATTTCTGAGATACGCTCGGGTCGAGCTCGACCCATCAATACCTAATTAAGGTAAGTTCTGAAATATCAAAGTTTTTTATATATTTATCAAATGAGAATTAATGTTTAGGTATGTATAAAAAAGGACTATTGTAAAGTGCTTGTGAATGTCTTTTACCTCGTATGCGGGACCTCGGTGTGGGCTGAGTTGCCATAAATTGCCGTGTCGCGTATTTTTCTGCGAACGCTAATTTTAATTTTTGTTTTCATTTCTCAGTTTTCATCAATATAATGGAAAAACATCAACAAACTCTTGGCTTCAATCAGATCAACTCTCTTCTCCTTGAGCCAGAGAGTGATGTTCACAATAATTTGGAAGTCAATGACTTCTCTGACGTGGAAGAATACAACGTAGCTGAGATAGAGGGAAGTGTGGTGGGGACAATGACTCCAGTGTTGACGAGGAGATTGTTCCCTTTTTCAACACGGAGGGTGAGGGGGATGGTGAGGGGGGGTAGTGCGTCAGTGTTTACACCAACATCCCCCCAATTAGCGTCGACCTTACGTGCCCCCCCCCCCCCCCCCCGCATCAGGCGAGGAGTAGGAAGAGGAGGAGGGGTGAACTCGAGCCAACCAGGGGAGCATCTATACATCATTTAGTGGAAGCCGAGGTTAAAGGCCGTGATAATACGATCTGGCAAAAGGACCCAAACCCAGCTCATCCCCCCATGTTCAACCCCTCATTGAGCAAGGAGGCCCGCCGTTCTCTGTCTCGAGTTCTAGGCACTTGGTTGACATTTTCTCTTTGTTCCTGGATGACGAAATCCTTGAGGATATCGTCGTTTATTCCAATGTTCGCCTTGCTCTTCTCAGAAGTAAATATCATCAGAAGGGTAATATTGCCATGAAGGATATTGACTTGAGGGAGCTAAAGGGGTTCATTGGAATCTTGGTCATGTCGGCAGTGAGAAATGACAACCACTCTACCACGAAGGACATGTGGGACATCGTGGAAGGGAATCCTTTGTACTGCTGTACCATGAGCGAGCGGCGATTTGCCTTGCCGATTCGGGTGCTCCAGTTTGACAACATGACCACTAGAGTGGAGAGGAAGAGCGAAGATCGCCTCGCCCCAATCAGGACTGTGTGGGAACATTTTGTTGCAAATTGTCGCCGCTTGTATAGTCCCGGGCCAAATCTAACTGTAGATGAGCAGCTCGTGGCTTTCAGAGGATGGTGCCGCTTTGAAATGTACATTCCCAACAAACCGGCCAAATGAGTATTTTTATTTTTATTTTCTTTTATTCATATTATGAATGTGTGATATATTTTGTTCCTCTCTCTCTCTCTCTCTCTCCTCTCTCTCTCTCTCTCTCTCTCTCTCTCTCTCTCTCTCTCTCTCTCTCTCTCTCTCTCTCTCTCTCTCTCTCTCTCTCTCTCTCATGAAGAGATGAAAAGATTGAGTATATATATATATATATATATATATATATATATATATATATATATATATATATATATATATATATATATATATATATATATATATATATACTTTTTCATACTATTTCATATTATTGGTAACTAATTCTAGTTTCTTTTCCTCTAGGTACAGCATAAAGCGGCATGATGACAAACGGATAATTTTTTCACAAGCCTTCCACTTGCCTTGGCACTCGAGACATAAGGGATGAACCTGTTTGGCACCATTCGACAGAAACCTTACATTCCCATATAGATTTCTGAAAAGGTGCTTCCTATCAAGGACTCTGTGGCTGTGTTCAATTACGAACACAATTTGACCCTTCAATGTCAGCAAGTTAATAGAACAGAGAAGGTCATGTTGTTGAGTTCTCTTCATCATGATCCTTCTAAGATCAAGAAGAGGAAAACTGACATTCAAATGTTCTATAATTCAATGAGGGGGGGAGTGTAGACATATTTGATGAGATGTTTGTTACATCTAATTGTATTCGTAAGACACGACGCGGGCCACTGTGTCTCTTTTATGGGACACCGAATATAGTAATGTTAAATTCCTATATTCTGTACACGCCCATGCCCTTCTCCAAGCCAATACCAAGGCGAGCTTTCCTCAAGGAAATCGCCTTTGATTTGTGTGCTACCCAGGTTCGTTAATGGTACGACATGTCTGTGGGTATATTTGCAAAGTTGCTCCATCAACAAATGCTCGACACCTTCAAGCTAAAACCTTACGCCGGACTTGACATTCCCTGTAGCCACATCAAGCTGCCGCGTAGGGTTAGATGCCATAGCTGCCCATCCAATGACAAGATGAACACAGCCTTTTTGAAGTGTCCCAAGCCTGTGTGTCTGCTTCACCAAACTGTGTTGTGTTTAAAATGTGGTTGATGGTTGTTCTAGGTAGGAAACTAAAATAAATATTCGTATTTTTGACCATTCAACAATTCATGACATTGCACATAATCCATTGTTTTTATAAAATAGTTTATAATTTTCCCATTTTCGTAAGTTTGCTCTTTCATGATAAAATAATGATCATTATTTTAATTTCTAAATTGCAAAATAATCTATATATTTCATTCTCGCTACAATAACATTTTTATGCAAATCCTCGAACAATTAGATGAGTAAATAACTCGCTGATATTGACATATCTTTCTCGTCGATAACAATAAAAGGGAATGACTGGCTATGGGTTGGATAAGTTTCAATCGCGAAAATTTTGGCATTCCATATAAGGTCCCTCACACTGCTCGCCTCAAAAATACAGGTAGATGTTCCAAAACTATAGATTTTAACATTAATTCTGAGGCGGTACCAGAATTAACAGTAGCAGAAGTAAAGTAAGCATAAAAATGTATGAAAATAGGTAAAAGGCAAAGCAGAAGGAGAAAATTAAATGATAGATGTAAGTGATTTCATAATAGTATAACTTGGTGAACTTTACACAAAATGTTTGCAAGAATCCTCTATACTATACTTTAAGATTGAGAAAATGTTATCATTATAATTATTCACAAAAATAGAGGTAAAAATAACTTGCAAAATTACTGCCCTATAAGTTTACTTTCAGTAATATAAAATTTTTTTACAGAGATCATATTGGGCTGAACAGAAATACAGCTAGACTTTAATAAATAAAGAGTACAGGAAGCTTCTAGGATACAGTATTTTGCAAATGTTCTAATTCGTGCAATTAACCACCAATGGAAAAATAAACAGTATGTCAAACCACTATGTATGACATTTATAGACTATGAGAAAGCGTTTGATTCTGTCAACTCTTCAGCAGTAATGAAAAACCAAGAAAGACAAAAATAGATGAAGCTGTTTTATAATACTTAGTGGTATCTATAGAGTAACTAAAACAATCCTAAAACTACCTTTCTGATTTAGAAAAGAGTTAAAGAGGGAGACCACATCTTTTCTAAACTATTCATAGCATGCCTAGAATATTTTAAGAATTTGGATTGGGAAAATATAAAAATAAACATTAAAGGGATTATCATAGAAATTAAGATATGCAGATGGCATAGCTCTATTTAGTGAGTTATGGGAGGAATTGCAGATAACTATAAAAAATTTTGACAGAGGAAGCAGAAATGCAGGACCGAAAATGAATATGAGTAAAACTAATGAAAATACAGATACAAAATATAAGGATTATGGGCGAACTTCTAGAGATTATCAATGAAAGGTAGTTAGGACAGATAGTATGTGTTTCTAAGGGATATGAGAACGAAATTAAAAGAGGTATAAACATATGTTGGAGAGCTTTTGATAAACAAAATACGATTATGAAAAGTAAAAGGCCACTTTTTCTGAGAAAATATATTGAATCAGATGGTCCTACCGGTACTAACTTATGTATTGTAGAATATTATTTTTTTTTATTTTTAGATTTTTCGGTTTCTTAGCCAACTCCTTAAAAGAGAGAGAGAGAGAGAGAGAGAGAGAGAGAGAGAGAGAGAGAGAGAGAGAGAGAGAGAGAGAGAGAGAGAGAGAGAGAGCGGTAGTGTAATTACACTGGTTTACCCAAAAAAAAAATCTTGTCTGAGGCAAGAATGGGGATAGGTGCTTTTTTCTAATTTGGGTGTGCTGAATTCAAATTTATATTTAATTTTGTTTCATCACCTCTAGTTTTCTGGCTTTTAAATAGTCTCATTTTAGTATAAACAGAGAATATATGTGCACATTTCAAGAGTTGCAGCAGCTTATAACAGATAAAACAGTAGAGATAAAGAACACTGATTGAATCAATATACTTGGATGACACAATTACACAATTCATAGTACCACAGACAGTCAAAAGTGTGTTTTCTTAGAAGATCTGGTGTATTTTGTCTCCGGGATGTCACGCAAGAGCATCCAGCAGAAGTCTCCCATCATGCCGGGGTTCCATTTGCCTTGATAGTTGGTCTCCATCTTCGTAATGTCTTGGTGGAATCTTTATCCATGCTCATCACTCACTGCTCCAAGGCTTGGTGGGAAGAAGTTGAGGTGGGAATGGAGAAAATGAATCTTGAGTGACATTCGGCACCCCATATCCTGGTAATGCTTTAGCAACTTTTCAATACAGGCTTGGTAATCTGGTATGCTTGTGTTACCAAGGAAGCCACTACAGACTGACTTGAATGCTTCCCATGCTGTCAGTTCCTTTAAGTTAAGAAGCTCCTCAAAATCGGTATCCTTTAGCACTCCTCGGATCTGAGGTCCGACAAAGATGCTCTCTTTGAGCTTAGCAGCACTAACACCTGGGAACACAGTAGACAAGTGTTGGAAGGCAGCACCATTTTTGTCCAATGCCTTCACGAAATTCTTCATCAAACCAAGCTTAATGTGAAGAGGAGGAAGATGCACCTTATTCATGTCCACCAGAGGATTCGCTTTGACGCTGTGTTTGCCCGGAACAAAAGTGCTTCTAGACCCCCAATCTTTCTGCTTGTAATGCTGGGATACAGCTCGATTATCCCAGAAACAGAGAAAACAACAGTACTTTGTGAAGCCTGCTTGCATACCCATAAGAAGACCAATGACCTTGAGGTCCCCACACAGACTCCATTGGTACTCACTGTACCTAATAGCTTCTAAAAGAAGCTCCATATTGTCATAGGACTCCTTTAGATGGACAGAGTGTGCAATGGGAATGCTGGGATATTTATTCCCGTTGTGCAGAGCCTTGAGACTTTGCTTGGAAGAGTATATGAAAAGATGCCAGTCTGAAGGATTATGTGGCAAACCAAGGGACATGAACAAGCCAGGTATGTTTGTGCAGTAGCACAACTTGTTTTCCATGTCGAAAAAGGGAGCAAGGTCATTGTTCCGATTCCTGAAACTGGTGATCCTTACATTTTCCTGGACTAGGTTCCACTAATTAAGCCAAGAAGTTAAGAGCTCTGACTGCTGTTTTGACAGATACAATTCATGAGCAAGATCATTCAGGTCTTCTTGCGTGAGCCAGTGTGGTTTGTTGCCACTTGTTCCTGAATATGTAGACTCAATATCTTCCAAAGATATTGACTCGGCAGAATCCTCCCTTGAAGGCATTTCTTCATCTGATGAGGAAAGAAGATCCTTATTTACCGGAGGTGTGGGTACAGGAAGATCATCTGAATGGGGAACGGGTCTCATAGCATATGGAAGGTTGGGATATTTGATCTTTTTCCTAGAAGATGCATTGAAACCAGTTATATTAGTTAAACAAAAATAACAATCATCTACGTGGCTTCCTGGCTCTCTCCAAACCATCGGGACTACAAAGTTGAAAGCCACTTTCTTGCCATTAAACCATGCAAGGGTTTACAACAGATGTGTGGAGCCCAAGACCTGTCCTGATCACCAATTTTACAGTCAAAATAGTGAAAGCAGGCAGTTCTGAGGAGGGAAGTGATGGTTCGACCCTGTGCAACTGTTGTGAAGTCCCCACACACGTAGCAGAAAGAATTGGCCTTGTTGAGGCCTCCTCGATGTTTTGACGTGCTTGAAGCCATTGGAGAATCTGAAAATATAACAAACTAAAACTAAATCATATGCAAGGCAATAAAATGTGCATTGGAAAATATAATACTAATATTTAGCTACCCAAAAGATGTATAACACGATAGTTGAGGGACACCAACGTCCTGCGCCACCTGCGAGATAACCTCTTCTAATGACTGCCAGAGCACTACTGAGTGTGAATTGAGACCTGCTTCCCTAACTGCCAAAACCTGTCTTGATATATAATTATATATATAATGTAATGCAATCACTTACATTTAGTGCATGATAACTAAAAAATAAGCCATAAGTCTCACAATATTAGAATTAACCCTGAATTCATATACGCCTTTATGTACCGTATATGCACAAAATGCACACTATGCATATCTAAAAAAAACTAGAGGTGATGAGTAAAAACAGATTTCAAATTTGAATTCAGCACCCCAAAATTAGGTAAAAACGGGTATTTTTGTGCTTGCCACAATTTCTTTGTAAACCAGTGTTATTGTTTGTAGTGAGAAAGACTGTACAATTTAACCATACAATTTAACCATAAAAGAAACCCTTTATGGTACAACTCAGGAACATAAATGGTGGTCTACCCTTGAATCTACACTATTTGGTGTAGATGCAACAGTTCCTCCTTTACTTAAACCAGATGGCTGAGTCCCTCACTGTCCAAAGGAAAATGCAACACTTTTTGGCTGATGTTTTTAACAGTAAACAGAGAAATGGAAAACTTGAACTTCCTCATTCATGTTTTCCTGAGGCTAAACTAACTAGATTAGCTTTTCGATCTCGTGAGATTAAAGCTCTGTTGATGGACCTTGATGCTTATGGAGGTGTAGACCTAAATGGTATTTTTTCTTTGTTTTTTATAAAGACAGCAGATTTCTTAGCTCCAAAGTTATCTGTTATTTTGCACAAGTTAACAAGAAGAGGAACTTTAAGCACTTGTTGAAGAATTGCTAATGTTACTCCTCTATGTATATGTGTTTGTGGTAGCTCAAGTCCCACTGATTACCGCCCAATGTCCATAACTCTCATATTATCTAAAGTTTTTGAACGTCTTCTGGCAAAACGTCTTAATAGGTTTGCTGAAGGTAATCATCTATTCGCTAGTTCGCAATTTGGTTTTCATAAAGGCCTTGGAGCATTTTATGCCCTTCTTGCAATCTCCAATGCTGTACAGGAATCCCTTGATTGTGGTCAGGAAGTTCGTATGATTGGCCTTGATTTTAGTGCTTCCTTTGACCGTGTTAATCATGAGGCCCTTGTTCTCAAACTCAAACAGTTGGGAGTGGGTGGGTTGTTTCTTAGCATTATTATGGATTTTTTAAGTTTAAGTAATAGATCTCAAAGTGTTGTTGTTGATGGGCACCATAGTGAGTATAGGAATGTGATATCCGGTGTTCCATAGGGTAGTGTTCTTGGCCCATTACTTTTCATACTATATACACATGGCATGTGGTTTTGCTTAGAAAACAAGCTTGTTGCATATGCAAATGATGCTACTCTCTTTACATCAATTCCATCCCCTGAATGTAGATCTGGGGTTGGTGAATCCCTTCATAGAGATTTAGCTAAAATTAGTGCATGGTGCAAATTATGGGGTATGAAGTTGAATCCTAAAAAAAAACTCAAAGTATGATTGTAAGTAGGTCAAGGACGGTGGCTCCTCAACATCCGGATCTCAGTATTGATAATGTTTCTTTAAATTTGTATGACTCTTTTTAAATTTTAGGTGTGGTTCTCGACAGAAAATTCACTTTTGAGAAACACATTAGGTCCGCGTCTTCTTCAATTGCACAAAAAAATTGGCTTATTGAGAAAGTCTTACAAGATTTTCGATGATCAATCTATTCTGAAAAAGTGTTTTAATTCTTTCCTTCTACCTTGTTTTGAGTATTGTTCTCCTGTCTGGTGTTCAGCTGCTGATTCCCATCTTAATTTGTTGGACAGAAACTTACGGTCTATTAAATTTCCTATTCCTGATCTAGATATTAATCTTTGGTACCATCGTTCAATTAGTTCATTATGCATGTTGCATAAGATTTTTCATAACTCTGACCATCCTTTACACTCAGATCTCCCTGGGCAATTCTATCCTGT